>NC_086450.1:81356233-81673278 GCF_028390025.1 Pseudophryne corroboree | reverse complement strand
TTGAAACCTCTATCTTAGAAGCTAGAGGATTTTCAAAACAAGTAATCAAAACTATGCTTAGAGCAAGAAAGCCTTCTTCAGCTCGTGTGTATTATAGAATATGGCAAGCCTATATTCATTGGTGTACTGGAAAAAGTTTGAATCCAAGATCTTTTATAGTATCCAGGATATTGGATTTCCTTCAAGCAGGATTGGATAAAGGTTTGAAAGTTGCTTCCTTGAGTGTTCAAGTATCAGCATTAACTGTATGGTTTCAGCGAAAGATTGCTGATTTACAGGATGTACGTATTTTCTTTCAGGGAGTGGTACATATTCAACCTCCATTTGTTCCTCCTGCAGCTCCGTGGGATTTGAATTTAGTTCTTAAATTCCTCCAGGGTCCTCCGTTTGAACCGCTTAGGAGAGCAGATCTTAAATGGTTAACAGCTAAAGTACTTCTTCTACTGGCAATGGTGTCAGCCAGAAGAATGTCAGATTTGGGAGCGTTATCGTGTAAGCCTTTCCTAAGTTTTTTTCGAGACAGAGCAGTTTTCAGAACGAGATCTGGTTATCTTCCGAAGGTGGTTTCAAAGTTTCACCTGAATGAAGAGATTGTAGTCCCAGCTTTTCAGGTATCGGGACTATCTGCGGGAGAAGCGTCGCTGGACGTAGTCCGAGCTTTAAGAATCTACATAGATCGTACTAGTGCCATCAGGAAAACAGATTCTCTCTTCATCCTCTACGGATTTCATAGAAGAGGATGGCCTGCTAGTAAACAGACGCTGGCGAGATGGCTCCGAATGGTCATATCAGAAGCTTATTCTCATGCAGATTTCCCTACTCCGGCTAATGTCTCTGCTCATTCTACAGGTAAGGTAGGTCCTTCATGGGCAGCACAACAGGGTGCTTCAGCAGAACAGATTTGTAAGGCAGCCACATGGTCTTCCATAAACACATTCATTAGACATTATGCCTTGGATACTTTTGCCTCTCATGACGCAGACTTCGGGCGAAAGGTCCTTCTGTGTAATCAGGAGCGTCTTCACCACTAAAATTGGCTTTGGGAATCCCAATGTTATCCTGTGGATAATCCTGTGGACCCAGCCAGAGAAATGTACGTTATGGTAAGAACTTACCGTTGATAACGTGATTTCTCTTATGTCCACAGGGATCCCACCCTGACGCACCTGATTTGAGGATCTTGACAATCACTAAACCTCTTCCCTCTTGTATGGAAAGGTGTGCATGTGTGTTCTTATCGCCTAAATAGGTTTCTACCTGATGCTCCTGCCTAAATCGCTGTGGAAAGAACTGATTTGACTGAGTCAGTGGGCGGGACTATATGGGGAAGCCCCGATGCATCTCGGGAGGCCAGAAAGCTCGTGACCTTGTTGGTGCCATTTCCGCTGTCGCTCAATCATATCCCAATGTTATCCTGTGGATACCTGTGGACATAAGAGAAATCACGTTATCAACGGTAAGTTCTTAACATAACGTCTATTTTGTATTGTGCATCTCAGGCTTCGTGTTGCCGCATAGCAGGGAGTAGTGCGTATGCACACTCCCACTATCGCTACCCATTGCTATGAGTGGGAAAGCCGGTGACTGCGGAAGGCAGCACAGCAACATCATAAGAGGGCACATCTGTATGTTGTACAAAGTTCATCTCAAGTTCTTCAGCTACAAGGTTACCTGCTTGGCAGCCAGATCAAATATTCCATGTCCCAGAATTAAGGTTTGTTTTGCAATTGACAGCTTTGAGGCTGGTAGTCAATTTTATGCCACGGGCCCAGCTGCCTCTGACACATCAGTTTTACCGTATGTTCTACTTTATGCAGCAGTGATTGAGAGTTGTCATGTCATTGGTTACGTAGATGGACGTTATGCTTCCTTCATGGAAACTACCTCTCCCCATTTTTCTGGGCTTGGGACCGGCTATGAGATTCACATAGGCTGGGTTACATGTGGGCCCAAGTGATAAGCTTACCGGCTCAAATGATCTTCATATCACCTTTTATGTGCACATTACAGATGTGGGGAAGAATGTGTACTGTGACGAGCTATGGCCATGATCTCGGATGAGGCCAGGCGATTCCTTCCCATAGGTACTATCAGGGGCACGTTATGCAGTGAACTTATAGTGTATCGCATAGTAGCAGTGCCCTCAGTGCTGGGCGAGGGTTCCTGTGGTCCGAGGCTGGAGGATGAGGGTCTTTTACCAGCATTTTCATTCCTCTTTCACCCTCTGGGGTCTTGTGGGGAGGACAGAAATGTTTCTTCTCCACCACAGACGTCGCCATTCCTTACCATACTGTAGGTAATACAGATTGCACGTTATGCAGTGAACCTGTTTCTTAATATTAATGCCCTCAGTGCTGGGCGCAGTGTTCCTATGGTCCGGGGATGCAGGCAGGGGGTCTATTACCAGCACTTTCATTCCTCTTTCACCCTCAGGGGTCTTGTGGGGAGCACAGAGATGTTTCCTGACCACCGCAGGTGCAGCCTTGTGACTCCTTGCCATAGGTACTGTACCACAGGTGGCATGTTATGCAGTGAACCTATGGCGCAACTCAAAATATCAATGTCCTCAGTATGGGGAACTGGGCTCCCAGCTGTCCCAGCTTAGAAAATTGCGGCTCAACTACAATTTGATTGTCCTTTAGTGGCACTTTGTCTTTTCTGCTGCCATCAGGTATTGTGTGGGACGCACAGTCATGATTCTTCTCCACATCAAATGCAGGCAGGTTTGGAACAGAGACCACGGGGGACAATTTCTGCTGCAAAACCGTGGTGCATGTCATAAAACTGATGTCCTTGGTTCTGGGAGCTTTTCTCTTAAGGTCTGTCGCTGAGGTAGAAGTGTCTTTCAGCAGCAAATTGTTCCAGCGGTCACCCTCAGGGGTCTTGGGGGAGCACAGATACGGTTCTTCTCCACCCGTGTCTTGATGGTATTTGCCTTGCTCCATAGGTCAGTGTGCTGCAGGAGTGTGCTGCAGGGCTGACATTTGCCACCATGACCATCCTGCTTTTGCCCCTCAGCACACCCTTTAGCAGCCAGGTCAGAATAGTTTATATGGCTGCCTGGTCAAGATAGGTAATATGGCTGACTGGTCTGTCGCGCAGGCCCGTCATACATATTCTGAGCGCGAGAAGGAAGCGGTTGATGTAACCTCCTTCTTTCTTGGTCTGGCTGCTGTTCTTAGTCTGTCTTGCCTGCTCTTAGCCGGCCAGGTCAACCATGTACAGCTTGCTTGTGCGCATTCTATTACTGACCATCTGATGCACGGTGACTTATAGCACTGCATGTGATTGTGATGAATTCTTATTAGTGCCCGTGGCTACCACCGTGCACCACTTATTCCCCTTCTTCAGTAAAGCCATGGCCTCCGCAGTACTGCTGGTAGAGAATTCGGCAATCCCTTCTATTTTGGTTTCCATTGGAATACTCTATGGGGGCTAAAGACTCAGAGGATGGTATTAAAAGATCCCTGACAGTCTTGTTATAGATCTCAGCATAGGACAGTGACAGTAATACCATTTGTCCTTCCAGTCTCCTCAATGGTGATACTTCAGGGTGCACATAATAACTCCGGGCTCACAATTCTTACCCATCATTGTAAAGGTCTTCCCGGATCCTGGTGGGCCATAGGCAGATATGGCAGCATTATACCCGGAAATGATGTCCTCCACTGAGGTCTTCATCATGGCATCATACACATTCTCCTGGGTAGCAGCCTGGTTGAACACTTGGTGAAATGTAAATGTTCTTTCTCTCGTCCTGGCTGAGCGTAGGACGTCATTAGGATCCTGGCCAGGGTCCTGCAATTGGACTGTCTGCTGCCGAAGTTGGTGTACTATGCATCGGGAACAGTTCTTGTCCCTGTGCAGTTAATCGGGCCTGTGAAACATTGCATACAGTGTGTACAACGTAATACAGATTGAGCCAATTATAATACCCAAGTCAGAGAGAAGAATCCGTATCTTTGGACTATGGCAGCTTTGGAAATGAGCAGGGCGGATAAATAGATGCAGGATTAGTTATTGCCACTTTGACTAGCTGCGCTATGTCAGAGGGGCAATGCTATGTATCTCAGGCAGGGCAGTAGGGGATAATGGTAAATACAATGTGAAAAATACATTTTAATAAATGAAAGCACATAATTGGGATGAGCAGGAATGTAATCATTACGCAGAGCAGTGATGTGTATTGTCTGTACGCTGCGTGCGTTTGTGATACGTTCAGGCGCATACCTACTATGGATCTGGGGGAACATATAGAGTGGGGTCCATGTGGAGCTAGCAAGTCTATTGTTTGTGCATTTTTATTTGCTCTTGTGTACCAAATATATGGGGTGATTCAGAGCTGATCGTAGATGTGCTAAAGTTAGCTGGCAGGCGGCTACCCGCCGCGTTCTGGTTCGCAGCGGCTGTGTGTCACGTCACGCAGCCGCCGCGGTCCGCCCCTGCTACGCAGTCGTGTCCGAACCTTGCCCCACCAACAGTGTTCTAACGCCGTTGGCACGCCCACTCCCGCACCGTGACTGCCTTTGCCTGTCAATCAGGCAGAGGCGATCGCACCAGTGAGATGCTTTGAGCATCTCATAGGGACTTACTGGGTACTGCGCGGGTGCACTCCGCAAAAGCCTTCAGACTGCGATCGCTGTCGTTGCAGCGATTGCCTCTGAATCATCCCCATAGTGCATACATGTCTGCAGTCAAATTTTGGTGGCTCTTACACTAATGGGCCCTACACACTGGCCGATACCAGAGAAAGATATGAACAAACTCGTTCAGTAATGAAAGAGATACTGTTCATATCTTTCAGTGTGTAGGCACCAGCGATGAACGATGCGCGGTCGCCGTGCTCGCTCATCGCTGGTGCCGGCTCGTTTAAAGATGCAGGCCAATATGGACAATATCGCCCATATTAGCATGCAGTGCTATGGAGCCGGGTGACGGGGGGAGTGAAGAAACTTCACTCCCCCCGTTACTGTCGGTGGTATCGGCTGTCAGGGCACCTCGTCCGGCAGTCGTGAAGTGTGTAGGGCCCTTTACTCATCCTTATGCTCTGGAGAAGTGGAATGAGGAAGACAAGAGGGCGTGCACTCACAACTGGGACTCTGGTAAGCCTGAGGGCTCATACACCTACCTGGAGATGTATCTCTTGTGGGTGCAACCACACACAACGATGCAACATTATTTAGCACAGTTAGGCATATTCTTTAAACTTTACAGACAGAACATATTAACTCCATATACAAAATATTAAAAGAAGATCCCCAGATTTTGATGAAGACACGTTATTAGGGAGATCCTTTCCATGATCACCAATAAATCTATGCAACCAAGCCAGGTTGGGGCCTAATTCAGACCTGATCGTAGGCGTGCAAAATTTTGCATGGCTACGATCAGTTTCACAGACATGCGGGGGGAAGCCCAGCACAGAACTAGTCCGCCCCGCATGTCTGGCCCTCCCCCCCAGCCGCACAGTCACAAAAGCATCGCACAGCGGCGATGCTTTTGTACCTGAGGAGTAGCTCCCTACCAGCGCAGCTCCCTTATGCTGGCAGGGAGCTACTCATCGCTTCTTGGGTCGCAGCGGCTGCGCGTGACATCACGCAGCCGCCGCGGCCCGCCCCCCCGCATGGTACGGGCAGGCCTGCGCTGCCTGGACCGCGCCCCCCAAAACGGCGGACAAACGCCGCCGGCCTGCCCCCCGCCCATCGACCGCCTCTGCCTGTCAATCAGGCAGAGGTGATCGCAGGGCTGAGTTGGGTGTCGGCTGTCTGGCATGTGCCGGTGCACTGCTGCGTCGGCGTATGCGGCGTTCAGACCTGACCGGCTGCTGTACGAAACGCACAGCAGCGATCAGGTCTGAATTAGGCCCATTGTCTGCACAGTTTTTATCCTTGTAAAATGTCCATTATATCTCTGTGTACACATCATCTGGCTGCTGTATGTTTTGTTTGTCAAACAATCTCTGCATTGCATTCTGTATTTAGTGTATTCATTGCCTCCATTTGTACAGCACAATCTCGGTTTGTGTTCATTAAATATGGGGGCAGAATGGAATTTATAATATTTTATCGTACTTCGCAAACATTCATATCTAGAAAGCCATCTTATCACCACTGCATGTCGGGAAAACTGATCTTCAAGCTGCCGCTGCGTTTACTGAATATATGTAAATCGCATTATTGTGACTGAGTGAGATATTAGTACATAATTACATAGCATAGATATACAGTTTTAGTCTTTGGTCCGGTGTCTGTGAAACTGTGAATAAAACGGTCATAGGTTTCTATGTTGGAAGGCAGGATAAGCTGTCCCATGTTAATATTATAATTGGATTTACCAGGCTGTTTGCAGATTAGATAATTTCCTTATTAGATATTATGTGTACCTTAGAGGTCAGATACAAAATAAAGATATTGCATTGTAGACCTTAAGTGGGCCTACACACAATGGTGGCTGTTATAGGCAGACTGGGTCATTTACATGTTCTTAGTGAATTGGTTGGCTGGCTATGTACTACGAAATGTGTGCCCCAACTGTGTACAGGTGAAAGTAAAAGCGCCCTACACACTGGCCGAGGTGCCTGACGGCCGATACGGACGACCTGGCGGCGGGGGAGGGGGTTTTCAGGGGGAGTGAAGTTTCTTCACTCCCTGACGTCACCCGGCCCCATAGCCCTGCATGCCAGTATGGACAATATTGTCCATATTGGCTTGCATGTATAAACGAGCCGGTGCAACCGCGGGGCCGCGCATCGTTTATCATTGGTGCCTACACACTGAAAGATATGAACAATTTCTCGTTCATTACTGAACAAGATTGTTCATATCGGCTGCACACATCGGCCAGTGTGTAGAGCCCATTACACTTTAGTCCCATACTTTGTTTTTACATTTTTAAGCAAAACTTTAAGGCATGCCCCCACTCTTGTTTGAACATCCTACGTTCCGCCGCATGTCAGATGTGAGTGCTGTCCAGTGTTTAAGGAGTTCTTGCATTCCATTGGCCTGAAGGAGCTCAACTTCCCTTGGACGCAAAAATGAAAAATGGAGCAGGCAGTATCTGAGAAACGTATGTTGAAATTGGAAACCTTGAGTTCCAGTATCAGCCTGCTTCCAGCATTGTACTAGCATTACAAAGAGAGGAATCTGTTATTAAGGTAGCAGGTAAAGTTGTTTTTGGATCTTTGATCTGTTGAACTCTTACTAAGGCAGGCCTGGTCAACCTGTTGTTCTCCAGCTGTTGTGAAACCACAGGTCCCAGCATGTCCTGCCACATTGTTGCTAGTAGGGAATGCTAAAACTGTGGCAGGCCATGCTGGAATGTGTAGTTTCACAACAGCTGGAGAGTCACAGGTTGGCCAGGCCTTTGCTAAGGGATTTATTCATGAAGCAGTGAAAAGTGTTGAGAAGTGAGCCTATGGAGAAGTTGCCCATGGCAACCATTCGGCTGCTAAGTTTAATTTTATAGAATGTGCTTTATAAATGTTACCTCAACACTGATTGGTTGCCATGGCCAACTTCTTCACTGGCTCACTTCCTCAATCTTTTCACTGCTTCATGAATATACTCCTTAAATAGCAGAGATTTTGTTTTCGCATGTATAAACCCTATTTGTGTCCGCCATTTTCATGGAAACCAATCACTTTCTTAAACAAAATGGTGCCTGCTCAGAAGACAAAACTTTACTGCAATCTACAAAATCCTCCACTAAAATCTAATGTGACAGATCAGAAAACAAAGAGACGTTTTCTGGGGTCTGCTACGTGTGAGCTCCTGAATACTAAATGCTATACAATTATCTGGCAGATTATCTGACAGATCTGGTTTGTTGGACTGAAAATCTGGTAATGGATGAGAGCAAATGACAATCAACCATTTGCTCCCAGTGAACCTACCAGTATGTTTTTGGATTGTGGCTTAAACCAGAGTACACTGTGGAAACGCACTCAAGCACTTGGAGAACATACAAACTCGACACAGTAAAGCCACCTTACACACTGGGCGACAGCAGCAGTTTGGACGAGGAACGATCTGAATGATGTTCGTTATCGTCCAAATTGTTTTGCATTGAAAAACGACCGGAAACCAACAATGAACGACAACGGGGACGTGCATCGTTCATCGTTATTGCCTACACACTAAACCACGGGTCTTCTACGTGCGACCCCCTAGCTGCTGAGGAACTACATATTCCAGCATGCCCTAATTAAGTTTTAGCCTGCCTCGATAGCAAAACTGTTGCAGGGCATGCTTGGATGTGTAGTTCCACAGCAGCTGGAGGGCCGGAGGTTGAAGACCCATGCACTAAATGATATGAACAATATATTGTTCATTTCTGAGCGATATCGTTCCTATCGTCCGTCACCGTCTCCCAGTGTGTAGGGCCCTTAAGGCCCTTGCTGGAAATTACCATGACCTCAGTGCTGTGAGGCAGTAATGCTAACCGTTACACCAGTGTATGTAAAGGATCCTACACACATAGCAACCCGCTGCCCGACGGCCGATACGGCAGACGGGCGACCCGGCGTTGAGGGAGAGGGGGGGTGTGGTGATAGGGGAGTGAAGTTGCTGCTAATATAGACGAGATTGTCCATATTGGCCTGCATGCTTAAACGAGTCGGCACCAGCGATGAACGAGCGCGGGGCCGCGCATCGTTCATCGCTGGTGCCTACACACTGGAAGATATGAAGGTATCTCGTTCGTTAATGAACGAGATCGTTCATATCTTTCACTGGTATCGACCAGTGTGTAGGGCCCATAAAACTCTTGTTTGCCCACTAATGTAGTGGAAGGATGTTTTCCAGAGAAGGAAGTTACTCTTTTTTTTTTTTTTTAAATGTATTTATTCATTAATGACCCTTTGTTAGGGACAGTGAGAAAACAATGAGGATTTTTGTTTTTCCAGATGGCTGTTTAAGCACTTGTAATTGTTCAGATGGTGAACTAAATCTAGCAACTGTTAAGAAACCATTTGCTTGTGTGTAAAGTAATAGTACACACAGCTGAAAGTATCGGGTCACATTAAATTGTGCACTCTCGTCTGGTCTAAACAGGCTGATGTCATGTGTTGTGCAGTGGATTCTGAGGAACTTGCCCGCAGCGGTTCCCAAACTTTTGTGAGTCACTGCGCCCTAGAATATCAGAATTTTTTTTTTTCACGGCACCCCTAGGCCAAAAGTTTCTTATTGAGAAATTTAGACAGAAATATTAAATTAAGTAAATTGTGTTTATATGTCATCCTTAGTTTCATTTATGTGGTGAGGGACAAGATTTGCTTCTGTTTGTCTACATATTTAATGATTGAAAGCCACTAGCACTGGTTTTGCCTATTTCATTGACCATAAATAATTTGAATTGGTCCTGAGCCACCAATCCGAGGCATCCCAAGGTGACTAGGCACACAGTTTGAGAACCACTGTTCTATTGGGGGTCATTCCGAGTTGATCATTCGCTGCTGTTTTTCGCAGCGCAGCAAACAGGTTACTACTGCGCATGCATATGCACCGCAATGCGCACGCGCGTCATACGGGTACAAAGCGGATCGTTGCTGGACGATGGATTTAACGAAGAATCCATTCACACAGCCGATCGCAAGGAGATTGACAGGAAGAGGGCGTTTATGGGTGTCAACTGACCATTTTCAGGGAGTGTTTGGAAAATCACAGGCGTGTCCAGGCTTTGGCAGGGCGGGTGTCTGACATCAATTCCGGGACCAAAAAGACTGAAGTGATCGCAAGGGCTGAGTAAGTCTAGAGTTACTCAGAAACTGCAAAATACTTTTTCGTCCTACTCGGCTGCACACGCGTTCGCACACTTGCAAAGCGAAAACACACTCCCCCCCCCGTGTGCGGCGACTATGCATTTGCACGGCTGCTAAAAGTAGCTAGCGAGCGATCAACTCGGAATGACCCCCATTGCTTTGATGACAGTTTGTTACTTTGTTTTTTTTGTTTGTTTGTATTTGTTTTTTTATATATTTCCCATCTGTGACTTCCTCATCCTAGGGTGCCGCACTTGTGAAATAATGTACAAACTATACCAGTAAATTCTACATAAAATGCCGTAATGAAGGGGGGAGTAGATTAAAACATTGATAGTGTCAAGATAGACAGTCAATAGGTCGACACCAGATGGTTGACCGTGAATACGTAAGTTGACGGTCACAAGGTGAACAGTTTAATGCTTGAACTTGGCTTAGGTCAACAGTTACATTCAGTGGTTAACACAGAAAGGTCATACATTTTTGTTTTGTTGTTTTAACCCTAACTCTCCCCCAAGTGCCTAACCCTAACTGTCCCCTTCCGCAGCCTAGCTCTAACCGCCCTCTGCGACAGCCGAGCCTTAACTCTCCCCCAAGTGCCTAACCCTAACTGTCCCCTTCCGCAGCCTAGCCCTAACCGCCCTCTGCGACAGCCGAGCCTTAACTCTCCCCCAAGTGCCTAACCCAAACTGTCCCCTTCCGCAGCCTCACCCTAACCTTCCCTAGGGTAGCCTAGCCATAACCATCCCCCAAGTGCCTTACCATAACCCCTAACTCTAAAAATCAGGAATAACCATGTGTCAGCCTTTTGACCTCATCAACCTAATTCCATTTCGACCATTTAACTATCGACCTGTTGACCCCATCTTCCAGATACCAATAAAGTATACTCGTGTGATAAGATACTGTATGAAAATAAAGGCTGAATCGGTAACAATAGGATTTTAATACCTACCGGTAAATCCTTTTCTCTTAGTCCGTAGAGGATGCTGGGGTCACTTCAAGAACCATGGGGTATAGACGGGATCCGCAGGAGACATGGGCACTTTAAAACTTTCAAATGGTGTGACCTGGCTCCTCCCTCTATGCCCCTCCTCCAGACTCCAGTTTAAGGAACTGTGCCCAGGGAGACGGACATTTCGAGGAAAGGATTTATTGTTAAATCATGGTGAGCATCTTACCAGCTCACACCTCAAGCATGCCGCAGAACGTGGCCTTCAACAGAACACAAGCCAACGGCATGAAGAATTTGCAGCCATATGCTGACAAAAAACGTAACACAACCTGTGTGTAACCACAACCAATAACTGCAGATACAGTACGCACTTGGACGGGCGCCCACCATCCTCTACGGACTAAGAAAAAAGTATTTACCGGTAGGTATTAAAATCCTATTTTCTCATACGTCCTAGAGGATGCTGGGGTCACTTCAAGAACTCTAGAATGGGCGGGAGAGTGCGGACGACTCTGCAGTACCGAATGACCAAACGTGAGGTCAACCTCGGCCAAGGTATTAAAACTGTAAAACATAGCCCAATTTTTTTTTATAAATAGCTGCTCGGCAAAGTTGCACTGCCGAGACTTCCCGGTCAACCGCCCCGGACGAGCCCACCTTTCTAGTAGAATGGGCCTTCACCTATTTCGGTAACGGCAATCCTGCCGTGAGATGAGCATGCTGAATCGTACCACAGATCCAGCGCTTGGAAGCAGGACACCCAATCTTGCTGGGAGCAAACAGTACAAACAGAGGCTGTGTTCCTAAACGGAGCCGTCCTGGTGCCATAAATTTTCAAAAACTCTGACCACATGCAGAGACTTCGATTCAGCGAAGGCGTCCATAGCCACAGGCACCACCATAGGTTGGTATATGTGGAAAGAAGAAACCACCTTCGGTAGAAATTATTGACGAGTTTCCAACTCTGCTCTATCTTCATGGAAGATCAAATAAGGTCTATTGTGAGGCCAGACCGCTAACTCAAGACACTCGCCTTGTGTATGCCATGGCCAACCTGACGACCACTTTACCAGTGAGGAGTTTCACTCCGCCTTACGTAAAGGTTCGAACCAATGTGATTGAAGGAACTGCAACACCCCGTTAAGATCCCCTGGTGGCATTGGGGCACAAAAGGAGGTTGAATGTGCAACACTCCCTTCACGACAGTCTGAACTTCTGAAAGGGAGTCCAACTGATTCTGAAAGAAAACCGATAAGGCCGATTTTGATTGCTGAAAACTCTACCGTAGGCGTCTTCTTGGATTCACACCAAGAAACTTATTTTCCCCAAAACGGTAGTAATGTTTAGACGTTACCCCTTTTCTAATCCGAATAAGTGTGGGAACTACTTCCGTGGGAATACCCTTACGGACTATGATCTGTCGCTCAACCGCCATGTCGTCAAACGTAGCCGCGGTAAGTCCTAATACACGCATGGCCCCTGCCGCCACAGGTCCTCACGCAAAGGAAAAGGCCAGGGATCTCCTATGAGTAATTCCTGAGATCTGGATACCAAGCTCTCCTTGGCCAGTCTGGGACCATGAGGCTCGCCCGAATTTCCTTTTTATGAACCCAGAACTTTTGGAACGAGAGAAAACGTAGGGAATACATATACCAACTGAAAACGCCCACGGTGTCACCAGTGCCTTCACTGTTCCTGTTTGAGGGTCCCTTGACCTGGAACTCTGAAGCTTCTTGTTGAGACGAGATGCCATCATTCCTACTTGAAGAAATCCCAATGACATGTCTTCGAACACTACTTGGAAGAGGTCTCCCCTCTCCTGGAGGAGATCGTCTGCTGAGGAAGTCTGCTTCCCAGTCGTCCACTCCTGGAACGAACATTACTGACAAAACGCTTGTATGTTTTTCCGCCCCGCGGAAAATCCTTGTGGCTTCTGCCATTGCTGTTCTGTTTTTCGTTGTAGAAAATCGTTATAAACGGCCCTTACTTCTAGACCGTTAATGTGGTGATCAGTTTCCTAACTTGACCATCTTCCTTGGAAGTTTTCCTCTTGAGTGACTGCCCCCCAGCCTCGGAGGCTTGCATCCGTGGTCACTAGGATCTAGTCCTGGATCCCGACCCTGCGCCCCTCTAGGAGGTGAGAACTGCGCAGCCACCACAGGAGTGAGATTCTGGTCTTGGAAGACAGGATTATCCTCTGGTGTAAGTGTAGGTGGGAACCAGACCTCTTGTCCAACAGGTCACTCAGGAACACCCTGTCATGGAACCTGCTAAATTGAGTGGCCTCGTAGGCCGCAACCATCTTTTCCACCAACTGAATGTATTGATGAAATGACACTCTTGCTGGTCTCGGAATTTGTTTGACCAGACTCTGGATCTTCAGAGCCTTTTCCACTGGAAGAACAAAACTCCTTGTAGTTCTGTGTCTAGTATTATTCCCAAAACAGACAACCGCGTCGTCGGGACCAACAGTGATTCTTGCAAGTTCAGGAGGTAACCCTGTTGAAGAACTGTCAGGGAGAGTGCAGCGTTTTGCACCAACTGGTTCCTTGAACTCGCCGTTATCAGGGGACCGTCCCAGTACGGGATAACTGTGACTCCTTACTAGCGACGGAGAAGCATCATTACCACCATCACCCTGGTGAAAATCCTTGGAGCTGTGGACAGACCCACGGCAACGTGTGAAATTAGTAATAACATCCCTGAATTGCAAACCTCAGACAAGCCTAATGCGGAGGTTCTTTATGGAATTTTTTTTTTTTTTTTAGATTGGAGATCACTGCCCTGAGAGATTCCATCTTGGATTTAAATTTCTTTAAGTAGAAAATGAGGGATTTCAGATTTAGGATTGGTCTGACCGAGCCGTCTGGTTTCGGGACCACGAAGAGGCTTGAATAAAAACCTTCTCCCTGCTGTGACAGGGGAAAACCAGGTCAATGACCTGATCCTAATACAACCTTAGTATTGTGTCGCATACTACCTCCCCGTCCGGAGGAGAATCTCTAATTTGAAAAATTGGTGAGGGGAAACGTCTGGAAACTCCAGTATGTACCCTTGGGACACTATTCGTAAAACCCACGGGTCCAGGTCCGTTCCAGGACTGACTGAAGAGTTTTTAGACATGACCCCACCGGTGTGGACTCCTGCAGGAGAGTCCCAGCGTCATGCGGTGGATTTTGCAGAACAGAGGATGATGTCTGCTCCTGTGATCTTGAAGAGGTTGCGGACCTCTTCCCTTTTCTCCATCTACAAAGAAAAAGGGAATCTGTATCTATTGGGACGAGATGACTGCATCCGACAATGATGCGTCATCATCCATTGTGAGGGAACATAGGGCAAGAAGGTAGACCTACCAGCGGCAGCTGTCGAGATCAAATTAACTAGGCCGTCACCAAACCAGGCTTCGCCTTCATAGGGCAGAGACTCTATTTCTTCTCGGAGTCAGCATTAGCATTACATTGGTGAATCCACAACGCCCTCCTAACCGAGACCGCCATGGAATTGCCCTGTGAACCCAATAGTCCTATATCCCTTGCAGACGCACGAAAGTATGCTGCAGTGTTCTTGATATGACTCAATGTAAGTAGGATATCTATATTGGATGACAAGGCATCTGACCAATTCTTGAATACTACTACTCCCCCATGCGCATGTAATGGCAGGTCTATCCAACGTACGCGTGGACACATAACCAGAAAATAACGTATCTTCCTGCATACGATCCGCTGTTTGTGACAGGGCCCCGTGCAGAACAGGGGGTGACTCCCACTTTAATCTGTCCGCGGCGGGAAAAGAATAAACAATCGGAATCCACTTGAGGATTTAAAACCATCTTGTCAGGGCTGACCTAGAATTTCCCACACAGAGCGCTCAGCACATGAGAAGGAGGAATGTTACCTCAGCTTTCATTATAAATTTATATATATATATATATATATATATATATATATATATAGACCCACATATAGACCCTTTTGTCAGTAACAGCAGGGTCCTCAGTGACGTTAATACGTCCTTAATTTGCACTAATCATATACTGAATGCTTTTGTGGATCTAATCAGGAAACATTATGGTCGACAAAGGAAACAGTATCCGTGTCGATATCAGGGAGTAATAACTGGGCAAAATAATCTTTTTTGCGACCCCCAGGGGTCTGAGGGAAATATAGCTATGAACCTCCATAGATATTTCTACGTCTGTGTCTGGGACACAGATTTTTGCAACCTTCTGATATGCATCACATTATCATGCCAATCTTTACCCAGTCAGATATTAGTGGTGCCGACAGGGGCACCCCCACACGACTGTGTCCCTACTATATTTTACTCTTGGGAAAAAACATTCAGCCACCGACATGTTGACACACATGTACCAAGCCCCATCAGGTGTCGGCGGTGCCAACAGGGTCACTCCCACAGCCGTTTGTGGGAAGATCACTCAGCCTCAGACATGCCGACACACGTGTACCAAACACCCACCGACACACCGGGCATATAGGGGACAGACCCACAGTAAAGTCTGTCAGGGAGACACAGATGTAGTTTGCCAGCTCACAACCCAGCGCTCGATCTCAGTTCTGAAAACCTTTATATAATGCCTCAGACCCGTAGTGCTTTTGTATCTAACTTATATTGCACCAAATCAACTGTGCCCCCCCCCCCCCCCCGTTTTTCACTCTGTTATGTGTGAGGAAGGACCAGCGTCTCTACAACTCTGTGGAGAGAAAATGGCGCTGATGAGAACTATGAGGGCTAAGCCACGCCCCTTTAATGGCACGCTTCAGCCAGCTATTTTTCGTTATATTTATACTGGCGGGGGTCAGGATCTAGTGCCCAGGCACTCATACCACTCTTTTCCAGTCACATATGAGGATTTATATGCTGCCCAGGCCCCCCCCCCCCCACCGCCCCGCACTATTGTGCCGCTGTGTGTGGGAGCATGGCGCGCAGCGCGACCGCTGTGCGGTACCTCAGAAGCTGTCACTGAAGTCTTCTTTTCTTCTACTCACCTGTCTTCTGACTCCTGGCTCTGCAAGGGGGGTGACGGCCGGCTCTGAGGATGAACCCCTAGGCGTACCTAGTGTTCCAAACCCTCAGGAGCTAATGGTGTCCTGTAGCCAAAGAAGCAGAACCTTTAAACCAGGGGTTCTCAAACTCTGTCCTCAGGACCCCACACAGTGCATGTTTTGCAGGTAACCCAGCAGGTGAACAGGTGTATTAATTACTCACTGACACATTTTAAAAGGTCCACAGGTGGTGCTAATTATTTCACTTGTGATTCTGTGAGCAGACCTGCAAAACATGCACCGTGTGGGGTCCCGAGGACCGAGTTTGAGAACCTGTGCTTTAAACTCACTAGAAGTAGGTCTGACTTCTCTCCCCTAAGTCCCACGAAGCAGGGAGACTGTTGCCAGCAGCCCCCCTGAAAATAAAAAACCTAACATAAAGTCTTTTCAGTAGAGCTCCTCAAAGTGCATCCAGTCTGCCTGGGCACAGATCTAAACTGGAGTCTGGAGGAGGGGCATAGAGGGAGGAGCCAGGTCACACCATTTGAAAGTCTTAAAGTGCCCATGTCTCCTGCGGATCCCGTCTATACCCCATGGTTCTTGAAGTGACCCCAGCATCCTCTAGGACGTATGAGAAAGTAAGATAGATGTTCTAGAAAGCACTGTTATAAGTTGGTATGGGATGTATGAGTGTGTGGTTTGGTTATTATGTTGGTATTGACCATGTCGATATTCATAATATCGTCAGAGAACACGTCGGCATACTGTATATTCATCAGACCGACATTCCGCAATCCGCATGTTGACCCTAATGCTAATGTTCACGGGTTCACTGTGTGGATGTTTTGCGGGTCAACATGTTATATGTCGATGTTTTACCCATGTCATCATTATAAACGTCGACTCTTTGACCTATGGATTTGCTTCAGATACTGTAATGTGAGCTTTGTAGGCAGTCATTATTTTATTCTGCATAAAAAGCCAAAAAGTTTACTTTGTATACGCAAACAAATTATTCTGAAATGAAAATACAGTAGCTGCATATATATATATACAATCGGGTGTGGATCATTAGGTCGACAGTGTCTAGGTCGACTACAGGTCAACAGTCACTAGGTCGACAGGGTCAGAAGGTCGACATGAGTTTTTTATGTTTTTTTTGGTGTCGTTTTCTTCGTAGAGTGACTGGGAACTCCAGTTAGTGCACCGTGTCCCCTCGCATGGCTCGCTTCGCTCGGCATGCTTCGCTCGGCATGCTTCCGTTCCAGTCGTAGTCCACGTGGATCGTTAAGTATGAAAACGTTTTTTTTTTTAAAAGGATTTTTTTTTGTAAAACTCATGTCGACCTTTTGACCTGTCGACCTTCTGACCCTGTCGACCTAGTGACTGTCGACCTATAGTGGTCGACCTAAACATTGTCGACCTGGACACTGTCGATCTTCAGACCGGATCCCATACAATCTATATATACTGGATTCAAGGCCCCTCCTCTCAACTATATAAATTTTTACATGGACTATTAATTTTGTATGAACATACTGTATATATTGTGATCCTTAGGTTATACAAGCCTTCAGAGTATATGGCCAGCCCTGTTTTTCTGTCTGAATTTACACCGGCCTCGCCGATCTCAGTTTGCACATTTATACCATTTCTTTGTCCTGGAATGCATTGGTGTATGAGATGTTTCAGTGTATATTCTGTGCTTATTTTTTAACAACCCTAGGAAAAGCTCATGGATTCGTTCTCTGTGTTGTAGGTTGGCAGCCCCGCTGGTTTGTTTTAGACAATGGCATTCTGTCCTATTACGATTCACAAGACGATGTCTGCAAGGGCAGCAAAGGAAGCATTAAAATGACCGTATGTGAAATTAAAGGTAAGCTCTTGTGTTCATTTTCGGGAGACATTAGTGGGACAGTTCGGAATAAGGTTGTACTGCCTCTAGCAACCAGTCCGATTCTGATAATACATGTTCTGATGCAGTTTAAATGCCGCCGGAATCCCGAACGACAGCATAAGACCAGCCTCAAAATCCCAACGGAGGTCAGTATCCTGGTGTCAAAATACTGACGTCCGGCATCCCGTCCATCAGGATATCATACTAAATCTGTTAAGATAATAAAAGCATTGGTACCGTCAACACTACCCTTTTCATTTTGCACCAGTTTTCTGAAATCGCCTATTTTATAATGGGTTCACAAGTTCATTAAAGTGGACCTCTCATCTAAGTAGTCCTAGGATTCTAACGATGCGGATTCAATCTGATCACTGTATGAGCCAAAAGATCTTTAATAATGAAAATAAATACATAGGGGCAGATGTATTAAGCCTGGAGATGGGATAAAGAAGTGAGAAAGCAGTGATAAGTGTAAAGTGATAAGTGCACAAGCCAGTCAGCTCCTAACTGTCATTTTTCAAATCTGTAATGATTGGCTGGTGCGTTATCACCTTTCACTTATCACTGCTTTATCACTTCTCCAGGTTAATACATCTACCCCATTATTTGGCTGAATTATTGCACCCGGTTCCTGTCACTGAGGAGAAGTTGGCATTTTGGTGTCACCACTCGGAGGGTGACACCTGGGAGCAGCCAGAACCGCCCTGAGTGACACCACTGGATGGCAATATTACTATACTTTAGTATACAATATGTAATTATTACACATAAGGGTAGGGAAGTCATCAATGTAGATTCTCAGATACCGTAACCTAAATTTCTATCTTTCATCCAAACTAACACAATTCATCACAGGACATATATCTTTTATGCAGTTAAGCATGATGTCCCATTGTAGCCTCGAACTATGCACTTGTACGCACAATACCAACAATTACAGTATATAACACATTGCTTACTTTGTTGAGGTGTGATGTCTCTTACCATGGTGTGAATGGCCAAATATTCTCTGTACACCACTGCAGAATGAGTATGAGCTATGTAAATGGTAATAAACAAACATACTGTGTAGACCCAGTGGGTTGAATTCAATTACCAGCTGCTCTTACTGTGGGCTTGTAGCTCCCGGGTTAAGTGCCCGTGGCTATTTAATTACAGCCGTGGTAAGCCCACAGGCTGCACTAAACATGGATTTCTGTTTGCACCCTCCTGAGGTGCGAACAGAAATCCATGGTAAGTAGGGCTTTCTGGGCTTACTGCGGCTGACTGCGGAACTGCAGCTGCGTGGTAAGTTCTGCAACTAATTAACCCCCCCCCCCCCCCCTCCTTTGGGTGTGGTTCAATGAGATGTTGCAGTTGAATTAATCTCTCTGTAATTGTTATTGTGCCCTGCTTTTTTTCCCTTCCTAGAACCACTGTAGGCATTTTACGTGTGGGTATAATGCCAAACACCTTACAGTATATCTCACTCTTTTCATGTTATTGCCATAGAACAGCAAGTCGCTCTGTTGCAGTTATTAATCCCTATCTTCATACCGTACCGATTCCTCTTTTTATTGTAGTTCATTCAACCGACAACACAAGGATGGATCTTATCATTCCCGGGGAACAGCACTTCTATGTCAGAGCTGTGAACGCAGCAGAGAGGCAGAGGTGGCTTGTAGCATTAGGAAGCTCCAAGGCCTGTCTAACGGATACCAGGACCAGGAAAGAGAAAGGTAGCCTTTCCCAGTGTTCTGTTTTGGTAACATTACATGTTGTTTGAGCAGACTTCATCCTGGCATGTTTTCTACCTGTACCCATTGCCCTCCATCGAGATTCTGATGTTCTAGGCCAGTGATGGCTAACCTGAACACGCCAGCTGTTGTTACACTACACATCCCAGCATACCCTGCATCAGTTTTGCTATCTGGCCATGCTAAAACTGATGCAGGGCATGCTGGGATGTGTAGTTCAACAACAGCTCGAGTGTCAAGTTAGCCATCACTGTTCTAGACCGCCATCATTCATGAGATGGTGTCTAAGCCTTGTTTCCTTCCTCTGCTGCAGGATAATTATGAGTACTAGTGCTACCAGCATGTCTTGTATCTAGCATTGCTTGGATGTGGCTGTCTCAGGCTTCGATCAATGTTCTCAAAGCTAGAGGTTTCACTCATCATTTGGGAGCTGAATCCCAGATATCACGCTCCTGATGTTCTCTGTTCAGAAAGGACACTCACAGGAGGGAATTCAATTAGCCGAGGGACTTACCTCGCACAAGGAATAGCTGTTTAATGAATGTATCAAATGCAGAATCTAATGGCTTTCTCTGTGCCTACAAATGTAGAGGCGTGCATCTAAAGCAGATTTTTCCTCGCAGCTCCTGATGCTACGAGGACAAAATCCTGCTTCCTGGGAATCTGCATACAGGCTTTCTGTGGCTAGTTGAATCGGGCAGTGCGACCAACTAGCTGCGGGATAAGATTTGTGCAAACTGGAGGGCGGGGGTAGCAAGTCTGCGCTGTATAGGAATGAGACAGCTGGCCGTGTGGAGAGTGCCAGAGCTCCCTAAGGGCTCAGTACAAAAGTGCAAAATGAAAAAGGGGGTGTGCTCTCTCTACAATGGCGCTGGTCTCTCTTACGGTCACCTATGTATGTGGATAATACCCAGGTGTGAAAGTGTATGTTGAAACACACTGGTATGGTAAATAAAATGGAATTTAATACAATACTAACATGCAATGTCTAAAAACAAGCAATACATAAAAAAACAAGTGGACTGGGAACAGGCCATGGGGGGAATGTGATCCTACCGATGCAGGTGGAGGAGCCGCAGGTGTCAAATAAAGGCAGGGTACCCCGGGAAATACCCTGCTGGTGGCTCCTCTGATCGAATTCCCTTCCAGGCAATCAGGAAAACAGTCTGCCAAACGTCCATGGGGTGGAAAGCGCATGTTAGTATTGTATTAAATTCCATTTTATTTACCATACCAGTGTGTTTCAACATACACTTTCACACCTGGGTATTATCCACATACATAGGTGACCGTAAGAGAGACCAGCGCCATTGTAGAGAGAGCACACCCCCTTTTTCATTAAGCTGCGGGATAAACCCAGCGACTAATTGAATTCCCCACACAGTTAGAGAGTATGTAGAGTAGATAGATCTCAGTTTTTTATATATATATGTAAACCAGTGATGTACGATGAGGTAAATAACTGGGAGACACAGACTAGTATGAGAGCCAGATTTACACACACATTTATGAGCCCGAGGGTTCGTGCGGGCAGTATACAGAGGTTCAGTAGTATATACTGCTTGAAATTTGTGTAGTGTTGATCAGAGATGTCCAGACAAGGTAGGCAGGGGAGGCACTGCCACACCTGTCATAGGGGGCGATTTAGAGTTGATCGTAGATGTGCTAAAAAAAGCACATCTATGATCAATTACTCTGGCATGTGGGGGGATGCCCAGTACAGGGCAAGTCCGTCCCTCATGCCAGATCCAGCCCCCCACCCACCCAGAGACATGCGAGAGCATCGCACAGCGGTGATGCTTTTGCATGTTTAGAGTAGCCCTCTGGAAGAAACAGAATATAACACCATATATGAGAAGGTCTCCAATCTGTTTGCTGTTATCCTGCTATGTCACGGAAACTGACCTTTCTTACAAACAATACGTTCCCATAAAGGTTTCTTTCAAGATTTTTTCCACTCCTTCCATTCACTGCATAGTGACACCAATGACATCCATCCATTAAAACATGGCTTACCTTTATAAAAAGCCCTATGTGCATCCAAAGTTATCTTTAGTGTTCCTTCCTTCACTGAGATTTTCCATACTTCAAATATAGCCTTTCATACAATATTAAAATCCAACTGCGTGTTCTCTTTAAAAGCACAGTTTTATTTTCACCCAAAGTGAAAAAAATATAACAATAAAAACAAGGCACCCTCCTATAGACAGGCAAGGCCACTTCCACTCATACCCCTTAGATGGAATAGGGGATAGGTATAAACCACTAAGATATTAGCTGTTATATTTAATCCAAGTGGATATCCACATAGGTGGTAGGGTTCAAGCCTGGGGTCCTTCTATAATAACACCAACGCGTTTCGGATGTAAATCCTTCCTCAGGGACGAGTGCCAAGCTGCAGCTAGGGCGCAAGTCACTGTTTCATTTCTAATATTACTAGAGTAGGCCTCTGCCTGCGCAGCCTAGCTGTGAAGGCAGATGGCTACACTCCATGTTGCTCGTCGCATCTGCCACGGCCCGCTCCGCAAACGGTCCAGGCATGCTTGCGTTGTCCAGAATGTGTATTCATATATTTAACTAATGGTTGTCCTCAATTCTTGGGCAAGAAGCATAAGATGGGGAGTTGGCACTGTGACTTGCTTATGCAGCCTGGAATTACCTTTTGGAACCTCTTTGGTAATTGCCAGTCTGACAGGAACTATATAAACAAGATAAGTGATTTAAAAAAATACATTGTTTACCTTGATGAATTTCTGATGGGGATTTACATGTTAGACAAATACATCTAGACTCATTGCAATCAGTGGTCGCAGACTAGGTCTGTGTGACCGGATGTGGGCAGTCTAGTGCCAGATACTGAAAATTGCAACCAGTTAACCAAATATTCAAATATACGCTGTATCTGGACTCGTATACGTGGCTAATCAAGGAAACTTTGTGTGTGTAACTACTGTTTATTGAGCTATATATAACAATATAACGTGGCTGTCATAATGTTTGCAGAAATCAATGAAACCAATGAATCTCTGAAAACCAAAATGTCAGAACTGCGGCTGTACTGCGACCTGCTGATGCAGCAAGTGCACACAATCCAGGAGTTTGTTAGTCAGGATGAGAATCGGCGATCGCCCAGTGCTGAGGTATGACACCTGGTTCCCAGTCACTATATTATAGTGTGACGCTGCCTGATACTAAGTCACCTGACTGAGATTATATGTCTCTTCTTGTACAACTCCTTTATCTTTCCTTCTTCTGCATGACACTTGCATTCTGCACATTAGTACATGGGACTGCACAGTAACATGAATGCTGTATAATAGCCTCACTGTATGTCATATTGTTTTTTGTCAAATGAAAGTCAAAATTAAAATAAGTTAACTCACTCCTACATGTAAAGGAGCACTGACACCAAGATACAAGTTGCCTCGCCATTTATATACATTCATTTCTAATAAAATGTACAAATATCAAAGATTTCTCACATTGACAGGAATCGAGAACCATATATGTATTTCTCTGACGTCCTAGTGGATGCTGGGGACTCAGTAAGGACCATGGGGAATAGCGGCTCCGCAGGAGACTGGGCACAAAAGTAAAGCTTTAGAACTACCTGGTGTGCACTGGCTCCTCCCCCTATGACCCTCCTCCAAGCCTCAGTTAGATTTTTGTGCCCGAACGAGAAGGGTGCACACTAGGTGGCTCTCCTGAGCTGCTTAGTGAAAAGTTTAGTTTTAGGTTTTTTAGGTTCAGTGAGACCTGCTGGCAACAGGCTCACTGCATCGAGGGACTAAGGGGAGAAGAAGCGAACTCACCTGCGTGCAGAGTGGATTGGGCTTCTTAGGCTACTGGACATTAGCTCCAGAGGGACCGATCACAGGCCCAGCCATGGATAGGTCCCAGAGCCGCGCCGCCGGCCCCCTTACAGAGCCAGAAGACAGAAGAGGTCCGGAAAATCGGCGGCAGAAGACGTCCTGTCTTCAACAAGGTAGCGCACAGCACTGCAGCTGTGCGCCATTGCTCTCAGCACACTTCACACTCCGGTCACTGAGGGTGCAGGGCGCTGGGGGGGGGCGCCCTGAGACGCAATAAAAACACCTTGGATGGCAAAAAAATGCATCACATATAGCTCCTGGGCTATATGGATGAATTTAACCCCTGCCAGAATACACAGAAAAACGGGAGATAAGGCCGCCGAGAAGGGGGCGGAGCCTATCTCCTCAGCACACTGGCGCCATTTTCCCTCACAGCTCCGTTGGAGGGAAGCTCCCTGGCTCTCCCCTGCAGTCACTACACTACAGAAAGGGTTAAATAAGAGAGGGGGGCACTAATTACGCGCAGTATTAAAAATACAGCAGCTATAAGGGGAAAAACACTTATATAAGGTTATCCCTGTATATATATAGCGCTCTGGTGTGTGCTGGCAAACTCTCCCTCTGTCTCCCCAAAGGGCTAGTGGGGTCCTGTCCTCTAGCAGAGCATTCCCTGTGTGTGTGCTGTGTGTCGGTACGTTTGTGTCGACATGTATGAGGAGAAAAATGATGTGGAGACGGAGCAGATTGCCTGTAATAGTGATGTCACCCCCTAGGGGGTCGACACCTGAGTGGATGAACTGTTGGAAGGAATTACGTGACAGTGTCAGCTCTGTATAAAAGACAGTGGTTGACATGAGACAGCCGGCTACTCAGCTTGTGCCTGTCCAGACGTCTCATAGGCCGTCAGGGGCTCTAAAGCGCCCGTTACCTCAGATGGCAGATATAGACGCGGACACGGATACTGACTCCAGTGTTGACGGTGAAGAGACAAATGTGACTTCCAGTAGGGCCACACGTTACATGATTGAGGCAATGAAAAATGTTTTACACATTTCTGATAATACGAGTACCACCAAAAAGGGGTATTATGTTCGGTGAGGAAAAACTACCTGTAGTTTTCCTGAATCTGAGAAATTAAATGAGGTGTGTGATGATGCGTGGGTTTCCCCCGATAACAACTGATAATTGCTAAAATGTTATTGGCATTATATCCTTTCCCGCCAGAGGTTAGGGTGCGTTGGGAAACACCCCCTAGGGTGGATAAAGCGCTCACACGCTTGTAAGAACAAGGGCTCTACCCTCTCCTGAGATGGCCGCCCTTAAGGATCCTGCTGATAGAAAGCAGGAAGGTATCCTAAAATGTATTTACACATATACTGGTGTTATACTGCGACCAGCAATCGCCTCAGCCTGGATGTGCAGTGCTGGGTTGGCGTGGTCGGATTCCCTGACTGAAAATATTGATACCCTAGATAGGGACAGTATATTATTGCCTATAGAGCATTTAAAAGATGCATTTCTATATATGCGTGATGCACAGCGGAATATTTGCCGACTGGCATCACGTCTAAGTGCGTTGTCCATTTCTGCCAGTAGAGGGTTATGGACACGACAGTGGTCAGGTGATGCGGATTCCAAACGGCATTTGGAAGTATTGCCTTATTAAGGGAGTTATTTGGGGTCGGTCTTTCAGACCTGGTGGCCACGGCAACAGCTGGGAAATCCACGTTTGTACCCCAGGTCGCCTCTCAACATAAGAAGACGCCGTATTATCAGGCGCAGTCTTTTCGTGGGCAAGCGGGCAAAAGGTTCCTCATTTCTGCCCCGTGACAGAGGGAGAGGAAAAAGGCTGCAGAAATCAGCCAGTTCCCAGGAACAGAAGCCCTCTCCCGCCGCTGCCAAGCCCTCAGTATGACGCTGGGGCTTTACAAGCAGAATCAGGCACGGTGGGGGCCCGTCTCAATGAATTTCAGCGCGCAGTGGGCTCACTCGCAAGTAGACCCCTGAATCCTTCAGGTGATATCTCAGGGGTACAAATTGGAATTCGAGACGTCTCCCCCTCGTCGTTTCCTAAAGTCGGCTTTACCGATGTCTCCTTCTGACAGGGAGGCAGTTTTGGAAGCCATTCACAAGCTGTATTCCCAGCAGGTGATAATCAAGGTACCCCTTGATAAAGCTAAATATTTATCTTACTTAAAACCCTTTAAGAGGTCTAAGAACACAGTACGCTATTTACGTATGGTATACCGTAAGGGCACGCACGTTGCGTAACAATCGCTTAGCCGTAGTCGAGACGCTCGAGCGTCACGTTCGCTTACGGCCAAGGGATCACAGGCAGGCACGCTATAGGCTGCCGACTAGATAAAGCCAAATATTTATCCTATTTAACACACTATACAGAGGTTAAGAAACACTGTACGCAACCGGCGCACGAGGTACCGTAAGGGTACGCTCTTAGCGTAGCGGACGCTGTATCGGGAGCGAGCCGCTCGAGCGACACAAACGCTCGCGAGAATACGCTGTTGGTATCGGGCACACTATAGGTGAGCGACTACCGTAATGCTACGCTATCAGCGTAGCGGACGCTCGAGACCACGAGGAGATCACGAGCGGCGCAGACGCTCACAAGATAACAATCAGTAGGCCTTGAATGTAACACACACAAATGATATTCTTATACTGTAAACCCTTTTGTAGTGATAAGGTGAAAATCCAACACAGTTTAAGCTGGTTTACACTAAAGCTGTTTGAGCGATAGAGACGCTCCTATTACCCACTGCAATAAACACACAATACCGGTCTAAGGGTCTAACGCCTTTTAAGGAAATGAATGAACGTTCAAAAAGAATAATACAATACAAGTCATACACTACAATATAACATAGACTACCTAACCAGATAACTACACAGGAAATACAATATCAGTACAATAACTATATAAGAGAAACGAGAGAGAAAGAGGAGAGAGAGAGAGAGAGATATGGCTCAGAATAACAAGGAAAGACAATATGATTGCGGAGAAAACTTACGCACAAAGGGGAACGATCGCATGCGCCTCTGGACATCCAGCTCCCGATTATCAGCAATGAGAACCGTTGAAGAGTGAGAGCTGGATGTGATCGGCTTGTCTATTTATGCCCCACACACAATACAATTCAATGGTCCCTACAATCTCATTGTTCATTGGACACAGGAATTCGTCTTCGCACTAAAACAAAAGGTCATAGGTTGATTCATACAGGTGGGCTGTGACTACTTCCAACTGCTCAGGTGGGTGGTAAACTAGGTTTCCCGCCGCATGGATAAGTAAGTGCAAATAATAGTAAATGGACATAAACTTCTTATGTCCATAACTATTCGCACGAGCGATTAATCCGCTTCAAACTAACACCGGAATATTGCTAATTAAATACTCTTCCGATGGATACTAAACACCACTGTATAATCCTTGTCTGACCCCCTGTATCAGAAAAAGAGGGATCTCTCTGTCCACGAACATGCTACATTAACTAAACTTTCAGAATCTATCAAAGGGACCATGATCTACAAAATACATTATATGGTTAAAATATGTAACGATTGAGTCGCACGCTACGCACACATAAACTCTACCGTAAATGCACATCCCGTGCGCCTGCGGGTGCACGTAACAGCGGGTATGCGCACGCACGGGAGAGCGTACGCATGAGCAGAGCGGACATGTATGAGGTGCAAATATGGTAGTGTGCATAGTGATATTTTTCTGACTTTGACAGTCCACCCTTTGGCAGTCAGCAATAACTGCCACTTCCTAAAACATTTCAAAACGAGAAAAATATATGTCAAGTGTAAATACATTTCCATGATTGGGTAGGGGAGGAGAGGAGAAGGTAGGAAAAGGGTATGACCTAGTGAGATAGCAGAAGCATGTGTGTATGAATCCATGTTTGGGGGGTCATGTATCATCGTGCCGTACGTGTTTTAAATCAAGCTTCGAGGTATTGCGAAGTATACATTCGATGTTCCTTCTTATCCCGTGGTACGGGTCTGTGGATGGGCTGTCAAACTTTACCGAGCTCTCTTCGGCTTTTGGTTGCAACAAAATGGGGGAGCACATTTTAGTTGATGATACATGAATGGGGGAATATGTGATTGCTGATATCTGTGCCGGTATTCCCTATCGCCTATGTGTGTGCTTTACCTGAAGGTTGTAGAGATGAAGATAAGACACAATTATGGTAAATGCAGTGGTATTCTATGTCAGGTTAATGAACATTTGTTGGTTGAAGTCTTGTCTGGTGTCTGTTGAATGCAGTCTTCTTTGGGCTTTTGCCAATAGGTGTGAGCAAAAGCTTTGTCAATGTCCATAGACTTACAAAAGTGTTGGGCTAGCGTAATTTTAAAATTTCTAGGGAAACTGGGGGTCTATGGCATAGTTCATCAAATATCTGTGTATAAGGTTGTCAAAACTTCTTCTTTAATCCATCAGTTGTCTGTATACAGGATCATCAAATTCCTCGTCCAAGTGGGTCTTTTTACCTTGGAGAAAACGGAAAAACAGGTGAAAGAAACGGACCGTATAATCGCATTTTCATCACATCATTGTCTCTACCGTTGGGTCATAAATCAAATCCATTGGAATTACGATTTCCTCACTCCTTAAACTCATCACCCTAGTACTTCGTTTGCACTTCATTAAAGCCTGATCGCATCTAAATATCAAGCCAATCGTTATGACAACACCTAAGATACATAGGAGAAACTTCCCTACATCCATTATGACTCCTTGAGCCCATTCTCCTAAACCAGAGAACCAATTTTGCGGGTTCAACCATGACACCCAACCAGTCAGCTCATTACCCACAGCAGCAAGGGTGAGATTGTGTCTCCTGCGAAATTCCCACTTTAATTGGAGAATATCGTCCATCTTTTGGTCTATGACCTCGACCGGGTCCTCGGTACTATTCGTTATATATGTGCAGCATTTCACGCCGTACTGCATTGCCAGTGTGACACAATATCCACCTGTCACTGCCGTGAGATAATTGAGAATCATTCTATGCTGAACCAGTTCTGTTTTATAAGCTTGAAGCTCTCTTCCAGTATACCTAAAAGTGTCATCATACATTTCTGTGATATTGTCTAACAAATTTGCGAGCGCAGATATGTATTTATAATTCAACACTCCTCTGGCGGTGCGAGTGATGTCTAACGCAAGTAGAAACTGAATCCCGGTGGATTCATGGATCATGTCAGAGGCCGGATGCTCTGTTCTTTCTATCAGGTGCCGTTTAACTACGTGCTCGTAATGAGTGTGAGTATAAGGAGCTTGGGCACCACGGTGTATATCTTTCATTTTGGCATGTGATACAGTCATTACCTCAGGCAGTACTTTTCCAATATAACACAATCCTTCAGAGTTTGGGGCAAGCCACTTATACACCTTCCTCCCGCATATGAAATATGCATCATCGGGGAGAACATATGGGACGGAGTAGGACATAACCATATTACACATCTTCCATGTGAAATCTCCTAACCCTAATTCTCCCATCTGTCTAGTACACGTATCAGCTTGTACGATATGTGCACAGTATCCTGGTAATACCTCTCCAACTCTCGTAATCCTACTTCCTAGGGTATACCTATATCGGAAATATTTTCCACTACCAGCTATGTGGCGTATAAGTTCTGTATCTGTCGGCATTCTATCTGCTCTATATGAAAAGGTCATGGTTTGGTTACTCCATGACACTTCCCAATTTCCCGGCTTTCGGGGATTGGAAATGTTAAAACATATTAGGGATCTATCCACATGATATTGGTGGAGCTTCAAACTAGGAGGACTGGACATATTAAACCTCCTGTCCACCGGCCTCCCACCACTTAGCTCAAGTACCTCCCCTATCGTTAAAGGAAATGGTACTAGTCCTGATTTGCTATGACCTTGAGGTACTTGAGAGCATACCCAACAATCTGTTTGATTTAACACACTACCCACTAAGGAGTGATAGTCACTCAAGGGATGCCGGTCCATGTGGATATTAAAACTGGATTGGCATTTCTTGATGCACCCATCCTCAACTACATTGTCACAGAGCCTACAGATACAGTTTTCTTCAGCTAACAATCCTTCACAATTCCTTCTATGGTCTATGTTATCGGATCGTTTTCTGATACTCGCCTTTGCTTGTTGATTATGTTGTTCTCGGAAAACTACGCCTCCATCTCTGTCATCAGAACCCATTCCAGAACCTCTCTCGACCTCCATGGTACTCTCGCCGGAACAGACTGCTCTGGTCAACATCATGGTCAACAGGAAAATCCGGATCACAGTCTCTTGAGGCAAGTCCATCTTAGGAGGAAACGAAGAAGAATGAGAAGGGGGAAAAAAAATAATTTGAGGGGATGGGAAGTGGAGAAAAACAATAAAAGGGAAACAGGGAATCGACAACTGCTTTTGATCTTGTGATTCTCAATGCTCAGGTGCCGCCTCAGTCCTCCTGGAACAGACACTCCAGTGATACAACTTCCTCTACCGTCTGTTCCTTATCACGGGACCTCTCTGGATCAGCAACCTTCTTACAATGGGACGAATGAACCCAAGTCTCTCTCTCGGCAACCTTCAATGCTGTAGTGCTAGTCAATAAGACTTGGTATGGTCCTTCCCATCTGTCAATAAGGTAACCTGAGCGTAGAAAATTCCGTATCATTACATAATCCCCAGGTTCAATGTCATGACAATTACTATCTGGTAAATCAGGAATCACCAACTTCAGATTATCATTTTGATTCCTTAGCTGTTTACTCATGTTAATCAAGTATTTTACAGTCACTTCATTGTTACACTTCAAATCATCCTGAGGGTTAATCATAACATGCGGTTGTCGACCAAACAAGATTTCAAAGGGAGACAGATTAAGAGGGGACCTGGGAGTGGTTCTGATGCTGTATAGTACAATGGGTAAAGCTTCTGGCCATGTCAATCCTGTTTCTGCCATAACTTTGCTCAGTTTATTTTTAATAGTGCTGTTCACTCTTTCCACTTTCGCACTCGCCTGTGGACGGTATGGAGTGTGCAGCTTGCTATCAATTCCCATCAACTTACACATTCCTTGAAAGACATCACCTGTAAAATGGGTACCCCTATCACTTTCAATTATTCTAGGGATACCATATCTACATACAAATTCCTGCACAATTTTCTTAGCAGTAAACATAGCGGTATTTGTGGCCGCCAGAAATGCTTCGACCCAATTTGAGAACACATCTATACAAACAAGTACATATTTCAAATTTCGACAAGGGGGTAATTGGATAAAGTCAATCTGTATTACCTGAAAAGGTCCGCCTGTAGGTGGGATATGAGATGGTTCTGTTGGTATTGCCTTTCCGATATTCTTTCTCAAACAGGTAAGGCATGACATTGCTCTCTTACCTGCATGGGATGAAAATCCTGGGGCGCACCAATATGCTCTTACCAACTTACACATTCCCTCCTTGCCCAGATGAGTCAGCCCGTGGGCTGCCTCAGCTAAACATGGAAGGTATGCTCTGGGGGCCACTGGTTTACCTTGTCCATCCGTCCAGAGTCCTGAGGACTCCTGGCCATATCCCTTTGCCTTCCAGACTGCCTTTTCCTGTGTGGAACACAAATTTTGCATTTCACACAGCTTCTGTGTGTTGATGGTATTAAATACCATCAATTGTGTGGTGTCTGTCTGTCTGGGGGTACCAGCTGCTAACTTAGCAGCTTCATCTGCTTGGCTGTTACCAAGTGATACTGGGTCTTGGCTATATGTGTGTGCTTTACACTTGATAACAGCCACTCTGTCGGGTTCCTGTATCGCTGTTAGAAGCCTTTTGATGTGAGCTGCATGCGCTACCGGTGTACCAGCTGCCGTCATGAAATTTCTGAGGCGCCATAGGGTTCCGAAATCGTGGACTACCCCGAATGCGTATCTAGAGTCGGTGTAGATATTGGCTGATTTGCCCTTAGCCAATTCACATGCTCTGGTTAGGGCGACCAGTTCAGCAACCTGGGCTGAGTGAGGTGGGCCTAGCGGTTCTGCTTCTATGGTGCCTTGGTCATCTACGACTGCGTATCCAGTACACAAGTCTCCCGAGTCTGACTGTCTGTGACAACTACCGTCGGTGTAGAAAGTAAAGTCTACATCTTCTAGTGGGTTGTCACTGATGTCAGGCCTTGCCGTGAAATTTTGGGTCAAATATTCCATACAATCATGTGTGTCATCCTTTGTATTAAATCCTCCTTCCCCACCACTCTCATCCTCCACCCTTTGTCCCTGTCCAGGCACACCTGGGAGATATGTTGCAGGATTTAATGCACTGCATCTCCTTATGGTGATGTTTATGGGGGCCATTAGTGCCAATTCCCATCTTGTAAACCGCGCTGATGAGACGTGTCTGGTTTGGGCAGAATTTAGCATGGCTGACACTGCATGTGGTGTATGAATTGTGAGGTTGTGACCTAGCACTACATCTTCGCTTTTCGTTACTAGCAATGCTATCGCAGCAACGCTTCGCAAGCATGTGGGGAGGGATCGCGCTACCGTATCTAGCTGAGCGCTGTAGTATGCTACTGGCCTGCTGGCATCACCGTGCTTCTGGGTTAGGACGCCTGCCGCGCAACCAGCACTTTCTGTTCCGTACAGCTCAAAGGGTTTCCCATAGTCTGGCATACCTAATGCTGGTGCCTGCGTTAGGCACTGTTTAAGTCTCTCAAATGCCATCTCGGACTCGTCTGTGTGCGAAATCCGATCAGGCTTGTTTGAGGAAACCATCTCCTGCAAAGGTAATGCTAGAATGGAAAATCCTGGGATCCAGTTACGGCAATACCCACACATTTACTAAAAATGTTCTGATTTGTTGCTGGGTTTGTGGCAGTCATGTCTCTAATTGCTTGAATTCTATCAGCGGTCAGGTGTCTCAGTCCTTGTGTTAGACAGTGTCCCAAATATTTTACTTTAGTTTGGCATAATTGTAACTTGTCTTTGGAAACCTTGTGTCCTGTGTCTCAAAGATGAAACAGGAGCTGTTTCGTATCCTTCAGGGATGCTTCCAATGAATCAGAACACAGTAGTAAATCATCCACGTATTGTATCAATACTGATCCACTCTCTGGTTGGAAAGACTGTAAACAATCATGCAAAGCCTGGGAAAATATACTTGGACTGTCTATGAAACCTTGTGGTAATCGAATCCATGTGTATTGGACTCCTCTGTATGTAAATGCAAACAAATATTGGCTGTCAGGGTGCAGAGGTACCGAGAAGAAAGCGGAGCAGAGGTCAATAACAGTGAAAAATTTCACAGTGGGAGGGATTTGCATAAGGATGACAGCTGGATTTGGCACTACGGGGAACTGACTCTCAACTATTTTGTTAATCCCCCTTAGATCCTGCACTAGCCGGTAACCCCTCCCCCCACTCTTTTTCACAGGGAAGATGGGACTATTGGCAGTGCTGGACGTTCTTACCAGAATGCCCTGTTGTAGCAAGCGCTCTATTACGGGATACACTCCTAACTCCACCTCTGGCTTCAGAGGGTACTGTGGGATTTTTTGAACTATCCTACCATCTTTTACTTGTACAACTACCGGAGCTACGTTTGCCATTAATCCAGTGTCCTGTCCATTTTTAGTCCAAAGTGACTCTGGTATCTGGGATGTCATTTCTTCTACTTGGGATGGAGTCCTATTTGTCATAATGGTATGTGACATTAATTTTGATGGGGAGTCTAACATGTCTCGCACTTCCTGAGCGTGATTCTCAGGTATGTCCAAGAATACACCTTCAGGAGTACAATAAATGACGCACCCCATTTTACACAATAAGTCTCTTCCCAGGAGATTAGTCGGTGCCGATGCAGCCAGCAAAAAGGAATGCTTGGTATGTAAAGGCCCTATTGTAATCTCGGCTGGTTTGCTAACAGGGTAGTGCTGGACTACTCCCGTTACTCCTATGGCTGGAATTGTCTTACCAGTGGTTCTCATGCCCACTGTCGAATTTATCACTGATTTGGCCGCCCCCGTATCTACAAGAAAGTTTAATGATTTACCAGCTACATTTATTGAAATTTCGGGTTCACTTCCAAGATTTGCAATCAATTTTACTGGCTGCAGATTACAGGTATGGCCACACCCCTATTGGGTATGGTGACCTCCCTGAATCCCGCTGGCAGCAACTACTTGTGAAGGAGTTAAATGGGAACTGCCAGAAGTTTGCCAGTCTCCTTTTGGGGGATATCTTTTTGTTTCCCCTGTATGTGGCTCATAACTCCGTCTCTGTGGACCCTGATCCCAATTTCGTGTGTCATGTCGTTGTCTAGGGGGTTGGTATGATCTTTGTGAATTTTTCGCTCTACAGTCTCGTGCTATGTGTCTCTGTTTATGACAAAAATAACATGTTACCACATTTGACTTACCCACAGGGTTTGGTGATCTATACAAAGGCTGCTTTGTGGTCAGGGCCTGTATACTTACGGCCATTAACTTATCACCTTGTGACTCCCTGTGTCTGGTGATATTCCGGTTGTGATCAATAGCAGCCTCTCTCAAAGTAGCCACCGACAGACCTCGCCAACATGGTTGCGTGGTCTGTACCCTTGTCTTTAATGCTTCTTTTTAACCATCCATTAGCACAGATACTGCTACTTCTTGATGATTTGCATTGGTCCTAATGTCCTCTATGCCAGTGTATTTTGCCATTTCTAATAATGCCTGGTGAAAATAATCAGCAGCTGTTTCTGACTCTTTTTGTTTAATGGAAAAAATTCTATTCCATGTGGCTACAGCTGGGAAATACTCCTTTAACTGTAAATTTATTCTTTTTACATTGTCTTTGTTGTACACATCTGTAAGGGGTACATCCTGATCCAATCCACAGTCAGCTAAAAATTGAGCTGAGTCGACATTGGAGGGTAAACATGCCCTCAGCAATATCTGCCAGTCTTTGTTATTTGGCTCTACAGTATTTCCTAGGTCTCTGATGTATTTCTGGCTAGCAACTAGATCTTTCCTAGGATCAGGGAATTCAGACACTATGGTTCTTAATTCCATTCTGGAAAATGGGCTATACATGGCAATGTTCCTGATAGGAGTGACTCCTGTAGTGTCCGTTTTCCCATTTGGAACAGCTATTACCCTAACGGGAGCAAGTTTAATAACCTCATTCTGGTTAGATTCTACAGCCTGGGGTGAAATGGTTTCAGCATAGTGTAAGGTGCCGTACTTACCTGTTGACACGACCTCACCTGTCCCTCCGCTAGGGGCCTTTGTTACTAATCTTAAGGGTTGGGCCGTGCCTACTGTGGTCTCTGATATGGTGGCTGCTAGAGAGAGCGCCGCCGATATTGTTGATGCTTCGTCTTCTTGATCACACTCCTGGGGAAAGTTCAAAACAGGGTACAACTTGCACGGGTTAATACTTGCATTGGTTAACTTATTAACATTATCCTTAACATTTATACAGTTGCTAAGTGCCTGTTTGTTACCCCCTGATGCGTCATTCTCCGCAACCAATTTCTCTCCTGATATGTATGGTGGCGGCGGGGCCGTGGCTACCAGTTTCCTGATAGGATTAGATCCCGCCGCCTGAGCCAATCCTCTCTGTATTTCACCCTCCTGTTGCCATAGCTGCAAATAATCATAATGTTTGATTCGTCTCTTTGTTGATTTAATGAGACATATCCTTCTCCTTAGATTTTGTAACACTTCTGGGCTAAAGCTGCCTACTCTTGGGAACTTCTCCCCGTCATGTACCGTCATTCTCTCCCATTCATCACATAAAACTTCTGTGTGTGAGCCGTATTTTTCACACATTACGTACCTTGCCGACCCGATTGGTCGGTTCACTAAATCAACCCGAACCGAGGTTGATCGCCCCCTTCCTGAACAACTGGCCCCCATAATTTGCAGGTGTTGCTTGCTCTACCTCTGACCTTTATATCAGGGTCTTCAGCGAACCCTTACAAAAAAACAAAATATTCAAAGATAGGTTGACGGTGGTGGTTTACCGAGTACCCCACTTACTCGCCCACGCCGACCAATACGACCTCCACACTGATATAGTGCTGGCGTACTCGACCCAGGGCCCCTATGAACCTTTGTTTACTGGAACATGTGAGTGTGATCCGCAGAGCATTAACCCTTTCCAGTAACTGTGGGGTTGTTGGATAATTCCTGAGTGACCAGCGAACTTCCCTTTTAAAAATAAAAAATTACACAAATCACGTTAGAATGTACAAATAGCGTTTATGACCCGTTTCGTACACAAATGGTACTAGGTCAAGTTACTAACTAATGCACACAATTACGTGCGGTACAATCGTTCAGTACATAAGCAACTAATCTTATGTACGGAGCGACCAGTGGAATCGACATTCAGCAGCTGCGTATTCCTTCAGCCTGAGCTTTATGGCCTATATGGGTTCCGCTCCAACCCTTCTTGGTGTTGGGCTACTTGACTCTATAGCGGACTTCCTTGTCTGCTGTACCTGGACCTCCTGGTCTGTTATGCGACCTCCTGGTCTGACCTCCTGGTCTGTTACAGTATGACCTCCTGGTCTGCTACACTCTAATGCTCTTTATATGTTTAACAAGGGATGCCTCCCTAGCCACCGTGCATGTCACTTACACGTATGTAATTTCACGAGAACTCGATGATTTCTGTGGTTCAATCCCCAAAATTGTAAAAACTTATATAATTGCAAACACTCACTCACCACATGTACACTTTTGTTTCTATTTCTATTTCTGCGCAGAAATTTCTTTCCTTTAGACCAGATGTGTTGTAAATTGGAGAAGGATCTATTAGCTTAAATTTCGGACACTGAAATAGACTTGCGCTATTTATCGCGTTGCCACCTCTTCGCCTGCTAAAATAACACTTATCGTGTGATTTGAGTTACGTGGGCGTACCCAGACGCTCCGTTGCGTAATATACGCTGCGTGCGTCAGCCTTTGAGTTGCGTGCGCGAGTCTCAGCCTTTTGTTAGAGACACGTGTACGCAATGCAGATATCCACCGTAACACAACTAACACGTTTATCAATGTAGATGATCCTTGATCATCTACCGAGCACCACACCAATCTCTCCTTGTATCTTTAGGTAGAGCTGCGTGCGTGCTTTGCAATTTATCCCTTAATGTATTACTTTTACACTTTAACTATGAAATAGCGACAAATCTCTCTTAGCACGTTTATCAATTATAAAATGGCAAACAGGAGAGTGATATATGAAAATACACGAATAAAAAGAAATGCAGATATGCGTGTGTGCGTACGCAAGATAGAAATAATCAGTTTTAAAAGACACTAGCGTGTTGTTCTTACCTCCGGTTCCGGATTCCCTCAGCACCCTTTACTAAGCGAAGCAGACGCTTATCCAGACAGCACTGCGAGGAATATGATCTCCCGCCCTTTGCTGATGGATAATGTCTGCTGGAATTACCTAGCAGAGATATGTGAAGGACGGACGAGCCGCCAATTGATAAAGCTAAATATTTATCTTACTTAAAACCCTTTAAGAGGTCTAAGAACACAGTACGCTATTTACGTATGGTATACCGTAAGGGCACGCACGTTGCGTAACAATCGCTTAGCCGTAGTCGAGACGCTCGAGCGTCACGTTCGCTTACGGCCAAGGGATCACAGGCAGGCACGATATAGGCTGCCGACTAGATAAAGCCAAATATTTATCCTATTTAACACACTATACAGAGGTTAAGAAACACTGTACGCAACCGGCGCACGAGGTACCGTAAGGGTACGCTCTTAGCGTAGCGGACGCTGTATCGGGAGCGAGCCGCTCGAGCGACACAAACGCTCGCGAGAATACGCTGTTGGTATCGGGCACACTATAGGTGAGCGACTACCGTAATGCTACGCTATCAGCGTAGCGGACGCTCGAGACCACGAGGAGATAACGAGCGGCGCAGACGCTCACAAGATAACAATCAGTAGGCCTTGAATGTAACACACAGAAATGATATTCTTATACTGTAAACCCTTTTGTAGTGATAAGGTGAAAATCCAACACAGTTTAAGCTGGTTTACACTAAAGCTGTTTGAGCGATAGAGACGCTCCTATTACCCACTGCAATAAACACACAATACCGGTCTAAGGGTCTAACGCCTTTTAAGGAAATGAATGAACGTTCAAAAAGAATAATACAATACAAGTCATACACTACAATATAACATAGACTACCTAACCAGATAACTACACAGGAAATACAATATCAGTACAATAACTATATAAGAGAAACGAGAGAGAGAGAGAGAGAGAGAGAGAGAGATATGGCTCAGAATAACAAGGAAAGACAATATGATTGCGGAGAAAACTTACGCACAAAGGGGAACGATCGCATGCGCCTCTGGACATCCAGCTCCCGATTATCAGCAATGAGAACCGTTGAAGAGTGAGAGCTGGATGTGATCGGCTTGTCTATTTATGCCCCACACACAATACAATTCAATGGTCCCTACAATCTCATTGTTCATTGGACACAGGAATTCGTCTTCGGACTAAAACAAAAGGTCATAGGTTGATTCATACAGGTGGGCTGTGACTACTTCCAACTGCTCAGGTGGGTGGGAAACTAGGTTTCCCGCCGCATGGATAAGTAAGTGCAAATAATAGTAAATGGACATAAACTTCTTATGTCCATAACTATTCGCACGAGCGATTAATCCGCTTCAAACTAACACCGGAATATTGCTAATTAAATACTCTTCCGATGAATACTAAACACCACTGTATAATCCTTGTCTGACCCCCTGTATCAGAAAAAGAGGGATCTCTCTGTCCACGAACATGCTACATTAACTAAACTTTCAGAATCTATCAAAGGGACCATGATCTACAAAATACATTATATGGTTAAAATATGTAACGATTGAGTCGCACGCTACGCACACATAAACTCTACCGTAAATGCACATCCCGTGTGCCTGCGGGTGCACGTAACAGCGGGTATGCGCACGCACGGGAGAGCGTACGCATGCGCAGAGCGGACATGTATGAGGTGCAAATATGGTAGTGTGCATAGTGATATTTTTCTGACTTTGACACCCTCCTGCAACAGGGAACGGGGTATTATTCCACACTGTTGTGGTACCGAAGCCGGACGGCTCGGTGAGACCGATTCTAAATCTAAAATCTTGAACACTTACATACGGAGGTTCAAATTCAAGATTGAGTCACTCAGAGCAGTGATTGCGAACCTGGAAGAAGGGGACTACATAATGTCTCGGGACATCAAGGATGCTTACCTTCATGTCCCAATTTACCCTTCTCACCAAGGGTACCTCAGGTTTATGGTACAGAACTGTCACTATCAGTTTCAGACGCTGCCGTATGGATGGTCCACGGCACCCCGGGTCTTTACCAAGGTAATGGCCGAAATGATGATACTCCTTCGAAGGAAGGGAATTTTAGTTATCCCTTACTTGGACGATTCCCTGATAAGGGTAAGATCCAGGGAACAGTTGGAGGTCGGTGTAGCACTATCTCAGGTAGTGTTGCGGCAGCGCGATGGGATTCTCAATATTCCAAAATCGCAGCTGATTCCGACGACTCGTCTTCTGTTCCTAGGGATGATCCTGGACACAGTCCAGAAAAAGGTGTTTCTCCCGGAGGAGAAAGTCAGGGAGTTATCCGAGCTAGTCGGGAACCTTCTATAACCGAGCCAAGTCTCAGTACATCAATGAAATGGTTCTGGGGAAAATGGTGGCTTCCTACGAAGCAATCTCATTCGGCAGATTCCACGCAAGAACTTTCCAGTGGGACCTGCTGGACAAATGGTCCGGGTCGCATCTTCAGATGCATCAGCGGATAACCCTGTCACCAAGCACAAGGGTGTCTCTCCTGTGGTGGTTGCAGAGTGCTCATCTTCTAGAGGGCCGCACATTCAGGACTGGGTCCTGGTGACCACGGACATAAATATCCTGAAGCTAAGGGCCATTTACAATGCTCTAAGCTCAGCAAGACCTCTGCTTCAAGGTCACCCGGAGTTGATCCATTGGGACAACATCACGGCAGTCACCCACGTAAACAGACAGGGTGACACAAGAAGCAGGAGGGCAATGGCAGAAGCTGCAAGGATTCTTCGCTGGGCGGAAAATCATGTGATAGCACTGTCAGCAGTATTCATTCCGGGAGTGGACAACTGGGAAGCAGACTTCCTCAGCAGACACGACCTCCACCCGGGAGAGTGGGGACTTCACCCAGAAGTCTTCCACATGTTTATAAAACTCGACAAATATTGCGCCAGGTCAAGGGACCCTCAGGCAATAGCTGTAGACGCTCTGGTAACACAGTGGGTGTACCAGTCAGTGTATGTGTTCCCTCCTCTGCCTCTCTTACTCAAGGTACTGAGAATTATAAGATGGAGAGGAGTAAGCACTATATTCGTGGCTCCGGATTGGCCAAGAAGGACTTGGTAACCGGAACTTCAAGAGATGCTCACGGAGGATCCGTGGCCTCTACCTCTAAGAAGGGACCTGCTCCAGCAAGGACCCTGTCTGTTCCAAGACTTACCGCGGCTGCGTTTGACGGCATGGCGGTTGAACGCCGGATCCTGAAGGAGAAAGGCATTCCGGATGAAGTCATTCCTATCCTGATCAAAGCCAGGAAAGATATAACCGCAAAACATTATCACCGCATTTGGCGAAAATATGTTGCGTGGTGCGAGGCCAGTAAGGCCCTGACAGAGGAATTTTCAACTAGGTCGATTCCTACATTTCCTGCAAACAGGAGTGTCTATGGGCCTGAAATGGGGGTCCATTAAGGTTCAAATTTCGGCCCTGTCAATTTTCTTCCAAAAAGAACTAGCTTCAGTCCCTGAAGTTCAGACGTTTGTAAAAGGGGTACTGTATATACAGCCTCCTTTTGTGCCTCCAGTGGCACCTTGGGATCTAAATGTAGTTTTTGGGTTCCAAAAGTCACATTGGTTTGAACCACTTAAATATGTGGAGTTAAAATATCTCACATGGAAAGTGGTCATGCTGTTGGCCCTGGCCTGGGCCAGGTGCGTGTCAGAATTGGCGGCTTTATCCTGTAAAAGCCCTCATCTGATTTTCCATTCGGACAGGGCGGAATTGAGGACTCGTCCTCAGTTTCTCCCTAAGGTGGTTTTCAGCGTTTCACCTGAATCAACCTATTGTGGTGCCTGCGGCTACTAGGGACTTGGAGGACTCCAAGTTGCTAGACGTTGTCAGAGCCCTGGAAATATAGGTTTCCAGGACGGCTGGAGTCAGAAAATCTGACTCGTTGTTTATTCTGTATGCACCCAACAAGCTGGGTGCTCCTGCTTCTAAGCAGACTATTGCTCGTTGGATTTGTAGTACAATTCAGCTTGCACATTCTGTGGCAGGCCTGCCACAGCCAAAATCTGTAAAAGCCCATTCCACAAGGAAGGTGGGCTCATCTTGGGCGGCTGCCCGAGGGGTCTCGGCTTTACAACTTTGCCGAGCTGCTACTTGGTCAGGGGCAAACACGTTTGTAAAATTCTACAAATTTGATACCCTGGCTGAGGAGGACCTGGAGTTCTCTCATTTGGTGCTGCAGAGTCATCCGCACTCTCCCGCCCGTTTGGGAGCTTTGGTATAATCCCCATGGTCCTTACGGAGTCCCCAGCATCCACTAGGACGTCAGAGAAAATAAGAATTTACTTACCGATAATTCTATTTCTCGTAGTCCGTAGTGGATGCTGGGCGCCCATCCCAAGTGCGGATTGTCTGCAATACTGGTACATAGTTATTGTTACCAAAAAATCGGGTTATTGCTGTAGTGAGCCATCTTTTCTAGAGGCTCCTCTGTTATCATGCTGTTAACTGGGTTTAGATCACAAGTTATATGGTGTGATTGGTGTGGCTGGTATGAGTCTTACCCGGGATTCAAAATCCTTCCTTATTGTGTACGCTCGCCCGGGCACAGTATCCTAACTGAGGCTTGGAGGAGGATCATAGGGGGAGGAGCCAGTGCACACCAGGTAGTTCTAAAGCTTTACTTTTGTGCCCAGTCTCCTGCGGAGCCGCTATTCCCCATGGTCCTTACGGAGTCCCCAGCATCCACTACGGACTACGAGAAATAGAATTATCGGTAAGTAAATTCTTCTTTTTTCTTAAAGTACTGTATGGCTCAATAAGAAAATTCCACAGTCCTGTATTTGAGTATACACAAATATGTATTAGTGATGCAGACGTGTTCATTTACCTGTCAGTAACATAATTACAGCCTATTTCAAGAACTACAATTAGTTGTTTTCTGGGTGTAGTAGGAAGGTAATGTGTGTGTGTCTGTGTAAAGCTGGGTACATACTGGCCTATATAACCGGTGTTAATTGAATGATATATCGTGTCTGCCAGTTATATGTCTATGAACAATGTCGTTCACCGACATATCTGAGTAAATGTATTATAGCGGCACGATCCCGAGGTGAAGCAGGAAGGAACATTGACAAGATGTATAAACATCTTGTCTGCCGAAGGTGGGGGGGGGGGCAAAATTTCCCCCCTCCGGCGATGTCCACCGAGCACCCAGCACTTCAGCTCAGTGCTGATGCGCTGTGTCTCTCTGCCCGGCTCCTCTGCGCATGCGTGGGAGCTTGGTACTCAAGCGAGATCCCCTGCGCAGTCTGGAGCTGGCACCCGCCACAGCCAGGGACAACGCTGTCCCTGCTGTGGTGTATGGGCATCGCCACCTGCAGCTGACGAAATCAACAGCTGCAGGTGTCGGAAAGGTCAGCGATGCTGATCGATCATACACTGCCCCCTCATATCGGCCTGTTATTTCTTAGATAGCAGCGCTGATATGGACCGGGGCACCCCTGTCACTGTACCCGCACCGCCGCAGTAATACATGGGGGGAAAAGTGGTATCGGTGCACATAACGTGCGCTGATACTGCTTCTCCCCTATATTGACTGACCATTGTGTCGACTCGGCTCATATCGCATGCTGTGCGTATGGGTGGTCAGCCGACCATCCGTATACTTGCTGCAGAGGCCGCTGGTGACTGACATGTCAACTAACGCTGGTGACTGACATGTCAACTAAAAGGGCACGTGTAAATGCCCACCCAGTTGTGACGTCAGGCAGGACACATCGGGCCAAACGATTGGTAAGTGTGTATGCACTTACTGAACGTCAGATAGGTTGGAGGATCAGCTGAATGGCCGATCTGTCTGTTTAGTTTGTGCCCAGTATACCTCTCGTTTCTCTGTAACACTACTTATCAAACCAAATGCAAAATTCTGTTTCTTCTATGATCTGCAGTAAGGGCCTGCTGCTGACACTTTACAGTTTCCAGGTGTGCCAATGCTCTAAAGAAGAGTGTAAAATGGATACTCTTAAATAAAAAGCAAAAAAGGGTCATATTTTTGGGTCCTGTATACTGTAAATCAATGGTTGGTTCACATCAGGTGAGGCTTGTTTATTTTTTGGCAGAAAACTAGTTTAAATTTCCAGAACAAAACCCAGACATATACAGATGTGTCCTCATACACCTAGCCTCAATGCACTGTGGTACGCATGAGCTGTGCTGAGCGATGTAACGCCGTTTTACGCTCAAATGTGCTTCTTAGTTGCAATCGGATGCGACAAAAGCTTTTCATGCGACTGTACTGTACCGATTAATTTGACATGCAACACTTGTATATCTGTGCGACTAAGTCTGAATCTGTATACGAAGCACAACCGAACTTGCCATGAAAAAAAGCTGCGGCCGCTGTGTTGTACCACTTCATATACAGATTCAGACTCGGTCGCACACAGATATACAAGTGTCGCATATCCAATTATTCGCTGCAGTCATGTGAAGCAGTTTTGTTGCATCATATTGAGATTAAGACACACATTCAAACGGAAAGACGCTGTGTCGCATGTAACCTGCCTCACTGAGAAGGGATGTTTGGCGTGACTATAGCAATAGTGTATAAGAACACATCTGTATCTTGGCTGCAAGCCCCTCTTCTTGAGTATCTGAACAGCAGAATTGCAGCATTCAGTACCCCTGCTATTTGTGCCATGCGTAACTTCCCCCAACTGCATAAGAATGAACATTCGATGCAGAGTCTGGCAAATGGCATAGCTAACCATTGGCCTTCTGCTGTTTGGAGTGAGGGTGCTTACTGATAGACGCTGTGCCACGGTGGAGTTCTTTACAACGAGAGGCTGTTGATGGTAATGAAAGACTACAGTTCGTTATAGGATAGGAATTGGAAAAATTGTCTCACCCTATGTTGCTGGCTCCTAATCCCTCTATTCTCCTCTGGTACCCAATATGCATCAACAAGAGCTGCTGTTCACAATTAATCACCGTAAATGACGCTTCCTCTTGCAGGTTCTACAAATCATTTGTATTGGTGCCAACGTGTTGCTTATAGGAGGTAAAGAATATCCTCTTTATAGAAAACTTGACACTGTGATGTGTAGCGATTGTTCCTTCTTTTCTTTCTGGATCCAAACTTTCAGCCAATCAGGAGGCGAGCTGTAATAGCGCCCGAGATTACCAGAGGTGCTGGGCGATTTCACTTTCTTTAAAGCTGCAGTCATTTACCATGGCATGGTTTTGCCTTGTAAATGACTGGCGCTGTAAGAAAACGTCCAACATCCCGCACCTCCGGCAGTCTCGGACGCTATTACATCTCGCCTTGAGTATCTTCTCAGTGGTTATACTGCCAGCAGCCTTCAGCGATGGGCTAAGCCAGTTGGCCATAGGTTTTTAAAATTTTTCGAATCAATTATATCTCCCCAGCTATGTATATACTAACTTTGTATGTGAGATAATCTCTTTGCACACTGTTATCTGTTTAGAATATGAATGAAGCCTCTTCTCTGCTCAGCGCAACCTGCAACACATTTATCACCACCCTTGAAGAATGTGTAAAAATAGCAAATGCCAAATTTAAGCCGGAAATGTATCAGCTGCCTCCTCCTGAGTCTCCAGTGTCTGCGGTGTCTCCTTCACCTGTACAAATGGTAATAAGTAACTTGTTTCACATCCACCTGCTCCGTATGATGAAATAAATCATTGTATGTAAGTGTATTTCTAGGGTCAGATTAATTAGCCACGAGGTTCCATCACACACATTCCCGTTTATTACGGTAGGAAAGTCTCACTTTCTTCTCTGCTCGTACCTTTATGGGACATCAGATATCACAAGCAAGGTTTTCCTCCATATATAGTCTACAGTGTGTTCTCACGTAGGGTTCTCTGGGGAATCCTTAGTACCCTTACTAGGAGGTGATCACGTTACTTCACACCACCTTGCAGGTATACCGTATATACTCGAGTATAAGCCGACTTTTTCAGCACTTTTTTTTGTGCTGAAAAAGCCACCTCGGCTTATACTCGAGTCAGTGACAGGCAGAGGCAGAGCAGTGTGAAGGAGGGACACGAAGCGCACAGTGCGCGGCTCTCCTGTGTCCCTCCTGCATCTCCGGCGGCAGCAGCGGCGGTTCTATTACAGGAAGTACCCGTTCGTGACCTCTGATCACGAACCGGCACTTCCTTTAATAGACCTGCCGCGGCCGCCGAAGATGCAGGAGGGACACAGGAGAGGCGCGTGCTGTGCGCTTCGTGTCCCTCCAGAAGACAGCGCGGGAACGACGGAGGGGTAAGTAACAACACTGTGGGGCATACCTGGCACTTGGGGAGGGAGCATATCTGGCAGCATGAGGGGGTATATGTGGCAGCATGAGGGGACGTATCTGGCAGCATGAGGGGACATATCTGGCAGCATGAGGGGGTATATGTGGCATCATGAGGGGACATATCTGGCAGCATGAGGGGACATATCTGGCAGCATGAGGGGGCATATCTGGCAGCATGAGGGGGCATATCTGGCAGCATGAGGGGGCATATGTGGCAGCATGAGGAAACATATCTGGCAGCATGAGGGGACGTATCTGGCAGCATGAGGGGACATATCTGGCAGCATGAGGGGGCATATCTGGCAGCATGAGGGGGCATATGTGGCAGCATGAGGGTCATATGTGGCAGCATGAGGGTCATATGTGGCAGCATGAGGGACATATGTGGCAGCATGAGGGCATATCTGGCACATCAGGCACTGTGGGGCATATCTGGCACTGTGGGCATATCTGGCAGTGTGGGGGCATATCTGGCAGTGTGGGGGCATATCTGGCAGTGTGGGGGCATATCTGGCACTGTGGGGGCATATCTGGCACTGTGGGGGCATATCTGGCACTGTGGCGGCATATCTGGCACTGTGGGGGCATATCTGGCAGTATGAGGGCATATCTGGCACTGTGGGGGCATATCTGGCAGTATGAGGGCATATCTTGCACTGTGGGGGCATATCTGGCACTGTGGGGGCATATCTGGCACTGTGGGGGCATATCTGGCAGTATGAGGGCATATCTGGCACTGAGGGCTGTGTACGGCTAGAGCTGCATTTCCCACCCTAGGCTTATACTCGAGTCAATAAGTTTTCCCAGGTTTTTGTGGTAGAATTAGGTGCCTCGGCTTATATTCGGGTCGACTTATACTCGAGTATATACGGTACTTTTTTAAATGCATGTAATTGAAAAGATTGTCCTACATTTAGCCAGGCTAAAGCTAGGTACACACTGTCCAATGTTTTTTTTTAGTCAACAATCGGGGCAATTATTCAGCAAATCATCCCAACAATCGGGGCGATTTTTCGGAAATTGTAAGGCCCCAATATCTGAGATACCCACCAAGTGTTTTAAATACATAAATAAAAGTAATCGATTTTCTGCCATACCACACTGAATTTGCATATCCACACCCACAATGAGGAAAAGTTGGAAAAAGATTATTGAAAATGCTAACACACTGCCTAATATCGGGAAATTGAGGCCAAGCTTTTCTGTCTTGGCTTACTGATGATCGAAGGAGCATGTTTGTGACCGTGATTTCTCCAGTTTATTGGTGAAACTTCAAAATAATCATTCATACACCCTGTACAGTAAAACAGGCTGAGCACCTGATAATTGCCGAATTTGTCCAATAATTTTCTGGTGTGTACAGATGTTTGGCCTCAAATAGATCCCTTATGAGCCGGTCTGTTCATTGAGATATATTTAAATGTACTTAGTGGTGGACATAGTATTCAATGCCAGTTGGATGCTAATTTATCAATGCAGGAAACACATTTTTAGTCTAGAATGATCAGTGATTCCCAAATTTGGTCCTCAGAACCCCACACAGGTCACGTTTTCCAGATCACCAGGCAGGTGCACTTGTGTATCGCCAGCTGTCATATTTTGGAAATCCACAGGTGACCTGGAAAACATGAACTGTTGAACTCCTTGAGGACCGAGTTTGGGAACCACTGTTCAAGATGTACCAAGTCATAAAAATGGTTTCTACATATCATCTAGAGTATATCAAGTGTTTTTTTTTTTTTTTCAAAACGGACTATTTTGTTGGGTTTTGCCATAGGTATCCGGATGTTAGATTGACAGTGAACTGGTTGACGGTCAATAGGTTGACATGCATTAGGGCGACAGGTACAAAAGATCACACACAAATGGTCGACAGATTTTTTTTGGGGGGTTTTCTCAACATTTGCTTTATATACTATCCACATGGACATTGATTGGGAATAGTAACCTTGCCTGAGATGCGAGCCCGCGAGGGTAAACGTTTGTAGTGATGATGGTCACATAGTATGGAATATACAAGATTTGACCCCCAAAAAATGGGGAAAAAAACCCTGTATCAAAATTTTTCACTCTGTCGACCTTTTGTGTGCTCAAAATAGTTCCTGCAGCAGAGTCCGTCTCCTGTGGTTTTACTAGTTGGAAGAGGAAACGTTGGGCTCCAAACTTGGTAATTTTATTTTAGGAATGTGCATTCCCGCTAGCTGGAGCTCCAGTGTTGCTTTTATAAACTAGTTCAGAGTTTCCTAAACTCCGCCATTCCAGTCCCGGCTTTAATGATATCCATGCTTGAGCACAGGGTACTTAATTAGTACCTCAGTCATTTGATTTAACCATCTTACCCCAACTATGGATATCCTGAAAACATGGACTGTAATGGTAGAGATTGGGAAACTCTGGTCTAGTTGAAATAAGGGGGAACGGTGAGTGAAAAGACCCATAGCAATTAGCATTCAAAGATGCACTTCAGCTGGTCTTCCCAATCTGCCCTCGATTGCCATTTAAAGATGACTGAAGTCATTGTACTGTATTACAGGTACTGCAAAGAGAACCCCTAGTAATCTGGTTCTAACAGCTGTACAGTATATTACACTGGTAGTAGTGGCGTTTTAAGGATTTAGGGGCAGATGTATTAACCTGGAGAAGGCATAAGGAAGTGATAAACCAGTGATATGAGCAAGGTGATAAAGGCACCAGCCAATCAGATCCTAACTGTTAATTTACATATTGGAGCTGATTGGCTGGTGCCTTTATAACCTTGCACAGATCACTGGTTTATCACTTCCTTATGCCTTCTCCAGGTTAATACATCTGCCCCTTAGTTCAGTGAGGGCTAGAAACAGCATGAGCAGCGCTGGACTTGTACCTGTAGGCCTCTGCCTCATGTTCCAGTCCTGGACTCCTCAATTCCTCCCAGCACGCTGACGGCAATCCTGTTTTACAGAATTTGAATGACCCTGTTAAAATCTGCAGAATTACCAAATGTAATTATTGCTTAAATGATTTTTGTTTTCATTTTTAAGATGAAGAGATCCATGAGCCACCCAGGCACCCATACTACAGACAGGTTAGTAGTAAAAACTAGTTCACAATTTCTCACCACTTTCCCAGTAATTATATAGAAATGTGTGATTCCCAGCATGCGTGGCGGGTATACATTTCACTGTATGCAGATGAGTGCTGAAGAATGTTCTAAATTAAAGTATGTCATGTAGATTGCATAATATCAGTTAAATACAAGGGCACGGCCGACATTTCAAAGAAGAAGTGCATCATGCAATGATCTGTTTGTATTTTAGGTATAACTGTTCTACAAAGGAACCTGTATCCTCATTGCGTCGGGCGTCTCACAGGAGGAAAAGTGTGTACTCCGATACAGAAACTGCCAGTGATGGGCCGGTGGAAGATGTAGATAGTAAGCTCTTGTTTATTTATACATATCAGGGTATATAAAGTGCACATGGCTTCCTAAGCCTTTCTGCTGGTTCCTAGCATCTGTGTAGTTTATAATGACAGTCACACTTTGTAAACATGCAGATTCTTTTCTTTGGAATAATGAAAACTGCAAAAAGGCTTCAGCTACATAGAGCTTGAATTACAGTAATAAAACAATAGATTTGCATGTTAGTGGTATACGATACAGATCTTTGGAACCAGGAGGAATACACCGTCCATCCCAATGGGGCTAATTGGGATCCTGAAGGATCTGCGTCCTGATGTTCATTACTTTGCGCATGCCCAGGACTTGTTCTGCACGTGTGCAAATGGGTCCTGCGAGACAGGACGCAGTACGGCATGAGAATATGAGCGATTGACAGAATGATGCCGTTTGGAGGGGGCGTCGACTGCCTCTGTTTGTGAAAATAAGGTGTGTCGCTGCTGTTTAGCGGGAGGAAGAGGCAAGGGATCTCTGTCACTGAACAAGGATCTGCAACAGGCGGCTTGCGCAACACCATATGTGCCGCGAGCCGCCTGATGTTGCTGTAGTGATCCGATGCTGCCTCTTAGGACGTCGGTCGGATCACTACTGCAGCAGGAGGTGTCTGCTTGTAATAGTTGCCTCCTGCTGCCTCACCATACAGCGCTATCACTGCTGCTTACAAGGAGGTGTTGGTAACTCCAGCCACATCTGAATTAGCCCCAGTATACATTGCAGACACTATTCTACACCCCCCTTTTCAATGCAGAATGCAAGTCTCCAATGGCTGTATGTTGCAATGCGCCCATGGTGGCTGCAAAGTGAGGTGCGGCCCCATGCCTCCGTTGGTATACAAGTACGTAAATCCATGTGCCCCTCCATTGATTGGATTTTTGGATCTCTATACACTGGCACCTCCTGTGATCTTCAGGGGGTAACCCCAGGATGCTGGGGACTCCGTAAGGACCATGGGGTATAGACGGGTTCCGCAGGAGACATGGGCACTATAAAGAACTTTTAGTATGGGTGTGCACTGGCTCCTCCCTCTATGCCCCTCCTCCAGACCTCAGTTAGATTTTGTGCCCAGAGGAGATAGGGTGCATTACAGGGAGCCCTCCTGAGTTTCTCTGAAAATAATTTTGTTAGGTTTTTTATTTTCAGGGAGCACTGCTGTCAACAGGCTCCCTGTATCGTGGGACTGAGGAGAGAGAAGCAGACCTACTTCAGTGATAGCCTCTGCTTCTTAGGCTACTGGACACCATTAGCTCCAGAGGGAGTCGGAACGCGGATCCCCCCGCCGTTCGTCCCAGAGCCGCGCCGCCGTTCTCCTCGCAGAGCCGGAAGATAGAAGCCGGGTGAGTATGAGAAGATAAGAATACTTCAAGGCGGCAGAAGACAGCAGATCTTCACTGAGGTAAGCGCGCAGCAGTAACGCTGCGCGCCATTGCTCCCACACGTTACACACACGGAGGGCACTGATGGGTGCAGGGCGCAGGGGGGGCGCCCTGGACAGCAATAAACCTCTGACCTGGCTTTAATAAGGGGCATTAAGCTGCGGAGGCATTAAATGCAGAGATCCCCCGCCATTTTTTTAATATTGAAGCGGGACCGAAGCCCGCCGCTGGAGGGGGCGGAGATTGATCCCTCAGCACTAACCAGCGCCATTTTCTCCTCAGAACTCTGCAGAGAAGCTGGCTCCCCGGGCTCTTCCCTGCTGAACTCGGTGACAGAGGGCTGGAAAGAGGGGGGGGGGCACATTTATTGGCGCAGTGATTGTATAACATTGAATATATATATATAAAAGCGCTGTCTGGGATTTATTCCAGTGTCAGTTGGCGCTGGGTGTGTGCTGGCATACTCTCTCTCTGTCTCTCCAAAGGGCCTTGTTGGGAAATTGTCCCCTTATAGATATATCCCTGTGTGTGTGGGGTGTCGGTACGTGCGTGTCGGCATGTCTGAGGCGGAAAGCTCGTCTAAGGAGGAGGTGGAGCAGATGTGTGGTGTGTCTCCGTCGGCAACGCCGACACATGATTGGATGGACATGTGGCACATGTTAAATGCAAGTGTGGCCTCTTTACATAAAAGACTGGACAAAGCAGAGTCCAGGGAGAAAACAGGGAGTCAATCCACAGATTGCACTGGGTCACAGGGCCCTGCAGGGTCTCAGAAACGTCCCCTACAATTGGTTGACACAGGTACCGACACGGGTTCTGACTCCAGTGTCGACTACGATGATGCAAAATTGCACCCAAGGGTGGCAAAAAGTATTCAGTGTATGATTATTGCAATAAAATAGGTTTTACATATCACTGATGACCCCTCTGTCCCTGACATGAGGGTGCGCATGTATAAGGAAAAGAAGCCTGAGGTAACCTTTCCCCCATCCCATGAGCTTAACGAGTTATTTGAAAAAGCTTGGGAAACTCCAAATAAAAAACTGCAGATTCCCAAAAGGGTTCTTATGGCGTATCCTTTCCCTGCACAGGACAGGGTACGTTGGAAATCCTCTCCCAGGGTGGATAAGGCTTTAACACGCTTGTCCAAAAAGGTGACGCTACCATCTCCGGACACGGCAGCCCTCAAGGATCCTGCTGATCGCAGACAGGAAACTACTTTAAAGTCTATTTATGCGCATACAGGTGCTTTGCTCAGTCCGGCTATAGCATCGGCATGGGTGTGTAGTGCAGTTGCAGCGTGGACAGATACCTTGTCAGCTGACCATGATACCCTAGACAGGGATACCATTTTATTGACCTTAGCCCACATTAAAGACGCAGTTTTATATATAAGGGACGCTCAAAGAGACGTTGGGCTGCTGGGTTCCAGGGCCAATGCCATGGCTATTTCTGCGAGACGAGCTCTATGGACCCGCCAATGGACGGGTGATGCAGACTCAAAGAGGCATATGGAGGTTTTACCTTACAAGGGTGAAGTGTTCTTTGGGGAAGGCCTCGCGGACCTGGTTTCCATAGCTACCGCGGGTAAGTCTACCTTTTTACCTTTTGTTCCCCAACAGCAAAAGAAAACTCCAGATGCAGTCCTTTCGTCGCATAAGTCCAGAAGAGGTCAGGGCTCCTCCTTCCTTGCCAGAGGTAAGGGTAGAGGAAAGAGAACGCCTGCTTCGGCTAGTTCCCAGGAGCAGAAGTCCTCCCCGGCTTCTACAAAATCCACCGCATGACGCTGGGGCTCCCGTATAGGAGTCCGCGCCAGTGGGGGCACGCCTTCGACTTTTCAGCCAGATCTGGGTTCTTTCAGACGTGGATCCTTGGGCGATAGAAATTGTTTCACAAGGCTACAAGCTGGAATTCGAAGAAGTGCCCCCTCGCCGATTTTTCAAGTCGGCTTTGCCAGCTTCACCCCCAGAGAGGGAAGTGGTGTTAGCTGCACTTCAAAAGCTGTGTCAACAGCAAGTGGTTGTCAAGGTTCCCCTGGTCCAACAGGGAAAAGGGTACTATTCAACCCTGTTCGTGGTCCCGAAGCCAGATGGTTCAGTCAGACCCATTTTAAATCTCAAATCCCTAAACCTGTACTTGAAAAAGTTCAAATTCAAGATGGAATCGCTCAGAGCTGTGATATCCAGCCTGGAAGGGAGGGATTTTATGGTGTCACTAGACATAAAGGTTGCATACCTTCATGTCCACATATATCCCCCTCATCAGGAGTACCTGAGATTCGCGGTACAGGACTGTCATTACCAGTTTCAGGCGTTGCCGTTTGGGCTTTCCACGGCCCCGAGGATTTTCACCAAGGTCATGGCGGAAATGATGGTGCTCCTGCGCAAGCAGGGAGTCACAATTATCCCATACTTGGACGATCTCCTGATACAGGCGAGTTCGAGAGATCAATTGCTGAAGAGCTTGTCGCTCTCCCTGAGGGTGCTGCAACAGCACGGTTGGATTCTCAATCTGCCAAAGTCACAATTGGTTCCGACGAATCGGCTATCATTCCTAGGCATGATTCTGGACACGGAACAAAAGAGGGTTTTTCTTCCGTTGGAAAAAGCCCAGGATCTCCAAAACATGGTCAGAGACCTGCTAAAACCAAGAAGAGTGTCTGTTCATCAATGCACTCGAGTTCTGGGAAAAATGGTAGCAGCCTACGATGCCATCCCCTTCGGCAGGTTTCATGCGAGGACTTTTCAGTGGGATCTTCTGGACAAGTGGTCCGGATCCCATCTACAAATACAACAGAAAATAACGCTGTCCCCCAGGGCCAGGGTGTGTCTCCTGTGGTGGCTGCAGAGTGCTCACCTTCTAGAGGGTCGCAGGTTCGGCATTCAGGACTGGGTCCTGGTGACCACGGAGGCGAGCCCTCGGGGGTGGGGAGCAGTCACACAAGGAAGAAATTTTCAGGGACTATGGTCAAGCCAGGAGGCTTGTCTACACATAAACATACTGGAATCGAGGGCCATATACAATGGCCTACGACAAGCGGAGAATCTTCTTCGCGACCTGCCGGTTCTGATTCAATCAGACGACGTCACAGCCGTGGCTCATGTAAACCGCCAAGGCGGGACAAAAAGCATGAGTGGCGATGGTGGAAGCCACCAGGATTCTTTGCTGGGCGGAAAATCATGTAAGCGCTCTGTCAGCTGTCTTCATTCCGGGAGTAGACAACTGGGAAGCGGACTTCCTCAGCAGACACGATCTCCATCCAGGAGAGTTGGGACTTCATCAAGAAGTTTTTGCAGAGATAACAAACCTTTGTGGAATTCCTCATAGACATGATGGCGTCACGCCTCAACCAGAAGCTTCGGAGGTATTGTGCCAGGTCTCGGGACCCTCAGGCAGTAGCGATAGACGTCCTGGTGACACCTTGGGTGTTTTGGTCGGTCTATGTGTTCCCTCCTCTTCCTCTCATCTCAAAGATATTGAGAATCGTAAGACAAACAGGAGTACGGACTATACTCATTGTTCCAGATTGGCCTCGAAGGGCCTGGTACTCAGATCTTCAGAATCTGCTCACAGAAGATCCGTGGCCTCTTCCTCTCAGGGAGGACCTGCTACAACAGGGGCCTTGCGTGTTCCACGACTTACCGCGGTTGCGTTTGATGGCATGGCGGTTGAACACCGAATCCTAGCTGGGAAAGGTATTCCAGAGGAAGTCATCCCCACTCTGATAAAGGCTAGGAAGGAGGTGACGGCGAAGCATTATCACCGTATCTGGAGGAAGTATGTATCTTGGTGTGAAGCCAAGAATGCTCCTACGGAAGATTTCCATCTGGGCCGATTTCTCCACTTTCTACAGACAGGAGTGGATATGGGCCTGAAGTTAGGCTCCATTAAGGTACAGATTTCGTCCCTCTCTATATTCTTTCAGAAGGAATTGGCTTCTCTCCCAGAAGTCCAGACGTTTGTGAAGGGAGTGCTGCACATCCAGCCTCCTTTTTTGCCCCCAGTGGCACCGTGGGACCTTAACGTGGTGTTAAGTTTCCTGAAATCTCACTGGTTCGAGCCTCTTCAAAAGGTTGAACTCAAATTTCTCACGTGGAAGGTGGTCATGTTATTGGCCTTGGCATCTGCAAGGCGGGTGTCAGAATTGGCGGCCTTGTCTCACAAGAGCCCCTATTTGATTTTCCATGTGGATAGAGCGGAGTTGAGGACTCGTCCTCAATTTTTACCTAAGGTGGTTTCTTCGTTTCATATGAACCAACCTATTGTGGTGCCTGTGGCTTTGGGGGACTTGGAGGGCTCCAAGTCCCTGGATGTAGTCAGGGCCTTAAAAATTTATGTGGCCAGGACGGCTAAGATTAGGAAAACAGAGGCTCTGTTTGTCCTGTATGCAGCCAACAAGATTGGCGCTCCTACGTCTAATCAGACTATTGCTCGCTGGATCTGTAACACGATTCAGCAGGCTAATTCTACGGCTGGATTGCCGTTACCAAAATCGGTAAAGGCCCATTCCACTAGGAAGGTGGGCTCTTCTTGGGCGGCTGCCCGAGGCATCTTGCATTACAGCTTTGCCGGGCAGCTACTTGGTCGGGTTCAAACACTTTTGCAAAGTTCTACAAGTTTGATACCCTGGCTGATGAGGTCCTTGAGTTTGCTCAGTCGGTGCTGCAGAGTCATCCGCACTCTCCCGTCCGGTTGGGAGCTTTGGTATAAACCCCATGGTCCTTACGGAGTCCCCAGCATCCTCTAGGACGTAAGTGAAAATAAGATTTTAAACCTACCGGTAAATCTTTTCACCTAGTCCGTAGAGGATGCTGGGCGCCCGTCCCAGTGCGGACTTCTTCTGCAAGACTTGTATATAGTCATTGCTTACATAAGGGTTAGGTTACAATTGAGATCGGTCTTTGACTGATACTGTTTTGTTCATACTGTTAACTGGTTGCATATTTTTCAGGTTATATGGTATGATTGGTGTGGGCTGGTATGAATCTTGCCCTTAGATTTACAAAATCCTTTCCTCATATTGTCCATCTCCTCTGGGCACAGTTTCTCTAACTGAGGTCTGGAGGAGGGGCATAGAGGGAGGAGCCAGTGCACACCCATACTAAAAGTTCTTTATAGTGCCCATGTCTCCTGCGGAGTCCGTCTATACCACATGGTCCTTACGGAGTCCCAAGCATCCTCTACGGACTAGGTGAAAAAGATTTACCGGTAGGTTTAAAATCTTATTATGTACATTGACTGTTATCTAGGAATATAGGAAGTTTTTCATCTGTACTGAAAGTGGATATCTGGAGAAGTGGTTTGTTATAGCAAATACATCTCTTTCCCATAGGGTCTATACACTGTCCGAAAGTTGGAATTAATGGTGATTTGCCCCCAGCAAGCAGACTGGAAGACAACAAGGTTAAATCAAAGAAACCATCTGAAGCCGGCGATTCGGCTGCATCTCTCTCTTCCTGAGGCTTGAGAAGAGAGTCTCTAGGTGTTATTACACTTGTGTACGTCCTGCTATGCAAAGGCAGCATGTGTCAGATATTGTGTCATAAAAAAAAAAGTTTGTTGAACCTTTAGATGGATTTCGCTGCACTTTATATGATAATGTAAAAGCAAACTTTGAGGTGAGTTTTATCTTTGTACAGTTTATTCACATAAGTATTTTCCTACTAACTTTCACAGTCTGAATGTGCATTTGCGCTCAAACCGCTGTATAATACATATATAGAATATGCAAATTGTTTTTGTTTTGTTTTTCTCTTTACACCTTTGCAAGAGAGTGACTGGTGAGTAGATAGGCTTCATATGTCAACCGTTTCTTGGGTTGGAATGCCACGTCAAACCACTTTGGGTATATGAAGGTTGCAGCTATACCAGAGTTCATTATTGTGTGCAAGAGTCAGGAAGGCTGTTGCACAGAAGGCATACAAATAATCAGCTTTATCATTTTTGTTTTGTGGGGGAATGTTCTTTCTTTTAAAGTACAGATGCACTGAACGTCTCATTTACACCAAACGTAGCTATTTAGAAGAAATATATATTTCTCTCTCTCTCTCTATATATATATATATATATATATATATAAACGAAGAAAATGGGAGCACTCACCAGTCTTCATTAAAGCAGAAATTTATTGTGAATTCATACCAGACAGAGCATCGACGTTTCGGTCCTCACTTGGACCTTTGTCAAGTGAGGACCGAAACGTCGATGCTCTGTCTGGTATGAATTCACAATAAATTTCTGCTTTAATGAAGACTGGTGAGTGCTCCCATTTTCTTCGTTTGTGTACTATACTGGTGATTCTAATTAGATCTCCAGTCTTGGACGGCACCCCAGCAAGAAATTTGAGAACGTGAGTGTGGACCCAACGCTTGGTATATATATATATATATTTCTTTTTTTTTTTTTTTCTTCTTTATGTGGAGTGAAACATTGGGGCAGATTTATTAAGACTGGAGAAGTGATAAAAGTTGATAAAGCACCAGCCAGTCAGCTCCTAACTGTCCTTTTTCAAACCCAGCCTGTAACTTGACAGTCAGGAGCTGATTGGCTGGTGCGTTATCACCTTCTATTTTATCACTTCTCTAGGCTTAATACATCTGCCCCAGAGCCTGTAAAGCTTGTCCAAAGTGAAAACACAATACAACCGGCATTGAGCAGTAAGATATCTGACGTCACTTCCTGTCATCCAGCGGCTGGTCAAGCACATTGGTAAATGTAGCTTAGAAACTGGAAAAAACGTATTTTAAAGGGGAATGAACCTTTATTGAAAGGATCAAATGTAATTCATGTTTGTCTATGTAGCATACTTTAACGCAAGAAACTACTCATATAGGGCCTTATTCAACTTGGCCCGCTAATGCGATTGCATTGAGCCATGTTTAGGCCCAGTGCACACGCGCAGGTCCTGATCTGCGTATGCGCAGGCTGGCCAGTGCCATCTCATCACATTGATGCCAACGTCTCTGCCTGATTGACAGGCAGAGGTGTTCGCAGGGCGATTAGGGGCAGCGTTGCAGGGGCGTGGTGGTAAAAATGGGGTGGCGGTTTCAGGGCAGCCGCGTGACGTCACACGCGGTCGCTGCAACGTGGAAAATGGTAGAGGCCCGACTGCCTTTGCATCCCGGCTGCGCAGGCACGGTGGTTTTTCTTTATCAGCGATGTGATTGCAGTTAAATATAGATCACATCGCTGGCCGGCATTAGTATGCTGTGCAGCCTTGCTCTGTGCTGGGCGGAGCCCAGCGTGCGAGCGATAGCAAAACTGCAACTGAAGCTGAATAAGGGTCCTACGGGTCTATTTACTAAGCCTTGGATAGCCAATAAGCTCCTATCTGCCATGTCACAGGCTGGGTTTAAAAAATGACAGTTAGGAGCTGATTGGCTGGTACTTTATGTCCGTCCACTTTATCTCCATCCAAGCCGTAAATAGACCCCCTTAGTTCTAAGCCAGCATTTTTGACTACGATTTAGGTTAATTCAACATAAATACTTCTGTTTGACATGTTTATTTAAAATATATCTTCCAATTTTTTTATTATTAGCTTATGTATGCACCCTATAGCCTTTCACCACACAGTATACGATCAAGGGACGATTAAATGTGCCATGGTTAATATGTTCCTGTCACTTACACAAAGAGAAGGAATTTTATGGAAATTCAGTACAAAACTAATGACCTATCTGTTGACATAAATGAGTCACTTTTTACGTCATACCTCACAAAATGGCCACCCCACGATGACAAGTAGCTGGTGGATACATCTTTGAAACTGTTTATGTTGCAGAGCTATGTAAAATAAGTAAATGAGCAAACCAGTGCATTCCTACAGTATTTCTGAAGTTCTATTTATACATATACAGTTTGAGTATCCCATATCCAAATATTCCGAAATACAGACTTTTTTGAGTGAGAGTGAGATAGTGAAACCTTTGTTTTTTGATGACTCAATGTACACAAACTTTGTTTAATACACAAAGTTATTAAAAATATTGTATTAAATGACCTTCAGGCTGTGTGTATAAGGTGTATATGAAACATAAATGATTTGTGTGAATGTACACACACTTTGTTTAATGTACAAAGTTATAAAAAATATTGGCTAAAATGACCTTCAGGCTGTGTGTATAAGGTGTATATGAAACATAAATGCATTTTGTGCTTAGATTTAGGCCCCATCACCATGATATCTCATTATGGTATGCAATTATTCCAAAATACAGAAAAATCCGATATCCAAAATACCTCTGGTCCCAAGCATTTTGGATAAGGGATACTCAACCTGTACATATTTATACATTCTTTTTGCAGTGGAGGAATAAAAGACAGCGTTCACCCATTTTAATTGCAAATCATTGACGTAAGCACTGTTTAAAAGTTTTGTGAATGATTAAATAAGAGATCTGATAAATCGATGTTTAATTGCTTCAACTAAAAACGTACTTTTTTAAGCAATTAAATAATTTGAAATAAATACACACTTTCAGATGTTTATATAAAAGGAAGGGTTTTTTAATGGGTTTTTTTTCATGTGACTGCCATAATGTGCAAACAACTGTACTTAAACAGAGGAATTTAAATTTAATGGGCTGTTTTATCAAAGCTTCGAGAGTAATCTAAACTACTGACCAATCAGCTTCGTTTAAACACAGCCTATGAAATGGCACTTAGAAGCTCATTGGTTGATACTTTATCTCTCTCCACTTTATCTTCTCTAAGCATTGGTTAATCACCCCCTAAAAATGAAATTTTCACTAATATGCTGGCGTAAACTCTGACAGGTATAAATCAATAACACATACAGGTTGAGTATCCCATATCCAAATATTCCGAAATACAGAATTTTTTGAGTGAGACTGAGATAGTGAAACCTTTGTTTTCTGATGGCTCAATGTACACAAACTTTGTTGAATACACAAAAGAATTAAAAATATTGTATTAAATGACCTTCAGACTGTGTGTATAAGGTATATGAAACAAATTAATTGTGTGAATGTACACAAACTTTGTGCATTAAACAAAGTTATAAAAAATATTGGCTAAGGATGACCTTCAGTCTGTGTGTATAAGGTGTATATGAAACATAAATGCATTCTGTGTTTAGACTTAGGTCCCATCACCATGATATCTCATTATGGTATGCAATTATTCCAAAATACGGAAAAATCCCATATCCAAAATACCTCTGGTCCCAAGCATTTTGGATAAGGGATACCCAACCTGTATTTATTATGGGATTTACGTTTTTCAAAGATTTGTTCTCCTGTAGAGGTATTTTACTGTGTCAGAATGGCAGGGTACCAATGTGTGTGACTCCTTCGGTAAGGAACATCATTTGTATAATATTTTGTATAAATGATCAGAGCTTACTTCCCAATCCCAAAAAATCCCTCTTCCACATACAGAACAGGATTTGAAACTGTAAATTAGAGTTCCTTTTATATAGTACAATAAAGCTCCTTTTACAAAGAATGATATAGCCAAGAAAAGTTCTCTCTTTTCTGTCTTCCTGCACTTTGTAAGATACAGATATCCTCTCCACGCTTGTGAGCCGCTGGAAAGCCCAGAAACTTAAGCTTGCTGTTATCCCAGCTTAGCAATCAGTGACCTGCCCTAGCAATTTTGCAAACTGCTTATGTACTGTAGCACAGATTGACAGTCGGTAATACCCATTTCACATAGAGCAGAGAACCGGGGTTATTGCCGGGGCAAGCTGGTGTGACCCGGTTCCAGGCTCTGTGTGAAAGTGTCAACACAGTTCTTGCCTCCCAGCTCCGTGACTGATGCGATCCAGGTAGGTTGCAGCTTGAAAGGCAGACCCTGGTCGTTTATAACCCTGGTCACGCCTAAAAGGTTGGTTATTTCCAAGTGTCCTGTGCAAGTGGCGACGACCTGGGTCCCGTGGCAGTGTGAAAGGGGATAAGTATGTCTGAAGCCCCAGCTCCAGCCCTTGGGGCAGATGTACTAACCTGGAGAAAAGGTATAAGGAAGTGATAAACCAGTGATAAGTGCAAGGTGATAAACGCACCAGCCAATCAGCTCCAATATGCAAATTGACAGGAGCTGACTGGCTGGTGCGTTTATCACCTTGCACTTATCACTGGTTTATCACTTCCTTATGCCGTCTCCAGGTTAATACATCTGCCCCCTTCTTGTTCAGTATGCCAGGTCAGAGTCGGGGCTTCAGCCTGAAAGGGATATTACTGCCCTTGTCTTTTGTCTGTCTCATCATAATCATGTGCTTTTATCTTAATAATCTACTGCCAGTCTGATTCATGTATGATGGTTTGTGAATTTGGGCTAGTGACATATCCCAACAGTCCCAAAAGTACAGAATTATTACAGTTGTGACTCCTGTGTTTGCTGACAGTGTGCACTGAGTCATACCATGTCTTCCATATTACAATTACCTGTATTAAATCATAGAAAACTTTAGATTGTAAATGAAAAAAATAAAAATAAAATTAAGGCTTTATTTGTTCTTTAAAGCACTGCACTTAGAAAGTGACTGTATTGTAAATATATGGGTGAGAAGTGGAACGCGTTGTGTAGAGAAGGCACTTTATAGATGGATCTTCTGTAGGTAAGTTTATTGAAGTAATAAGACTGCACTAAAGCTGGGTACACACTGATCGATATATCGGCCATTCATTTGAATGGCCGTTATATCGTAGAGGCATTGGCATACTTATTATAGTCCGTATATATTTTAAATAAATTCCAGAGGACCAAATGATGACTAATTATGGCGATATATAATTTTATAAAGTAAAGTGGATTGGTGGCCACATATTTGTAAGTGGGTAATCTATATATAAGTAAAGGCACATTGTGTTATAGCCTAAGATATGTATATAACCTCCTAAGAACGAAATAGGAAAGCTTCTGGAAAAGCAAAGTGCATTTATTGGAAAAATTCCAATGCTATAAGCACAGCTCTGTAAAGTTCATACCTGGCGACTATAGGATAAGGCTGTTGATGACAGTTGTTATATGCTAAGTATTCCCAAGGCACAGACAGCGGAAGCAGAGATTTGGTGCATTCAGCATCTCCGTTCACTAAGGACCTGTGACATCACTAGGCCAAAAGTGCAGCAAGATATACTGTACGCAGAGCCCAAAAATCAAGGCTGTTCAGCACTTCAATAGTATTACTGCAGCCTCCTTCAATATAGTGTTTCCTTCCTCCATTTACCACGGATGCAATCTCTCCTAAATGCTGCAACAAGACCGATCTTCCGTTCATCTAGTCTGCATATCCCTACACTGGCTCCTCATGTCCTGCAGAATCCATTCCGTATTATTCATCACTCGGCAATACCACCGCTTCCTTAAATCTCAACATACTTTTCTTCCTCCAACTTTCTTTTACCTTCTGTCCAGCACCACCCCTACTTTCTGCTGACCATCTCTCTCTTCCGCCAAGACTTTTTTTTTTTTTTTAATGCCGCTGCTCACTTACCATGGCTTATCAGACTTCCCCCCCAAGCACATTCTATAGATCCACTCCTATACTTGAGGCCACCATATCCTCTATCTTATATTGGTACACCATAATGACTTATTTACTGTATTAATCATCTATTTATAAGTCCTACATTTTTTTTTTTTTTTAATAAATCTAGGCTCCTGTGACAAACGACCCATAACTGATTTTGCTTTCGGGATTTGCTGAACACAAAAATAAGCCAGCAGGAGTTTTGGTCACTTCTACTCACAGCATTACTCCAGCTCACTGAGGTTTGAGAGCATTCATTTACATAGAGTCCTTGTAATGTCCAATCAGAACGTCCCAACAGAGGTTATGTCTGGCCGTTCCAAAACTCTGGTGCTTTTCCTGTTCAGCCATTCATTGTAGATTTACTGGAGTGCTTAGGATCATTGTCCTGTACATTATACAATTTCAGTTGTAGGACGATAACCTCAAATTTCCCTCTAAAATACTCTGGTATACCAAAAAGTTCTAAAAAACAAAAATAACTGCGAGGTGTCCACGAAACAACCCTAAATTATCACTCCTCCATTTCTGTGCTTGGGGTATTGTGGCGATTATGCACTAAACATGGTATTGTATACCGAGACAAAGTTACTCTGCTTTGGTCTCCGCTAAGTAACTCTGCTTTGGTCTCCACTATGGGCCGGATTTAGAGTTGGAGACGGTACACATAGCGGCTTGTGCTTTTGGACCCAGCTGCTGTGTGTAAATATGCTGAATCTGCAGGAGGCGTCTTGTGTAAATAGACGCCTCCTGACGGCTTCTGTGATCTTCCGCTGCGTCCTCAGATTAAGTACTCTGCAAAAACATTGGCCATCTGAGTTACCATCAAGACAGCTGATGGTTTCACCCCGCCAGGGCCTGGAAAACTAAGTTGGAATATACAGACCCTGGCCAAGGCACACCTACAAACCGGGCGCAGTAAGGTCGCCCCCTCCTCCCCCATCTTGATGGCTGCAGCTTGGGGGCACTACAAGCGACAAGGAAGGACCCGCTCTGCACAGATGCACTGTCAGGTTTGTGTACTACTCTGAAGCAGGCTCACTGTTCAATAAGTCTATTTCATTTCGATGAAGCCTTGTAAGCCTGAGACGTATTGTGGCGTTTGTGAAGAGAAGGTTCTTATTCCTGGCTCCTCTGCTGTGAAAGCTATACTTGCTTAGTTTTATTGTGATGGTGGAGTCAAGAGCTTTTACCATGACAGAGACCTGTAGGTTCCTGCAGATAGCTTTTCCCATTACGTGGTCTGATCTTTGGGTGAATGTGTAGAGGCGACCACCTCTTTGAAGACTAGACAGCCGATTTTAGTTTTCACCATATGTAAACAATTTTCTCTTAAAATGTCATGGGTTATATGTGCTATGAGATTAGGTTAGCATTACTGCCTCACAGCACTCTTGGAGGTCCCGGGCTCAATTCCCACCATGGCCCTAACTTTGTGGAGTTTGTATATTCTCCCCATACTTGTGTGGCTTTCCCTCTGGTACCCCGGGTTCCTCCCACAATCCAAAAATATATACTGGCAGCCTAATTGGCTCCCAACAAAATTAACCCTAGCGTGAATGTGTGTGCGTGTACATGTGGCAGGGAAAATAGATTGTAAGCTCCACTAGGGCAGGGACTGATGTGAATGGTTAAGTATTCTCTGTAAAGCGCTGCGGAATATGTGTGCGCTATATAAATAATTAATAATACATAATATATTAGATAGACTGTAGGACTTCGTGAGGATTATATTATTAATTCATTTAAAAATCAGATCTGGGATAGGGATACGTTCCTTTTCAATAACTCCTATTTTGCCCCACACTTTCATTGGCTTGTTGACTACTCAATAAGAGCTTTTATCTTATCTTTTAATATTTAAACAAATATCCATCATTACTGTGTTCAGGTTGGGAGCTTTTAAGTATACTTTACTAACAGGATTTAATTTAACCTCATATGTTTTTTGGTATCTCAGTACGAGCATAACCCGTCACTGCACCCTTGCAAGGTGTTCCTTGAAACTGTAAGTGCCATATAAATGTAAAATTCAGAATCTAGAATTCACATTTTAATCTGTTCCCGTATTTTAGGTCTCATTCACAAACTGATTTTATATATTTGAACAGTTTTTAATTTTGTATTAAACTTTAGTATTCACTACAGTAGGAAAAATGAAATGATTACAGTGTAAGTTTATATTGTGAAAATATCTCATGTAATAACAAGTTAGTAGCAGGAAACCCCAATATATACAGTTTACAGGTTTTTAATCCTGTACTAAAGCTCCTTGACTAGTTTTCTAGGCGTTCCCACAAAAGAACATGCAAAATAATCTGACATTGCAACAGTCTTATAGATCTTCCATCTCCTTCTGCAGCGGGGAGACCCTCAAGTCATGCACTGATAGGCTGGGTACACATTTAGCTGACAGATTGGTAAGGTGTATGTACAAATGATCTTGTGCATGCATGCTTACCAGTCCGCCGCCCGATATGTCTGGCAGCAGAGTCATTTGAATATGCTTGCCCACTTGTGACGTCACATTCAATGGCTGCTGTGGCCCACCTATCGTGTGGTTGGCCGTACACACAGCCAGATATACTGATTTATCTGGATGTTGCATCTGCTGTGCTGCAGGGCCGACCTGATTTGTTTGTGAATCCAGAACCTCTTTCCCAGACATATCGGCCGGGATGTAATGAAGTCCGAGTTCAGGGGCCAAACTCTGATGTGCTTTTTTAAGGGGCATTCATGGACAAGGCGTGGTTTAGCTTTGTACATGATTGCCCCTTTAAAAAATAGTCCGAGTTAGACGGCACCCCGCATGGCCTCCGAACTTGGACTTCAGTACGCTCTGACAATCTGCTAGCAATATATAATTTGTTGACCAAACAATATATAGAAAGTGCGTACCCAGCCTTAGTGAGGCCTGAAGAGAGACACACGAGTACTGCTGATAAAAGTGTATTCTTATAAATTGATGGATACTGCAATGTCCAATATTATATTAAAAAAATATACTGAGAAATAAATTCACTTTGGGGTCGATTCTATTCGGCAACTTAAGAATAGCGCCGGGAATTAGCTCCCGACGCTATTCAATTCAGCTCCAGTTAAGTCGGCGATGTCCCGTTCTCGCCGACTTAACAGGTAGTTTTGTCGGGAGAACGGGCATTCTCCGACTTAACTACCCGCTGCAATGCTGATTCCCGACAGAAACAGCCTCGCGCCGGCCGCGAGGCAGCACTTTTGTCGGGTTTCTTCTCTCATCCCCCGGGGATGAGAGAAGAATTCCCGACAATTGCGGGTCACTAGCAGCTGAATTGAATAGCGTCGGGAGCTAATTCCCGGCGCTATTCTTAAGTTGCCGAATAGAATCGACCCCTTAGTATAGATTTAAGGTAGCCATTTTATTTTGGGCTGGAATATTATTCATGACAATGTAGCTGAATTGTATCTTATGGATATAGGCCTCAATAATGTCTCTTGTCCATAAATTATATGCACTGCTTTAAAAACTCATTTAAAAAAATAATAATAATAATTTGGAGGGGGGGGGCGGGCTTAGATGTCTCGCTAATAATATATCCTACACTCTAGATAATATATGTACAGGAAACAAACTGTACTTCCCGCTGATGCCAAAAACTCCTCAACCTGTGTTGCAGATCTGCAGACTCATAAGAAATGAAGTATTGTAGATTAGCATTGGCAAGTCATTGTAGGGGTTATTCGGAGATGGATGCAGATTGCAGTTTACGCCTGCTGGGGGCCGCGCAGCACAAGGCAAGGCCTACCAGCATGTGTGTGGACGCATCAAAATAAGGTTGAGCCCTGTCAGGCGGTCCACCTCCATGTTTTGAATGAGAGTGGCTGCGTGTGACTTCACGCAGCCGCCCGAAAATGCTTTCAGCACGCCCCCTTTTGGCCCGCCATGTCGCGAAACCCCATGTTGCTGCCCACCCAACGCTTCCACCGCTGTCAATCATGTTGCGGACGCATTCTTCGGGGAGGCGCCCGCAGTATGAATGACCGCGCAGGCGTGATGCGGGCACAGTTTGCCGATGTCGATGCAGACGCATTAGCGGCTAACTGAATGAGGTCCTAAATGTGTAAAACGTTTTCTTGTTAGTGTCTTGACAGCTGCATCAGAAAAAGGTATAGAAAATGTCAATGCAGAGGCCGTCTCCCTCTTATAAAGGGGTTAAATATTGTTACTGTAAATTGTTTCTTAAAGGTACCATGTAAAGTTTGCACATTGTTTGGTATTGTTATACTTGTGGCAGTCACATACAATTGTCAAGTCCAATTAAGCAATTATATTTGTTTACCTTACTTCCGTTTTATTTAAATGCCAATATTGATGCCAAAAAGTTAACCTATTGTATTTGAAAAAACGAAATATAAAATTAACATGATTGTTTTAGGAATTGTACCGTTTTGTATGTCTAATAAAACTGAGCCATCTGAAATGATTTTTCTTTTTTTACTGTATATGACACAGTTTGCATAATAAAGCGAAATGTCAATTTTTTTTTGTGTTTTTGCTTTTCTGTTCTATAAATGACGCCAACTATTGACCTAGACCAGTGTGTGTAAGATTTATGTGACAGGGCTGCACATTGGGGGTATTTCAGATGTGGTTGGAGGTGCGACATTATGCGCAAAGCACTGATTATCGGTACTTTGCGCGAGAGCAGGACCCGTTCTGCCAGTGCGCAAACGGATCCTGCGATGAAGGTAGCAGGACGGCAGCAGGACTATGAGTGATTGACAGTCTACTGCGGTCTGGGGTGCAAGGAGGGGGCAGCAACAGCCTCAGTGAAAACTGAGGCGTGTCACCGCTGTTTAGGGGAAGGGAAGAGGCCAGGAATCCCCATGGGAGCCGCAAGCCGCCCAGTGGTGGGGGAAAGATTAGATGCAGTGTCCTAGGATTCAGGTTGGTTAACTACGGGATTATCCATTGGCCTGAAGAATGGCTATCTTTTAATGGGATGAGGTTATGTGACCGGTGGTCACAATACCTCCACCTACATCCCGTCCACTGAAAATGCAGACTAATATTTGCAAAATAGTACTTTGGTACAAGACCAAAAAGGAAAAAGTCACAGTTTTGTTGCTGATTTTCTCCGGGGCGGTGTGTTTCTTAGCATCAGGGTTTTATCACAAAAGTATGTGCCGCAGTCTCTGGAAAGTAAATGATTTTGTTAAGCCAGGGGCATAATTATAAATTACTGAACCCAGTGCAAATATTAGGAAGAAACCCCCCACCCGCCTAAACTCCTAGTTGCTCTCCATTACTACACCCTGACCCAACCATTCAGAGTTACAATCAGCGGCGGCTCCGGAGGTGGTGCTGCAGCACAGTTCAAAATTCAAATAGCGGAGCCACACCAACTGCCGGTGATGTCTGGCAGAGTTTGGAGTGGCCGTTGGTGTGGCTCCACTATTTAAATATTGGATTGTGCTGCAGCCCCACCTCTGCTACTGTCGCTGGATACAATCTTCCACCTTTTGTGGCTGCAGTAATATAATTGCATCCATTATGTATAACATGCATAATCTATCCTTGGTTCCTCACCTGCAACATTCATGTCTGTCTATTTAGGCCTGATTCAGAAATTTATGCAAATGCCACACTAGCTGCAATCCTGTACGCAGCAACTATGCGAAAATATGCAATTGTGGCAGCCGCTGTGTAGCTGTATGGTTGCTGGCAGTAAGATGCCGGAGTTATTGTAACTGCACTGTACAACATAGCAGTCGCAATTTGTGACATGCCCCCGAAACTGTTGCGGCACACCTGCTTTTCAGTTTCCACTCTCCCTTTATCGCCCACAAAACAGTCCCTGACTGTCAGTTACTTTGCACTAAATCCTCACTGGGACCGCTGCTCTCAGCCCATCGCAACACATACACAGTGCAACATATACGCATGCGGAGTAGCAGTATATTGCTCCATTACCTACAACATGGACACTGCACCCAGGTCTGAATCAGGCCCTTTGTTCCTTCCAGCAAACTCTACTTTTTCTACAGTGTATCTGTATGTATGGATGCTGACGGTGGGCATCTCAGTTCTTGCAGGTTCGGCCGCTCGGAATCCGAGCCTCAGATATACACCAGTCTGTAGAGGGGTTTGCATAAAGTCGCAGATAGGCGACTGCCAATAGCCGCTGCTGCGGGCACTTCTGCCTCCACCTCTGAATCACACTCTATTAAGGATTATAACATAGAAAATCTTTGTGTAGTGCCACATGGAGCATGGTGCTATAATGCCTTGTTTGCCTGTATATGGTATGCTGCCCATTACATTCATATACAGTAAGTGCTTGTGCCACAGGGTATAAGGGCTGTGGTATAGAACATCTACAGTTATTAGATAGTCAATAGGTCAACACCATATGGTCGGCAGGTAAAAGGTAGACCGTACAAACTGTCGACAGGATCAAAAGGCTGACATGGAAATGGTTCATTCTTATGCTTTTTTGTGTGTCATTTTGTATGTTTGGTCACCTGTGACCCCAAAAAGTGGTAATGTTGTCCCTCGTCACGCTTTGGGCAAGGTGCCTCGCTCAGCTACCTTAGCGCTCTGCACAGGTTACTATTCCCAATTGTAGTTCACCTGGATGGCAAATCAAGCAAAAGTTAAAAAAATATGTGAAAACCCCCCAAAAATTGTGTTGACCATATATGTGTCGACCATTGGCTTGGAGACCTTTTGACATGTCTACCTTTTACTTGTCGATCTTTTGACCCGGTCGACCATATGGTGTCGACCTACTGACAGTATGTCTAGACCAGGGGTGGAGAACGTCCGTCCTGTGGACCGTATAAGGCCTGCAAAGTCATTTTGCCTGGCCCAGACAGGGTAACAGGGAAATCTCAGGTGGGACTAGGAGGGACACGGCAACTGACGGAGGGGGACGGCATCTGATGGATGGGTACGGATGGAGGACGTGGGTTACATGGGTTACCCTGGATAAGGCAACTGAGGGAGTGTGGGAGGGACTAAGAGGGAGTGTGGCTTGCAGCCGAGGAGGACGTGGGTTGCATGTGTTATGTGGGCGCTCGGTGCTGTGTCTGTATGAGTGTGTCCCTGCATGTCTTCCAAGCTCCAGTTGTTCAGAGACTCCTGTGCCCAGCTTTTAGCATACCTGTTCACCGGAGGCTGCTGCTGATCAGAGAAGGTGCTGGTGAGATAGTGTGGACCTGGACCTGTAGTGTACCAGGAGTCTGGATGGAAACTGTCCTGCAGTGATAGTGAGTGCTGCTTGGGGCATTATGTGTAACTGGCACTACTGTGGGCATTACTGGGGGCAGTATGTGTAAGCAGCTATTAATGTGGCCATTAAGTGTAAGGAGCACTTATGTGGGAATTATGTGTCCATGCATACTTTCCCAGTAGCGCTGAGTGTGGCGTGCACTTTGAGAGGGGAGGCTTCAAAAATGGCCTGCGAATGGTGTTAAAAAAGTCCGAATGGCAGAAAAAAAAAGATACCCCACCCCTTGTCTAGACAGTGCCAATCCATAGCTGGATACCGGGCATTAGCATGTACGCACACAAAGAACTGTGTGGTGATGGTCCCTTGATCTGTGATCTCCTGTAGAGCCTTCCCCTGATGGCCCCTTCCTATCATGTGCACTGTTATGAAGGAGTTATAGGCACTAAATGATACGCCAAGGGGAAGATCCCGCAATAGATCAAATGAGTGGAAGATTCTAAGGTTCATTATAAAATACATGCACTTACAATTCTGCTGACATGTAGAAGACATTGGGAACTTTTGTCTCTTCTGTTTACTCGTGTTCTCAGAATAGATTGGAATAATTCCTGGGAGTCAAGCACTTAGCAGATAGTCTGTATTCAGTTTGCATCAGATGTGTATCAGTACAATTGTAATGACGTTATCTTCCATGCCTTTCACCTATTGTGGTGCTTCAGATGTTTCTCTGACGTCCTTGTGGATGCTGGGACTCCGTCAGGACCATGGGGGATAGCGGCTCCGCAGGAGACTGGGCACAAAAGTAAAAGCTTTAGGACTACCTGGTGTGCACTGGCTTCTCCCCCTATGACCCTCCTCCAAGCCTCAGTTAGATTTTTGTGCCCGAATGAGAAGGGTGCACACTAGGTGGCTCTCCTGAGCTGCTTAGTGAAAAAAGTTTAAGTATAGGTTTTTTATTTTCAGTGAGTCCTGCTGGCAACAGGCTCACTGCATCGAGGGACTAAGGGGAGAAGAAGCGAACTCACCTGCGTGCAGAGTGGATTGGGCTTCTTAGGCTACTGGACATTAGCTCCAGAGGGACCGATCACAGGCCCAGCCATGGATGGGTCCCAGAGCCGCGCCGCCGGCCCCCTTACAGAGCCAGTAGACAGAAGAGGTCCGGGAAATCGGCGGCAGAAGACGTCCTGTCTTCAATAAGGTAGCGCACAGCACCGCAGCTGTGCGCCATTGCTCTCAGCACACTTCACACTCCGGTCACTGAGGGTGCAGGGTGCTGGGGGGGGGGGGGGGGCGCCCTGAGACGCAATAAAAACACCTTAGATGGCAAAAAATACATCACATATAGCTCCTGGGCTATATGGATGCATTTAACCCCTGCCAGTTTTCCTCAAAAAAGCGGGAGAAAGGCCGCCGAGAAGGGGGCGGAGCCTATCTCCTCAGCACACAAGCGCCATTTTCCCTCACAGCTCCACTGGAAGGACGTCTCCCTGACTCTCCCCTGCAGTCCTGCACTACAGAAACAGGGTAAAACAAGAGAGGGGGGGCACTAAATTGGCAGATTAATCTATACAGCAGCTATATAGGGAAAAACACTTATATAAGGTTATCCCTGTATATATATAGCGCTCTGGTGTGTGCTGGCAAACTCTCCCTCTGTCTCCCCAAAGGGCTAGTGGGGTCCTGTCCTCTATCAGAGCATTCCCTGTGTGTGTGCTGTGTGTCGGTACGTTTGTGTCGACATGTATGAGGAGGAAAATGGTATGGAGGCGGAGCAATTGCCTGTAATAGTGATGTCACCCCCTAGGGAGTCGACACCTGACTGGATGGTCTTATGGAAGGAATTACGTGATAGCGTCAGCACTTTACAAAAGACTGTTGACGACATGAGACAGCCGGAAAATCAGTTAGTACCTGTCCAGGCGTCTCAAACACCGTCAGGGGCTCTAAAGCGCCCGTTACCTCAGATGGTCGACACAGACCCAGACACGGACACTGATTCCAGTGTCGACGGTGAGGAAACAAACGTGATTTCCAGTAGGGCCACACGTTACATGATCACGGCAATGAAGGAGGTTTTGAACATTTCTGATACTACAAGTACCACAAAAAAGGGTATTATGTGGGGTGTGAAAAAACTACCCGTAGTTTTTCCTGAATCAGATGAATTAAATGAGGTGTGTGATGAAGCGTGGGTTTCCCCCGATAAAAAACTGCTAATTTCTAAAATTATTGGCATTATACCCTTTCCCGCCAGAGGTTAGGGCGCGTTGGGAAACACCCCCTAGGGTAGATAAGGCGCTCACACGCTTATCAAAACAAGTGGCGTTACCGTCTCCTGATACGGCCGCCCTCAAGGATCCAGCTGATAGGAAGCTGGAAAATATTCTAAAAAGTATATACACACATACTGGTGTTATACTGCGACCAGCAATCGCCTCAGCCTGGATGTGCAGTGCTGGGGTGGCTTGGTCGGATTCCCTGACTGAAAATATTGATACCCTGGACAGGGACAGTATATTATTGACTATAGAGCATTTAAAGGATGCATTTCTATATATGCAAGATGCACAGAGGGATATTTGCACTCTGGCATCAAGAGTAAGTGCGCTGTCCATTTCTGCCAGAAGAGGGTTATGGACGCGACAGTGGTCAGGTGATGCGGATTCCAAACGGCATATGGAAGTATTGCCGTATAAAGGGGAGGAGTTATTTGGGGTCGGTCTATCGGACCTGGTGGCCACGGCAACGGCTGGGAAATCCACCTTTTTACCCCAGGTCACCTCTCAGCAGAAAAAGACACCGTCTTTTCAGGCTCAGTCCTTTCGTCCCCATAAGGGCAAGCGGGCAAAAGGCCACTCATTTCTGCCCCGGGGCAGAGGAAGGGGAAAAAGACTGCAGCAGGCAGCCTCTTCCCAGGAACAGAAGCCCTCCCCCGCTTCTGCCAAGTCCTCAGCATGACGCTGGGGCCTTACAAGCGGACTCAGGTACGGTGGGGGGCCGTCTCAAGAATTTCAGCGCGCAGTGGGCTCACTCGCAAGTGGACCCCTGGATCCTGCAGGTAGTATCTCAGGGGTACAAATTGGAATTCGAGACGTCTCCCCCTCGCCGGTTCCTGAAGTCTGCTTTACCAACGTCTCCCTCCGACAGGGAGACGGTATTGGAAGCCATTCACAAGCTGTATTCCCAGCAGGTGATAATCAAGGTACCCCTCCTACAACAGGGAAAGGGGTATTATTCCACGCTGTTTGTGGTACCGAAGCCGGACGGCTCGGTGAGACCTATTTTAAATCTGAAATCCTTGAACATACAAAGGTTCAAATTCAAGATGGAGTCACTCAGAGCAGTGATAGCGAACCTGGAAGAAGGGGACTATATGGTGTCTCTGGACATCAAGGATGCTTACCTCCATGTCCCAATTTACCCTTCTCAGTCATTATCAGTTTCAGACGCTGCCGTTTGGATTGTCCACGGCACCCCGGGTCTTTACCAAGGTAATGGCCGAAATGATGATTCTTCTTCGAAGAAAAGGCGTCTAAATTATCCCTTACTTGGACGATCTCCTGATAAGGGCAAGGTCCAGGGAACAGTTAGAGGTCGGAGTAGCACTATCTCAAGTAGTGCTACGACAGCACGGGTGGATTCTAAATATTCCAAAATCGCAGCTGATTCCAACGACACGTATGCTGTTCCTAGGGATGATTCTGGACACAGTCCAGAAAAAGGTGTTTCTCCCGGAGGAGAAAGCCAGGGAGTTATCCGAGCTAGTCAGGAACCTCCTAAAACCAGGCCAAGTGTCAGTGCATCAATGCACAAGGGTCCTGGGAAAAATGGTGGCTTCTTACGAAGCGATTCCATTCGGCAGATTCCATGCAAGAACTTTTCAGTGGGATCTGCTGGACAAATGGTCCGGATCGCATCTTCAGATGCATCAGCGGATAACCCTGTCTCCGAGGACAAGGGTGTCTCTCCTGTGGTGGTTGCAGAGTGCTCATCTTCTAGAGGGCCGCAGATTCGGCATTCAGGACTGGGTCCTGGTGACCACGGATGCCAGCCTGAGAGGCTGGGGAGCAGTCACACAGGGAAGAAATTTCCAGGGCTTGTGGTCAAGCATGGAAACGTCATTTCACATAAATATCCTGGAACTAAGGGCCATTTACAATGCCCTAAGTCAAGCAAGGCCTCTGCTTCAGGGTCAGCCGGTGTTGATCCAGTCGGACAACATCACGGCAGTCGCCCACGTAAACAGACAGGGCGGCACAAGAAGCAGGAGAGCGATGGCAGAAGCTGCAAGGATTCTTCGCTGGGCGGAAAATCATGTGATAGCACTGTCAGCAGTGTTCATTCCCAGGGTGGACAACTGGGAAGCAGATTTTCTCAGCAGACACGATCTCCACCCGGGAGAGTGGGGACTTCATCCAGAAGTCTTCCAAGTGATTGTAAACCGTTGGGAAAAACCAAAGGTGGACATGATGGCGTCCCGCCTCAACAAAAAACTAGACAGGTATTGCGCCAGGTCAAGGGACCCTCAGGCAATAGCGGTGGACGCTCTGGTAACACCGTGGGTGTACCAGTCAGTGTATGTGTTCCCTCCTCTGCCTCTCATACCAAAGGTACTGAGGATTATAAGACGGAGAGGAGTAAGAACTATACTCGTGGCTCCGGATTGGCCAAGAAGGACTTGGTACCCGGAACTTCAAGAGATGCTCACGGAGGATCCGTGGCCTCTACCTCTAAGAAGGGACCTGCTTCAGCAAGGACCCTGTCTGTTCCAAGACTTACCGCGGCTGCGTTTGACGGCATGGCGGTTGAACGCCGGATCCTGAAGGAAAAGGGCATTCCAGATGAAGTCATCCCTACCTTGATCAAAGCCAGGAAGGATGTAACTGCACAACATTATCACCGTATTTGGAGGAAATATGTTGCGTGGTGCGAGGCCAGGAAGGCCCCGACAGAGGAATTTTAACTAGGTCGTTTCCTGCATTTCCTGCAAACTGGACTGTCCATGGGCCTAAAATTAGGATCCATTAAGGTTCAAATTTCGGCCTTGTCGATTTTCTTCCAGAAAGAATTGGCTTCAGTTCCTGAAGTCCAGACTTTTGTAAAGGGGGTACTGCATATACAGCCTCCCTTTGTGCCTCCAGTGGCACCCTGGGATCTCAATGTGGTTTTGGGATTCCTAAAATCACATTGGTTCGAACCACTTGCCACAGTGGATTTAAAATATCTCACATGGAAAGTGGTAATGCTGTTGGCCCTGGCTTCAGCCAGGCGCGTATCAGAATTGGCGGCTTTATCCTATAAAAGCCCTTACCTGATATTTCATTCGGATAGGGCGGAATTGAGGACTCGCCCTCAATTTCTCCCTAAGGTGGTTTCAGCGTTTCACCTAAACCAACCTATTGTGGTGCCTGCGGCTACTGGGGACTTGGAGGATTCCAAGTTACTGGATGTAGTCAGGGCCCTGAAAATATATGTTTCCAGGACGGCTGGAGTCAGGAAATCTGACTCGCTGTTTATATTGTATGCACCCAACAAGCTGGGTGCTCCTGCTTCTAAGCAGACTATTGCTCGTTGGATTTGTAGTACAATTCAGCTTGCACATTCTGTGGCAGGCCTGCCACAGCCAAAATCTGTCAATGCCCATTCCACAAGGAAGGTGGGCTCATCTTGGGCGGCTGCCCGAGGGGTCTCGGCTTTACAACTTTGCCGAGGAGCTACGTGGTCAGGGGAAAACACGTTTGTAAAATTCTACAAATTTGATACCCTGGCTAAGGAGGACCTGGAGTTCTCTCATTCGGTGCTGCAGAGTCATCCGCACTCTCCCACCCGTTTGGGAGCTTTGGTATAATCCCCATGGTCCTGACGGAGTCCCAGCATCCACAAGGACGTCAGAGAAAATAAGAATTTACTTACCGATAATTCTATTTCTCGTAGTCCGTAGTGGATGCTGGGCGCCCATCCCAAGTGCGGATTGTCTGCAATACTTGTACATAGTTATTGTTGCCAAAAATTCGGGTTTTGTTGTAGTGAGCCATCTGTTCTGGAGGCTCCTCATGTTATCATACTGTTAACTGGGTTTAGATCACAAGTTATATGGTGTGATTGGTGTGGCTGGTATGAGTCTTACCCGGGATTCAAAATCCTTCCTTATTGTGTACGCTCGTCCGGGCACAGTATCCTAACTGAGGCTTGGAGGAGGGTCATAGGGGGAGGAGCCAGTGCACACCAGGTAGTCCTAAAGCTTTTACTTTTGTGCCCAGTCTCCTGCGGAGCCGCTATCCCCCATGGTCCTGACGGAGTCCCAGCATCCACTACGGACTACGAGAAATAGAATTATCGGTAAGTAAATTCTTATTTTCTTCTAGATCCTCTCATTTATGTTTCTTAAGGCTGTGAGTGGAGCTTGCCTCCATAGATTGTGTGGTGTTGGAGATGCTCCAACATTCGTGCTGACAGCTTCTTCCTTGTCACTGTTGGCTGGTCAGCGATCATACAATTTATGGGCACCTTAACGTGATAGACACCACCACCAATACTTCAGGACAGTCAGAAATGCAGTGAGGATCCTGCTCTGAAAGCTAAGCCTGTTCTTAAACCCCAATTATGGTATATATTGTAAGGCTGTGTGAGCAATTGATTAGCCCTGTTTCATAATGCACAGTAGCTGGAAACAGCTTATATACACTTCTACAGTCCACAATTCCTAGCTTCTGATTGTGGGCCTGAATCAGAGGTGTACGCTGCTGCGTCCGCAATAGCGAGAGCTGTGGGAGCAGCGGGAGAGATAATTTGCAAATGCTTCCCCTTGTGCACCAGCTTGCAAAGGAGTACAAGCCCTAAGAAGCCTGTTTTCGGCTTCGTTGGACAGTGCAACTGTGACAGCGGTTCTGAGCACTCCACTATCTGCCCACCATCACTCACACCATCGACACTTGCGATAGCTTATGGCCTGCTCAATGTTTATTTCTGAAATTCCTTTAAACTTCGCCTCTGTGGTTGTGGATGTGCATTGTGAACGCAGCAGCATTCCCTGACTTGCCCATTACACACCTATGTGACAGCCTTGTTTTTTGTGAACACGTCAGGCCACCTCCCAGTCATTGCCCAGGAACGTCCATGGTACTGTGCTGCCGGCTCTACTGCAAGTGACTCCATCAAAACAGCAGTCTCTGCCAGGGCCGGATTAAGGGCCACATGGGCCTGGAGCTGAAAATTTTCAAGGGCCTATACTGAGAAGGGGAGTAACTGTGACTAGTGCTGTGTGGGTGTGGCCAGAGCCATATAGGTGTGTACACCCTATACACTATGAGCCCTAATGACTTCCTAAATACACAAACATAGAAAATATGCATCATTTTGTGAGAATACGAAAAAAACTATTTTAGTATTTCTGATTGTTTGGCCAGCTGTGTGCCTGGTCACCCATCCTGCTGCTAGCATGATGGGCCTATTTTTATGTGGAGGCCGGGAGCTGTAGCTCCATCCGCCCCATTGTTAATCTGACCCTGGTCTCTGCGTATACTTAGTGGTACACAAGCCCCATAGGGTTTTCTGGAGTCTTCCAGCATGCGCAGTAGGAAAAAAAACAACAACACTCAACTGCACCAACATTGGCATAGCATCCATCTCTAAATCAGGCCATGTGACCTATGTTTTCTCATTGTGTGGCTCTTAGCTGGCTGGTAGTAAATGAATATCTAATTTTTGATTTTTTTTTTAGTCATGCAGAGTATATCAGCTCTTTTCGAGCTTCTGAACAGTTCCAAGCTTATGAATGGGTCAGAGGTCTGGACACTCAATAATTGGACAAGTAAGTAACCTTTAACACTAGCAAGCACTGGGAGTTTGTAAAATTAACCAATTCTACACTGGGACTGATTCATATGTGTATGGATTTGCACGACGCGAAGAAGCGGCTGTGCAATTCTGTGCAATTAAATTCTAATACAGCAGGAGGCGTCTGTAGGAGATAGACACTTCCTGTTAGCATTAGCAAGGATCCAAGTGCTGCGTTTGAGGACTCAGTCTTGGATCACCATCGCAACCATCACGACCATTGGTCGTAATTCACGATGAAGCTTACTCAGGCTGACCGTAGAATCAGAACACCTGGGTTCAGGAAGTCATCGTCCGACGACACGACCCTGGACCCATCACACCTTCAAATGCTACAGCATATCAATCATGCTGCTGTTGATGGGGCCGTGAGTGACATCACAAGACCAAGAACATGCGCAGGATGGAGCTTGCGCCTATGCAGACTTCCAGTCATCGCACAAATGCGTACAAATATGAATCAGTCCTACTTTGTGTACAAGGAGTGTGTATGTGTATATATATGTATGTATATATATATGTATGTGTATATATATATATATATATATATACTGTATATATATATATATATATAATTATTATTATATATTTTTTTCTCTTATGGTTGGTACCTGCCGACTTTATAATGTTCATTAGCATGGCATATGACGCACATGGGCTAAGCTCCATGTTATATCCCAGTACGGTGACTATACACCACTCTACCTAATGATATCAATATACAGTAATGCTTTAAAACACGTAAGGAATGTATGTATGTCTGTATGTATGGACAAATCAAGCAGTGAAATTAATCTGAAAGTTAAAGCCCGTAAAAAGTCTTTGTTTAAATATAACAGAAAAAAATATAGTACTTTTTAGTGATAAAATGTACTGATCTATTCCCCGCTGCATTTTAATTCCAAAGATAGCCCAGAATTAATAGGCGAAAACAAGGGTTTGTTGGTGCAGGTAACATGCTTTATTGCAATCAATGAACTATCTCCAAGAGGTTCAATAAATAGATATTACTACATGCACAATAAATACTACATGGAAGAGCTACAACAAAGTAAAGGGCTTTAAAAAGTTTTAAATCAACAGTTTGTCCAACTGTGGTACTTCGCTTATGTGCCCTGTTCTCAAAACATGTAATACTCCCTATTCTACCACACAATCACTGCATCCTATGAACCTCTTGAGAGTTTTGCCACCGATTCTGCACTTGAGTCTCTTAACTTGCTTCGGTGAGGGTATGGCCAGGTGATATTACTTTTGGAGCAAGTTGAGGGAGTCAGCGTGTCAGAAAAACGGCAGAGAAATGGTTTCTGAGAAAAGTGCTGGCCGCTTGCACTCTGCTCAAAAAAATAAGTAGTCTCTGTAAAACAGTTAACAGTCATTTTCCATGAATAATGTAAATATTACAGCGCTGCTTACAGGAGGGTAGTTGCAAACAGCACCTAATATTTACAATTATTTAAAGTATGTAGTGTTTGCATAGTTCGTGTATAGCATCCTCTTTTGGGTGTAGGTCTTCAACAGGGAGTTTCTCGACCTGTTGAGGTACACTTAGACATCAACGTGGTGTTGAGGCACATAGTTTAATGGTGGACAAGGTATTCGCTTCCTAAGAAACTTTCTCCTGCCCACCGTTGGTTCCAGTTGCATTTTTCTAAAACGTCACAAAATATACGGTACAGAACTCCATAACCGGTCAACTCGGCTATATACAGTATGTACATGTCAAAAATGATTCAGCCTCTTAAAGTTAAATAAGAGTACATTATAGTGTAAATCTATGGTCTCTTTCTTATACAGGTAGGTACAAAAATAGTTTTCTATTTACATATCAGTTTTTTCAGTCATAGTGAATCACTTGTTGGTGCACAAGTGAATGTAAACGATTGATTGCTTAATGTGTTCGGACATTAATGTTCACAGAGGCGGAGTCCGATCCGAAAGGATTTGTTAGATTCAGCGTGTAGTGCCCACCGTCCTTCTTTTGAACGTCGGTGATGATGAGAGTGGTTAGGTCTTCAGAGGTTTCCACGTGAACCCGCCCTCTTTGTTCTTCAGTAGGAACAGGCCGCCCATCTTGAGACCATGCAATTTCTGGAGTGGGGTCTCCAGAGAAGGCACATGCTACAGTAAGAACTTTTCCGGCATCGATGCTGACATCAGATGGAAGTGCTTCTATTTTGGGTGAACTCCCTTTAGATAAAAGAATATAAACAAAAGTTAAAATCTTACTTTTGTAGTATGCATTTACTACCTTTGCTCTATAAAGGTGTCTCCAGTAATGAAGTTAAGCATTCATTAGATCTAATATAGTTTGCCTGTTTGTCTGCTAGAGGAAACAGTGAGGGTTAAAGTATTTTATGCAGTCTGGAGTAGATAGTACGTAATGAAAGTCAATGTTACTAAACTATTTTCAGATCATGGTCTAGGATTTCCTTATGCACTGTGTAGAGCTGGATTATTTACATTCACATAGACCGTAATCATAATTCTCAAATAGGGTTATCCTTCAAACATGTTCTGTTGAATCTGAGGATAAGGCTTAGAAGCTCTGGTGACAGCAGTCTATTTATTGGCTTCACCAAATAACATGGTGAGAAGCAGGATCTGTGAGCTGCAGAATGTCTTCTTAGTACATGTATATCATGCTCTCCAAATCATTGGAGAAATAATAGCTAACTTCAAATTATTAATTGATGATTATTATCACCCCCTACCTCCTCATACAATAGCATACCTCACATTCGTCTGGGGTTTGGTAGGACAGTCCCGCTTTTTGGGCACTGTCCCAACTGCTGGACACTAAGGGTGGGAGAGGTTGGGAGGCCCCCTCTAACCCGCTGTTCTTCTTAGATCAAGCCGAGAATAGAGTCTGTGCGTACTTGAGCACTGGGCATGGCCCTGGCATGATGAAAATTGGGACGGCATTTCACACAAGGCCACATCCCATACTGCAAGGTCATGGCCCCATTTCCATCCGTCCCGATCTCCATTTCAAAAATAGTTGGGAGATATGCAATAGGTTGTTACATTAAGGGGGACATTTACTAAGCAGTGATAAGAGCAGAGAAGTGAACCAGTGGAGAAATTACCCCATCAACCAATCAGCAGCTCTGTATCATTTTATAGTATTCAAATTATAGCTGTTACTTCAGTGCTGGTTGGTTGCCATGGACAACTTCTCCACTGGCTCACTTCTCTGCTCTTATCACTGCTTAGTAAATGTCCCCCTAAGTCTTCTATTGGTAAACTGCATACAATGTATTCTTAATCTGGCCAATCCAACCACTTGGCAAGGGTTAAATGCTCTCTTACCTTCAACTTCTTTATTATTCGCTGCATCATGAAATATTGTCGTTACCATTCCTTATTCTTTTAGGCTGCGTTGTAGTAATTATTGAGGAGAAATGTGCATTCCAGTGACATAACATTTGGTCAGACATATAACAGCGTTATTTGTTTAACCTTACTTAATTTATTGTTTTAGTGCATTACTCTTTTTCCACCCCATATTATAATTGAGAATATTGACTGCGTGCTATCAAGGAACGAAGTAAAAAATTATCATATACAGCTAAGTGTATTATCATGGAGTGTTGTAGTCTCTTTTGCTCTTGCTTTGTGCTCACCTTTGAATCCTGCAGCTAGCATTCTGCTGGATGAACTTTCCATATGCTTCATGCTGGAGGATTCCATCATGCTGCTTGAGTGCATTTCCATAAAGGATGTTCCTTTCACTGAAGACATACCTGCAAACTTAGATTCCGAAATACTGCTACTACTGCTACTGCTGAAAGAGGCCTCCTGCCTGGTGGCAGACATTTGCATTGCTTGCAAAGCAAAACTTTCTTGCAGGCTCACTTCACCAGCAGTTTTTAGCACAACCTGTTTTGGCGGTTCTTCAAGAAGACCTTTGAATAACAGAAGAAATCGTATATTAAAGCAAGAAAATAGAACATTAAATGATTCAATTTTACCTGTTCCCTGTGGTGGAGATGTTCATCCTAGTCAAGAACCTATGCTGATAAGAATGTAGCCTATGAAATCCCTAGAAACTAGTGACATAATTAAGCCAAATGGTTTCTAGAGGTGCTTTCTGATGAATATTGGTTTAGATAAATACAGAACAAATTTTCCTAGCAAGCTGCAATGAGCCAGCAAACAAGACTTGCATCCTACGTGATAAGAAAATGCAGAGATCTCAGTTACATACATTTGCAAACAAGTGGCCTACTCTGCCTTGCCACGGCTGGTGGCTTACCATATGTATGCGAATGTAACTGTGATCTCTGCATTACTATTATTGTGTAGGAAGTATGTGGGTCATTCCGACCCGATCGCACGCTGCAGTTTTTTGCAGCTGTGCGATCGGGTATGTCCTGCACATGTGTGTGGGCCGCAATGCGCAGACGCGTCACTGCCCAGCGGCGGCCGTCGCCGGGCAGCGATGAAATGAACGAAGAAAGCGTTCGCAGCAGCGACCGCTAGAAGATTGAAAGGAAGAGGCCGGCCGGGGGGTGTCAACTCACTGTTTTGAAGACATGTCCGGGCGAACACAGGCGTGTCCAGCCGTTTCCAGGCAGGGATCCTGACGTCTGCTCTGGACAAGATCATCGTAGCGGGTGAGTAAGTCCTGAGCTGTGCAGAAACTGCGCAAACTTTTGTTTGCGCAGCCCTGCACAGCAAATCCCCCCCTCCCCTGTAGGCGGCGACTACCTGATCGCAGCAGTTCTAAAAGCCTGCAAGCGATCAGGTCGGAATGAGGGCCAATGTCTCTTTTGCTGGCCCATTGCAGTGTGCTGGGGGAATTTTATTTTTTCTTGTCTAAATTATCCCCTCCTTTATATGTACCTGTGAAGGGCCAATATGATTATTGAGCAACTCCCATTCTGTGTGTGAATATTGGTTCAGCCCAACACTGGTCTACTTTCACTTTTTCCACGCTCCCACTTTAACACACACAAAATGCACATTTTTAATATTTTGTATCTTACCTTTGTAAAACACCAGTGTAGGCTGTAGAAAAAAAATCTACACTGTTCGTATTTAATTAAACTTAAACTTCCTCGCTATTATGCTATAGAGTTTTCCAACAATGGTGGTCATTCCGAGTTGTTCACTAGCTGTTTTTGGTCGCTGTGCAGCGATCAGGCAAAAAAATCGACAATTCTGCGCATGCGTATGTACTTTAACAACAGCTGATGCAGATTCACACAAGATCTAGCGACGCTTTTCAGTCGCACTGCTGACCGCAGAGTGATTGACATGAAGTGGGTGTTTCTGGGAGGTAATTGACCGTTTTCAGGGAGTGTGTGGAAAAACGCAGGCGTGTCAGATACAAACGCAGGCATGCCTGGCCGAACGCAGGGCGTGTTCGTGACGTCAAAACAGGAACTAAACAGTCTGAAGTGATCGCAAGCTAGGAGTAGGTCTCGAGCTGCTCAGAAACTGCACAATCTCTTCTTGTAGCAGCGCTGCGATCCTTTCGTTTGCACTTCTGCTAAGCTAAGATACACTCCCAGAGGGCGGCGGCTTAGCTTTTGCATGGCTGCTAAAAGCAGCTAGCGAGCGAACAACTCGGAATGAGTGCCAATGTGTTTTTGAGAAAATTTCTTAAAAGAGATACATTATAGATGAGGCACACACTCTTGTCATGCAGTCTTTTACACAGCTTGCATACATGTCTTTGCTAGTGCTTACGTAGAACATTTAAGGATGCAGTGGCAGAGCATTGTCCATGGTAATTCTTCGCTGTAATTGTATATTTGCCACTGTCTTTCTCAGCTGCGTGTTGAATTTCTAGAGTGTATACATTTTTAGATCGGGACACTCTTATGTGAGAGGAGACTGAAATCTAAAAAGAATAAAACAAAATTGCTTAAATGGAATATTACACCACAACGGACAGTCAGTACAATACATTTTTATTATTTGATATACAGTACTAGCAGAATACCAGTTGGCAGGATCTAGATAATATGCTTTTTAATTAAGACACTGTGAGTTGGATACACATATATAACATATAGAAGTATGTAAAGTCTGCTTGGATATTATCATACTATAATAATAATAATAATAATAATAATAATAATAATAATAATAATAATAATTTTATCTATATAGTGCTTTTTCTCCAATAGGATTCAAAGCGCTTAATTATAATCAGTAAATCAAAATATAAGGATGAGATAGAAATGTATGATACATTTTATTGCTAGTAAGGTGCTCAATTGCACAGACTGTAACTATACAGCACAATGGGAATACCAGCTCATGTATTAGTTACTGTAGTTACAGTTATGTTATTTTTATTGCAGCAGTCTGTGATTTTTTATAGTGTGTTGCATAATATATAAAGTATTAAACAATACAATTTCATGGATAGCATTTCTACTTAAAGCAATTATTAACTTAGTATGGAAGTAAAACAAAAGACTATCTCCTCTGTGTGTGTGTGTGTGTGTGTGTGTGTGTGTGTGTGTGTGTGTGTGTGTCTGTCTGTCTGTCTGTCTATCTATATATACAGTATATATTATATATATATATATATATATATATATATATAAATATATAGTATAAAGTAGCAAAGTGTCAGGAGTTACTTACTGGTATGTTGTCTTTAAACCATTCAACTTCGGGAGATGGATTGCCAGTGATTTCACATTTGAAGATAACATCCTGACCTTCATTTGTATTCTGAGACTTGGGTTGGTAGACAAATGATGGTGCATTTGAAGCGTCTTTGCTTAATAGCATGTCAAACTGGCATTTGATGATTCCTTGGTCTGTTCTTGCCTCACAGGTGAGGACTCCTTGTTCTTTACTGCTGAACTTTTTGATGGTTAAAGTTTGATCACTGCCAGATACTCCATATCTGTAGTCTTCAGAATTTTTCAGTTCGTATCCATTAAGCACCCATTTGACTTGTGATGCTCTTGGTATATTGGCCTTAATATTGACACTCTGGCCTTCACTGACACTGACACTTGTGACTGAAGACTTAATCTCAGTCTTGATTTCTTCTGACACCAGCTCAGTTTTAACAACTTCCTCGTGAACTATAGCCTTTGAAGCAGATTTGGATTTCTGGACAGATTTCTTGGACTCAATTACACCAGAGACTTGGGAAAAAACACTTTTGAATATCTGCCCCACAAACTGCAGGCTGGTCTTGGATACACCTCCTTCCCCAGTTATCTCACAAACATATTCACCTTGGTCAGCTTCTGAAATGTTGTGTATGGTCAATTCATAAGTCCCATCAGATGAATAGTGGAAGCCAAAATGACCATCTTCCCTTAGCTTCTTACCATCTTTAAACCACAACACTTCTCTACCATTGAGTAATGTATTTTCAGCCGCACAAGAAAGTTTAACTTTGTCATCACTAGCTGCCACCTTTAAGTTTTGAATAATTTTTGGAGCTTTAATAGGAGGTAATTGCACTTGTTCTGCAGGCGATTTGGTAGTTGACTTAGCTTTTGGTGTTGTTGGCTCTGGAGATTTCACTCGCCGTGGTGATTTAATTGATTCATGGGATTTTTTGTGAGATTCTGGAGATTTTACTCTGGGTGGTGATGTAACACTTTTCTCTACTGCTCTGGATCTTTTAATTGTGAGCGTAAAGTGTGCTTCTTGCTTTCCTTCAGAGTTTTCCACCACTACTGTGTAGCTTCCTTCATCAGACAGTTTGACAGAGGAGATCTCAAAAGTAGACCTATATTTTGTTGATGTTATTAGGCGATGAGCTGAGGAAACAATAGACTGTCCTGCAAGCAGCCATGTAACTGTGGGAGTTGGTTCACCATCAAAGTCACATGCAAATCTGACACTCTCACCTTCAGAAACTGTCACAGATTGTGGTTTGGTTAGAATTTTTGCAGGCTCTGAAGGCTTAAATTTTCTGTGTACAACTCTTTCTTCCAGGGCTCTTGCTTCAGAGGCAGATACCCTTTTTTCTTCAGATGCATAAGCCTCATATGATTCTTTAGATTCTCTTGCTGAAGTTATTTGTGATCTAACTTCTCTTCTTTCAGAGCTTGCCTCCATTTCAGAAGTTTTCTTAAAGGACGAAATGGCATAGTCCTCTGATTTAAGCAGATCAGGGAAAGAAGATTTTGGAACCAAATCATCTCTTCTCTTAGGTGTATAGGTGGAAAAATCCCCTCCTGCAACATCAAGTGTGGCATAGTCAGAAGCCTCGCCTTTGTAGTTTGTGCACAGGGCACGATATTGTCCACTATCTTCAGGCTGACAGTCAATTATTTCCAATGTCAAAACCCCACTCACATTGTTAATATGGAATTTACTACTCTCCTGAATTTCAATGCCATTATGATACCATTTAATGTCTCCTGTTGGTTTTGACTGCACATTGAGGATAAATCTAGTGTTTTGGCCAACGGGCACACGATGATTGCGCATTCTCAAAGTTATACGAGGTGCATGGTCCAAAGTGAATGGTTGCTGAGTCAACACTTCATACTTTCTTTCTGAAGTCTTTTGTGTTTTCAAAGCTGCCTTCATTGACTCATACCTTGAAAATATATCAAATCTTGCTGTTCTTTCAAAACGTGAAAGTGATCTCTCACTAGAAACAGGGCTGGGTGACCTGGGCCTTGTTCTTTCAGGTGTGGGAGATCTTCTTTCTGGTTCACGTGATTCAGCTGGCTTTGACCGAGGTCTTATTAGCTCAGACACTGGGCGCATAAGTTCAATATACGTTGGAGAAAGTGACCTTCTTCTTCCAAGCAATCTTGTCACTGCAGGAGATGTTTGGCGTACCTTTTTAGTGACTTTAGTAACTGCTTCCTCAGCTTCTTCTACATCAGTTACTTCAGTTATTTCCCATTCCCTTCTTGTACGCAGTCTACTTTTTTCTTCCTTCTCCATGTGTTCCAGATCTCTTGTGTACTGAGAAAGCCTCTGGGTTGTTCTGTAAGGACGAAGTAATTCTTCATCTTCTCTCTCATCAATGATTCTTTGCTTTTGTTTGGGTGGTTTGTACACAGCTCTCTCGTAACGTTCTCGAAGATCTGCATAACTTGTTGTTATCTCCTCTTTAGTTGGGATATGGTAACTTGAATACATTGTTTCTGCTGACTTTCGCTTGTCTCTGCTCACACGAGCTTCTGGCGAGGTGTAACGAAGGGTTGACAGTTCAAATCTTGGAGGACTACGACTTGGGGGAGAGGCAGAAAAGCCAAGTACCAACTCTTCTTCTAGACGTAGTCTTTCTTCTTCAACTCTTTTCATAGCCAAATAATCATCAACTGAGAGAAGTAAATCATCATCAGATACATCTCCAAAAGAACGTCTTCGTGGTCTATAATAGAGTTCATAATCTGGTGATGGTGTACGGCGCCGTGCGGGTCTTACAGTTTCAAGGTCATCCTGTGATTGTTTTGGTATACGCCATTTAGGCTTATATTGATCAGAGATACGTGGCAGTGGCATTACATAGAATTGCTCCCATCTTGAAAGACGAATACGCTTTGGACGTTTTTGGACAATACGCTCAAGTGGTTCTGGCATTTCATATTGGTCTCTCAATTTCTTATACCATTTCATGTCCGACATCGGAACAAACCTCTTAATAGACTGATCTTCTTCAAGTGCAGTCGCAGCATGTACCCGTGGCTCTGGGATATCATATGGCATTCTGATCTTTTTTACTTCTTTTTTCTTCTCCTCTTTCTGAATGTCATATTCTCCTTTCACAGTTTTTGTACTTACTGCTGGCTTATACAAGATAGCAGCTTCTCTGAGAGCCTGTTGTGCAACTGGAGTCAGTGGAACAGCATCTGTACCAGCAAGAATTTCTGCCATTCTTAGGGTCTTGTCAATCTGTTTCTGAACATGTACTTTACGTTCTTCTTCAGATTTGTATTCATGCTTAACATAACGCATACGTTCCACTTTCAGGTATGCTTGGCAGCTTGTTGATCCTGCACTGTTTGTAGCCGTGATTCTGTAGTAACCCGTATCCTCAGGCAGTGTGTCTTTAATGAAAAGGGCATAGTAATCAAGACCTTCATGAATTATTTCGATGTTGGGGCCTAGTCCCAAGGCCTGACCATCTTTTTCCCATTTCAGTGTTGGTTTTGGAGTACCAGATACTCTAATTTCAAAACGGACAGACTGGCCCTCTTGGCATTCAGCATTTGCAAGTAGCCGTTTAAACATTGGTCTTAAAGTATTGTCTGCTGCTGCTGGATGAGGTATAACTGTCAGCTTAGCTTTGCAGCTGTCATCACCATATCTGTTCTTTGCCACAACGGTATACTCAGCATCATCGTCTGTTGTCAAGTTATGAATGATCAGCTGATACAATCCTTTGTCAGATTCGAAGGTATATTTCTTTTCATCTTCACCAGGTTTGATTTTCTGACCAGATTTAAGCCATGTCACTTGTGGATCAGGGTGAACTGTTATTGTTACACCAAATCTGATATTTTCACCAATATAAGCTGTACGGTTGAACAGTGGCAAGGTAAACTCTGGTGGTCTCTCCAAAAGTCTCATGGTGTCAATTCTGCGTTTCACCTTCTTCACTGTTCTGCATCTGTAGTATTCATATTGTTCTCTGACGCCTTGTACAAATAATTCAGCATACGAGCTGTCCTCTCCATAGTCATTTGTCACTTTGCATCTGTAAGTACCATCATCTGATTTTCTGATGTCTTTGACATAGATTGTGGCAACACCTTCGTTGTATGTGATTTCATACTTGTCATTGTTTTCTAATTGCCGGATGCCAAAGTACCAAGTCACTTGTGTAGACTGATCATAGTTTTCAATCTTACATATGAATCTGGCATATCCTCCTTCTTCTCCAACAGCATGTGTTATTTGTCCAGTCAGTGGTCCGATTTCAATTGATGCAACTTTGACCTTCGCAACTGTGACTCCTTTCTGGGACCTTATGGCCCCACCACAAGAGATCCGTGCAACAGAGACTACGAAATTCCATTCCTTCTTAACCAAACTTTGATAGTAGCGTCTATGTCTTAGTGTCTTAATAACCTTTGAGCTTATTTTTTCAGTCTTTTGTTTTAACCACGAGTGCTCAAGGGCTTCTGTGGCAGTCATACGACTCTTTCTTTCTTTTACCAAAAGTCGGTCTATGAAGTCCAGTGCCTCCAAGCTGATATCTTTAAAGGCTTCATCTTCAAAGTTGTATTCAGCATTGATAATGTTCTCAATAACCTGTTGATTTGTTTCAGCAGAAAATGGATTGAGACCACTCAGAAGTATGTAGACAAGTGTACCAACAGACCACATATCAGTGGCTGTGCTGACCAAGTCATGTTGGTGAACCTCGGGTGCATAATACTCAGGAGTAGTGAACTGAAGTCTGAAGTTGTCTCCAGGTATTAACTGCCTGGCTTGGCCAAACTCTGTAATTTTGATACTTGAGCTTCTCCTTGTGGTATAAATTATATTTTCTGGTCTGATATCAAAGTTGCAAACGCTATTTGAATGAAGGAATTCAAGGGCTTCACAAAGTTGCCGAATATATGAAACAATCTCCCTTTCACTGAGGTCAAAGCCTGATGTATTGATTCTTTCGAAAATGTCCACGCCAGATATAAACTCAAAGATCATAACCAGTTCTTCAAGACTTTCAAATGATTCATATAGGTACAAGATACTTCTGTGGCGAGCAATGTTCAAGATAGAAATTTCTTTCTTCACAGCAACTTGGTCAGCACCTTTAACCTTTACAAATTTGGCAAGGTATGTTTTCTTTGAAACATTTTCAATGCAACGATGGGCAATTCCAAATTGCCCATGCCCAAGCTCTTCAGCAATTGAGAATTTCTCGTGAAGCACTTTGGTGGAAGAATGTGCTGCTTTTGTTTTGGAAATTTCGATTTCTGAGACTTCATCGTCATAGTTCAACATTCTTGTCTTATCTTCCTTTGTAACTACTGGATCTGTTGGATCAGATGGTTTACTCTGCCCAAACTTGTTTTCTGCGATTACTCTGAACTGATATCTTGTTTTTCCAAATAAGTTAACAACAGTATATCGGGTCTCACGAGATTGTGCAACACGAATCCATCTCTCTGCAGTAGTGGCACATTTTTCAATAATGTAATTGATGATTTTACTGCCACCATCAGTAGCTGGGGCATTCCATGTTAGATTAACAGAGTCTCTTGAAACATCACTGACTTTCAGTCCTCTAGGTGGGTCAGGAACATCTGCAACATCCAGCTCCACAGTCTTTTGATCGATTCCAAATCTGTTCTTTGCACAGACTACATAAAAGCCGGCATCTTTCCTGTCCACACCATTAGAGAACACAAGAGACGTGAATGAACGTGTGACGATGACTTGATATTGTCCATTGTTGTCAATAAGATCCTGCCCCTTCTGCCATGTGATCACAGGGTCTGGTTTACCAGAGAATGGGATTTTGATGCTAACAACTTCACCTCTCAAGGCATGTACAGCACCCATTCCCTCCAGATGTTTTGGCAGGTTAATTTTAGCAGGAACTGCAGAGAATTAAGAAGAAGAAAAAATTAGTTTGATGAAAATAACAATAAACATTTAAGGGCAAAAGGTAGATTATAAAAATGATGTTTACCTTCTACATCCAAGGAAGCTGTAGCAGAAATAGATCCTCCTTGGTTGGTAGCTCTTATTTGGTACACTGTTGCATCATCTTCATAGACATTTGTAATGACAAGCTGATAGTATCCACCTTTATATTCTTGTAGCTTCACCTTTTCTCCATCTGGAAGTATCTCTTTACCCTGTTTGAACCATTTAACAACAGGTTTGGGATGGCCAGTAACTTTGCAAACAAAGGTAGCAGTGCTCCTGTATTTCACATTTAGGTTTCTTAGATCTTCCTTAAACTGTGGAGCACGGATTGGTACATCTGTTTTAGGAATAATAGGATCAGATACTTCACTCCATTCGCTTTCACCTCCAATGTTTTCACATTTCACGCGGAATTCATATTCAAGGTCTTGAATGAGGCCACTGACAGAATACACTGTCTCGTGAATTTCCTCTGTTGTGACTGAGATCCATTTGTTCTGCTTCTTCTCACGTTTTTCCAGGAAGTAATTTGTAATTTTTGCACCTCCATCACTGGCTGGCGGCTTCCATGACACCACACAGGAATCCTTTGTGATGGCTGTGACAATCGGCTTAACTGGAACTCCTGGTTTTTCTGCAATCAAAATGTTCAATAGTTTAGTAACATATTTCTACATTGATAAATAAAACTATTGAACACAGGGATGTTCATCAAGTTTTACTCACCAAATGGACTCTTGATTAAAACAATAGATGGAACTTCTAAAGCTTCACTGATACCGTATAAGTTTTGCGCAGAAACACGGAAGTAGTAGCCAGCATTTTCATTTAGATTAACGATTCTGCAGCTGGTTCCAGAAATAGAGGAAGACACTAAGTGCCACTCTTCACCTTCCTTAGCTTCTCTGCGTTCCACTACATAATTGGTCACAATTGATCCACCATCATCTTCTGGTGGTTTCCAGCTGATTACAACTGAATTTTTAAGTAAAGCGTCCACGACTATTGGTCCTGCGGGTTTGTCTGGTTTATCTGTGGAGAAAAACAAATATGTTAAGTGCAGAAACTAAATGAGAACATTAACAGAGAATGCTTTTCTAAACAATCTCTTACCTTGTATTTCCACATTAAGCACTGTGTCAACAGTTCCAAATATGTTGCTCAACTGCACTTTGTATTTGCCAGCATGGCTCTTGTGCTGCACATTCTTTATAACAAGGTGAGTATAGTGTTCTGTGTTCTCAATAGTAATATTTTCACCAGATTTCAATGGTTTTTTGCCATAGAACCAGGTAATGGCAGGTACTGGACGTCCAATGTATGCCACATGCAGGCGAAGAGTAGTGCCTACACCTGCATAGTACTTCTCCTTCAGAGGGAACCCAGGATGGAATTGTGGCGTAGCTTCCAACAGCAGTTTGCCACTTGTTTCAATCTCTCCAGAATCATTAACAGCAGTGCAGGTGTAGAGCCCTTCATCTTCCTGTTCTTCTGTGAAGACTGTAAGTGTGTGGTTACGTCCGTCTGAGGACATTTTGTATTTGCGACTTTGTATCAGCTCTTTGCCAAAGCGATACCATTTGATGTCAGGCAATGGCCTTCCAATGATCTGGCAGGTTAATTTGGCGCTTTCACCCAGTTTACTAGTGACTTCCTTTATTTCTTGTCTCAAACCTGGAGCTTCTCCAGCTGTATGAAAAATAAATGCAAAATTATTTTAAAGATTAGAATATGTTAAAGGGTATATAAGAATTGCAAAAGGTCAAATTAAAGATAACGGTGTGCCTAGCAAAGTACTGTTCTTGTAAGACTCACAAGTAAGCTTAGTCTTTACTGTCATCGCTGTTCTGCGTGGTCGGCTGGTTCCGGTTTCATTTTCTGCAGAAACTCTGAATTCATATTCAGTAGCTTCCAGCAAGCCACCCATGGTGAACTGCCTGTCTCTGATGCGTTCCTTATTGCACTTCTTCCATGCACTGTCTCCAGACTGGCGATATTCGACCCAATAACCAAGGATCTCTTTCCCACCATCACACTCTGGTTTTTCCCATTGTATTGTTATACTATCCTTTGAGACAGATGTAATTTCAATTTCACCTGGTTGACTTGGCTTATCTGTATAATGGGGGAAATATAAATAATAGCATCAATGGCATTGTTTTAAACTGGTTTGTCAAAAACTAGTGTTACCGAAATTTTTGCCAACTTACCAAATGGATCTTTGCAAATTACTGAGTCAGATGATGGACTTGGTTCACTGGAGCCTACATCGTTTTGTGCAATGATGCGGAACTGATATTCAGCATCTGGTACAAGTCCAGTGATTGTATACATAGTTGTAGTAATATGGGTCTTATTGTGTCTAACCCATTTATCTGTGGTTGTTTCTTTGCGGTCAATATAGTATCCTGTCACCCGAGAACCACCATCATCTCTAGGTCGAGACCAAGATAAGCTGACCGAGCTCTTAGTGACATCTACAATTTCTGGTGGGTTGCTAGGAGGTTCTGGCACATCTGCAATTTGATAAGTGTATTATTAATATCTGTGCATAACTTGATTTATATACTGTTCATCTGATTGTTAACATGAGACCTCAAAGTTACATTAAATTTTAAATGAAATAACCATGAATACATACTCAAAGGTGTCTTTGGTATAACAGGTTCTTCTGATTTTAATGGACGACTAACACCAAACTGGTTTTCACTTGAAATACGGAAATGATATTCAATGTTTTCTTTAAGTCCTTTAACCACCAATGATGTTCCTTTTACACGTGAATCAACTGTGTACCAAGCTGACTTTGGCACTTCTCGTCTTTCAACAATGTAGCCAAGGATATCAGAGCCACCATCATCGGCAGGAGCTCTCCAGCTTACTCTTACAGAGCGTGCCTGGATGTCATCATATTCTAGTGGGCCTTCTGGAGTGTCTGGGCTTCCAATAACTTTGACCTTAATGTAAACTGCCTTTTTGCCACATTTGTTTTCAAGCATTAGGTCATAAGTTCCAGAGTCTTCTCGAATAGCATCCTTGATGACAAGTTCGGTATGTGTTTCAGAAGTTGCGACCATAGCTCTCTTGCTTACATCACGACCTTCCTTGGTCCATTTACATATTGGGATGGGTTTGCCCTTTATTGGTATGGTTATTCTGATTGCACTGCCTTGTCTTACTACTAGACCTTCCTGGTATTTTGCATCCAAATCATAATCAGGATATGCTGGAAAGAGAAACATATTTTGTTATGCAATGCAATTTATTAACCATTCCCACTGATGTTGTAATTAAACCTTTAAAAACAGATTTAGCATCTTAAATGACTTACCAAGCATTTCAGTGATTTTGACAGTTCCTGGAACATCAGCTGGTTCTCCAGGTCCTCCAGCATTGCATGCTAACACACGGAACCTATATTCTGCTCCTTGTGGGAGGTGTGTAAGAGTATATTCACAGATTTTGGTTGGAGTTGTATTGCATTTGGTCCATTCAAATTGATCGATCTTTTGCATTTCAATTAAGTAACCAGTGACTTTAGATCCTCCTTCCTCTTCTGGTGGACTCCATGCCAAAGAAACAGATGTTCTTGTAGTATCAGTAACTCTTGGATTTTGAGGCTTGGCAGGAGGAGCTGTAAGACATAGTTGCAAAATACATAAATATATGTATTTGAATACAAAAATATATCACACCCTTGATTTTTCAGAATCATGGTTTACTCTTGCTTCTTGAGTTGCAATTACGACACACAATGTTGTTTCCTAACTGCTCTTCTAATGAAAAGTAAATGTGATACTATGAATTTGAACCTGCCTGTTTTGTATATAATTCCCATCAACAAACTAAAATATGCATATAACAAATTAAGCAATATGTTCAAATCAGTTATTTAATCTACCTATTGGATCCATTGCGACTGCAGGTTTAGAAGAGCGGCTTGGTTTTCCAACACCTCTTGCATTTATAGCTGTAACACGATGCTCGTATTCCAAGCCTTCAATAAGTCCAGTGGACCGGTACCGAGTCATTGTCACTGGCACTTTGTTTGCACGGACCCAGCGTTCAGCTCTGACCTCCTTGCGTTCCACAATATAACCAATGATTTGGGATCCTCCATCTTCACCTGGTGGGTTCCAAGTTATTGTCATGCCATCACGTGAGACATCAAACACTTGTGGAGTCTCTGGTGGTCCAGGGATGCCTGAAAAAAGACATACATGGTTGAATAATTGAAACAATATATAGTGTAGGTCATTAAAATCATAACAGACTCAAATAATAGCACGGAATATTTAGTGTAGAAAATAATTATTCTTAATAACTTAATGTATTTTTGTAATATAATTATAAGAAAACTATAATTCTATGTTACATTTAATAGAAAGTACTTACTAATACTGCTCTTGCACTCTACAACTTCAGACTGCAAGTAAGAACCAATGCCAAAACGATTTGTGGCTGCCACTCTAAATACATATTCAGTGCCTTCAGTGAGTCTAGTGAATTTGTACAGTGCTCTTGTAACAGACTCAGAGACTGGTAACCATCCAGGGCGGTGAGCGTCCCTTTGTTCCACAACATAGCCACTAATTGTAGCTCCACCATCCATCACTGGTGGTTGCCAAGATATTGCAACAGATGTGGCATCAATTTCATCAATCGAAATTGGTCCAACAGGAGGTCCAGGTTTGTCTGTTATAAACACATAAACAGAACATATTATTATTATTATTATTATTATTATTATTAATAATAATAATAATACAATTATTATCTTTTGTTGCAGAGTGAACCTTATGGATTAAGATGCAGGATATCACTCACCAAGAATAATAACTCTAATAGTTTCAGTAGCTGTTCCAGTTACATTTTTAAGTTCAAGTGTATAATCTCCAGTATCATAGATAGTAGTCTCACGAATGGTTAAGTGAGCTACTTTATTCACAGTTTCAATCTTAACCCGGTCAACCTCTTTTATCTTGGATCCAGCAAAGAACCATGAAACAGCTGGAGGAGGACGACCATGAATGGGTATAGCGAGCTCGATGGGCCTGCCACATGGTACGTGTATAGTCTTCTGAGGTATTCCAGCCAGGTCAATGGAAGGAAGCACTATAAAAGATACACAGAAACAGGTAAACCTCAACAATGCCACAAAACAGTAAATACAATTAATTATTTGTCACATTTTTCCTTATACCTCTCTGGTCTTGCACGGTTACTGCCGTTACAATCTCCCGTGGTTCAGATACTCCCTTCTGGTTTTGTGCTCTGACTCTGAACAAATACTGTTCACCTTCATTTAATGATGTAATAGTATAATCAAGGGATGCTGGTTTTAGTGTAGCAACCTTCATCCATTTGTCTGTTCCGGCTCTACAAGCTTCAACTACATAGCCAGTTAGTCTGCTGCCACCATCGTGAAGAGGCTTCTCCCATGCAAGAGCAACTGTGGATTTAGTTATATCAACAACTTCAAGTTTTTGTGGTACCATAGGAACTTCTGACACTAAGACTGCATCTGATGTTTCACATGGTTCTCCAATTCCATAAATGTTTTCAGGCAAAACTCTGAAGTAGTACATTAATCCTTCTACGAGACCAGAGATTCTGTAAATTGTCTTATTGCATTTGGTGGTTACGGTCTTGAAGGCTCTCATAGCAGCTTCACGTCTTTCAATGATGTAGTTATTTACTGGGGCTCCGCCATCCAGAACCGGCACATCCCAAGTAATTGTGACAGATTCTCTGGAGACCTCTTTGACCTTCACTGAGGCACATGGGCCTGGTGAATCTGTGAAAGGGACAAGAACAATGCAGCATTATTTAATGTGTTCAACAACTTTGGTGGTTTATGCATGACACAGCTAGCTTGTAGTTTCTACTCAATGTTTGCTTTTAGATGGCTTAACACAATGTATAACAAGTTGCATGCTTTTCTTCAAAAAGTTTACAAATTTAAACTCTATCTTACCAAAAACTTTGACTACAACGGTTGCTGACTTCTTGCCAGATTGGTTAACAGCCTCTATGATGTACTTTCCAGCATCGTATCTGTTCACCTTCTCAATGACAAGTAAGGTATAGCTGTCTGTTATATCAATAATGGCTCTGCTTGCAAGGTCAACACCTTCCTTTCTCCATGTAATCACAGGAGATGGTCTTCCAGATACAGATACCATGAGACGTAGGGAGCCTCCAGCTCTGACTGTAACAATCTTTTTAAGGTCATCAGCAAGCTCCAGGTCAGGAATTTCTAGTGAAATAAATTAATATAAATTAATAAATGTCACAAATGTCTAGCTGCGTGATTAAATAGAGTAATTAATAGAAGTTTTCCTATACCTATTCTTTCGACTGGTTCAATTTCAGCTGATGATTCACTAAAGTCACTTGTGCCATTTACATTTGTTGCAGAGACTCTGAAACGATATTTCTGACTGGTCTTTAGACCTGTCAAAGTAAACTCGGTATTTCTAAGGAGGGCAGTAGTGTGTGGCCTGTACCACTGCTCGGTGCCTTCTTCTTGAACTTCAAGAATATAGCCCAAAATATCAGCACCCCCATCATACAAGGGCTTAGACCATGCCAAGCTAATACTTTGTTTGGTGGTGTCCACAACTCTTGGAGCAGATGGAGCAGCTGGGGTATCTGAAAAAAGTGAAAACAAACATTATATTTATTATGCATTGTTGCTAACTAAATTCGAAATACAGTCCCAGGCAAGATTTGTCCCATGGAATATGACCCTGAATTTTGGCTAAATGGCAGTTTTGATGGTCTTTAAAAAAACAACCTATTTTTATTATGAACAACATCTGCCAGGATCTGGTTGTATTACTGTATGATTATATCCAATGGCCATGTCATTTGTTGGGAGATAGAATGTGTAACTTGTTTCTCCAATATATAACTTATTCAGTGGCAGCTTCTACCTATTATAGGTAGGGGGGCTGCCACAACCCATGCCGGTGAGGAGAGGAGTGTCCCGGTGTCTACTCAATAGAGCTGACAGGCGCCAGGTCCCAGCACATGCGCACAAGCGGCTGCTTGAGTGTGCAAGCCCCTGGCTTATATGGACTGCATCAGTTGAAGCCCATAGAAGCCGGATTGAGCTAACGATCAGGCAGGGAGTGGCTTCCTACAGGATGCCTGCTCTCTGCTTATCGCAAACTCGGTCTGGCAGTCCTAGAGGGAGGAAACACCTCCCAATGGGACTGCCTGTCCTGTAGGAACTTCTTGTCCTGCAGTGACTGGCAGATAAGACTTCCAACGGGAAGTCACTGACAGTCACAGTGAGTGAAGCCACTGCAATCACACAAACTGCAACTGGCTCAGTTGAGCTCACTAAAGTGGCGTATTTTACTAGGGGGGGGGGGGTTAAAATCTGCCACTGAAACTTGTTTGTAACAAAACAGATGACATAGATTTGTAATGTCTCTGTAAATACTCAGCCATTTTGCTTCTGCTAGTAGTTTGTCTCCTAACTTTTCAGTTTGTATCTAGTTATTGTAGATGGCGTTCCTGCTTTGCTAGTACATTTCACTTTGCCCATTGGCTATTGGGTGTTCCACCCTTGAATATGCAGAAGTAAAGCTCTAGAATTCTACATGTATATAGACATATAAGTGAAAACTTACAGGTAGGTTCTTTGCACAGCACATATGGGGAAGATTCACTGGGTTCACTGTTACCAGCTGCATTGACAGCACTGACACGGAATTGGTATTCGCTTCCTTCTAGTAATCCAGTGACTTTCAAGCGTGTGTCATAAATAGTGTAGTCTTTGTTGACTCTTGTCCATCTTACACTCTTCTTCTCTCGTTTGTCTACAATGTAAGTGCTGATTTCGCTGCCGCCATCTGATTCTGGTTTAAGCCATTGAATAATGACGTGGTCCTTGCTGACACCAACAACCTCAGGTGCACCGGGTGGTGATGGAATAGCTGTTAAAATATAGGGAATATTAAAGAAATGTACAAACACCAGCTTGGAAGACATGCACTTTATCAGTAGCATTCGTGTATTTCTACTTACTAAATGAGTTCCTTGCAATAATGGATTCAGACTCAAGTGGTAGACCTGGTCCATATTTATTAACTGCTCTTAGTCGGAATATATATTCGTTGTTTTTAATCAATCTGGTCACGGTGCATGAAAGTGTCTGGCACTCAGGCTCGACAATCACCCAATTGAGACGACTGGTTTCACGTCTCTCTACAATGTAGTGAGTTATCTCGGCACCTCCATCTTCCTGTGGTGCATTCCATGCAAGAGTGCATTTCTCATCAGTAACTCTGCTGATAGTGATTTTGCCTGCACAAGCACCTGGGGAATCTGAAAAAAATATATAGACATTTGTTAAAATCATTTTTCGGCAGTAATGCGATTGGTAAATATAACGTGTAGCATACTGTATGTGTGTGTGTTTGTGTACACTTACCAAGTACTTTAACAAGCACAGAAACAGACTTGGTTCCACTTGCATTCTTAACTGTTAAAGTATATTTGCCAGTATCACCTCTGTCACAGAATTTGACAATTGCAAGAGCACGTTTACTGGTATATTGTAGATTAATCTTTTCACAAAGTTCCAGTTCCTTTTCACCCTTCGACCAGAAAACCTTTGGTTCTGGTTTGCCACCGATAGATGCATCAAGTACAAGATCTGAACCAGCTCTTATTGTCACAACATCTCCTTGGAGTTTGCTGTCAAGTTCAGCTTTGGGTGGCGCTGAAGAAGGAAAATGCACAAAAATAAGTACATAACAATGGTTTCAGGCTATCTGAAGTTAATATTTTACCTGATGAATTGATTCTTTTTCATTATAGAAAATACAGACATTGTTTTGATGGCCTATTCAATTTATATGAAAGAGAGATAATAAAGAAAATGAAATCCTGTGGAAATACTTACAGTATTCGTCTTTGCAAGTAACAGCTCCAGTGGACTGTGATGGGGCACTTATTACACCAAAGGCATTCTTAGCAAGCACACGGAACTCATAAACCTCTCCTTCACTTAGAGCTGTCACATTAAAGTTGTTTTCCGAAACTGTGGTGTAGTTACATTTAAGCCAACGACCGTCGCCTGTTTCATTGAATGGTTTGCGTTCTACAATGTAGCCAACAATTTTGCTGCCACCATCATAAAGTGGAGTAGACCAGCTCAATGCAACGGAAGATCTTGTAACATCTGTCACTTCTGGTCTTCCTGGTGGATCTAAAAAAATGGAAAGAATATTCGATGTTACCTTAAAAATTTCTAAAGTGTAAATGATATCCCTAACAGTATTTTCACTGCATAAAAATAATGGAACTTTGGCAAGTGATCTTCAGATGATTTCCTCTACTGTATGTAATCCTGTTGAAAGATACACTTTTGTTGAAAAAAGTGGCTCTCAACTGTAGTCCTAAAGTACAGTACTACCAAAGTATGTGTGGTTATCTTTAATCATAAACAGGTCAGTTAATCGATTTTGCTGTGTAATTATCACACCTGCTTCCGCCAGACAGAAAACATGACCTGTTTGGAAAACTTGATGATTGAGTTTGGGAGCCACTTCTTTAGTGAATGAACTGAAAATGTACAGTACATTCTAAATTATAAAAAAGAGGTTGCTATTAGACATTTGTGACGAAAACATTTAGCATAGACTATAAACAATACAATACACAAAGCTATTAGTTTTAAAACTTTAGAGCTGTATTAGCCTTTGAATTTGGTGTCTCCAATACTTAATGTTATTAGTGTTTTAGAGTTAGATATTTACTCACCAACAGGGTTTTGAGCCATTACAGGTCTTGAAGCTTCACTGGCCTTGCTGATACCAGCAGCATTTAGGGCATATGCTCTGAACTGGTACTCAAGACCTTCTACCAATCCTGTAACTTTGTAATTACAATCAAAACATGGTATCTTGTTATCCTTCACCCAGAGTATTATGTTACGTTCTTTCTTTTCAACCCAGTATCCTGTAACTTTGCTTCCACCATCATGATATGGCTCTTCCCATCGGATGCTCATGGCATTGGCAGAAACAGAGTATACTTCTGGCCTAGTTGGTGGGCTTGGTGGTACTAAAAGGATGCAAGAAAGACAATGTTGATGTATTATTTATTGATGATTATTACTATTATACACAATGCTACAAGTAACTGAAGCAAATAGTTTACTTACCAAAAGGATGTTCAGCAACAATAGGAGTAGATTCAACTGGTTTGCTGACACCAAATCTGTTCTCTGCACTGACACGGAAAGTGTATTCCATGTACTTTGTAAGGTGGGTAACTTTAATCTGGGTACGTTTCACACTAGAGTTAACCAGTTGCCATGCTGTCGTGCCAGATTCACGTTTCTCAACGATGTAGTTTGTTATATCTGTACCACCATTATCTTCAGGTTCAGCCCAAGTCAGTACACATGACTCAGCAGATACAGAAGAGACTTCAATAGGATCTGTGACAGGACCTGGTCTTCCAATGACAACTACTGTGACAGTAAATGTTTTGACACCAGCTGTATTTTCAAGTGTCAAGTAGTACCTTCCTGAATCGCCTCTCATGCTGTCCTTAACAGTCAATGTTGTTCTTTCTTTTGTTGTTTTAATGCTCACTCTATCAGTTTCCTTGAGTCTCATTTCCTCCAATTTCCAAGTCACCTTTGGTACTGGACGCCCACTGATTGGTATATCAATTGTGAAATTACTTCCTGTTTTGCAGGTAATAAGTTGTCTGGTTATGCCACTTAGATCAGCTGTAGGCTCAATTTGAGGTTCCTTTATTATGACAGATGAGAATGCTTCTCTTGGTTCACTGTACCCAGCATCATTCTTTGCGCGGACACGGAACTCATATTCAGTATTTTCAGCAAGGTTATCAATGGTCAGAGTTAGAAGTTTTGTTTGACCAGCTTCAATCCAGTGGTCTGATCCTTTCTGTTTCATTTCAATAAGGTAGGAGGATATTCGACTTCCGCCATCATGATCAGGTTTAAGCCAAGCTATTGTCACAGATGACTTGCTTGTATCTATAACATCTAATCTCTTTGGTGCTGCTGGCTCTTCTGTAGCTACAATGGGTTCTGGTGTCTCATAGGGCTCACCTACGCCGTATTCATTTTCTGCAGCAACGCGGAAGTAGTATGGTTGACCTTCTCCAAGATCTGTAACCTTAATGATCTGCCGACTGCATTTTTCACTGACCACTTGCCAGCTTCGTCGGCTTGCTTCTCGTCTTTCCACAACATAGTGGTGAATACGTGCACCTCCATCAATGATAGGAGCATCCCATAGTAATGTAACAGATCCTCTTGTCACATCCTTGAATGTAATTGGGCCTGGTGGTCCAGGGGAATCTAGCACTTTGACAGTAAATGTGATAGACTTGCTACCACTGTTGTTCTCTACAGTGAAAGTGTATTTTCCTGCATCATATCTGTTACATTCCTCTACAGTCAGTGTGCTGAATGAGTCTGTAGTGTGAATATCAGCCCTAATACTCAGGTCACCGTCTGGTTTGCTCCAAATAGCTGTTGGTGTAGGTCTTCCTTTGAAAGCAATGAAAAGGCGAATACTTGCGCCAGCTCTAACAATATGGGTCTGCTTGAAGTTGGCATCAATATCAATTTCAGGAGATGTTATTCGGTCGGCAGTTAGTACTGTAGCAGGTACTTCACAGCTGTCTCCTTTGCCTGCTCCATTCACTGCAGAAACTCTGAATTTGTAGTTCTCACCAGCCTCAAGATCAACAACGGTATACTTTGTGGCTACTACAGCTTCGGCATTAACTTTATGCCATTCGCCAAGATCAGCTTTGCACATTTCAATGACGTATCCTATAATTTCCATGCCACCATCGAATGCTGGCCTTGTCCATTCTAAGCTTACTGATGTTTTGGTGGTATCACTCACTTTGACAATGCTGGGTGCACTAGGTGGATTCACAGGCTCTTTGCATTTAATTAACCTTGATATTCCACTCGCTTCACCAACTCCTGCATCATTTTCAGCCATTACACGGAACTCGTATTCATTATCTTCAACCAGACCAGTTACTCTAAATCTGGTCTCAGTGATAGGTTTCTTGCTGGATACTTTAACCCAACGCAGGCTCTTCTTTTCCCTTCTCTCTAAGATATAATGCTTTATTTCATTTCCGCCATCAGATTTTGGTCTTGCCCATGTTACTGTAATGCTGTCGCCTGTTACATGAGTAGAATCTGGTACACCAGGTGCATCTGGAACAGCTAGAAAAGGCAAGTATAAACAATTAATAACTGTCTATTAATGATTTATTTAGTCATTTGCTTTTGGTCAATAACAAGCTGTTGACTTACTGTATTGTATTTGTGCAATGACTGGATCTGAGTCAAGTGGTTTGCCAACGCCAAACTTATTTGCTGCCGAGATACGGAACTGGTACTCATTGCCCTTTATCAATTTTGTAACGGAGTATGAGCATCCTTCACACTGGTCAGTGATCTGGGCCCAAGACAGCCTGCTTGTCTCTCGTTTTTCAATGACGTAATTAGTTATTGCAGAGCAGCCATCATTGTCCGGGGGATCCCACCATAAGTTTAACTTTTCTCCACTGATATTGCTGAATCTTATAGGTCCGCCCACAGGCCCAGGTGTATCTGGAAAAAACAAGTACAGTGGTTTTGAAATTATTCCAGGGACAGCTGTAAGGATAACTATGGTTTAATTTCTTCAGTAAACATATTGAATTCTTAATTTTATTCTATATTATTTAAGTACTTGAACATTTGAAACATATTGGAGAACAAGAAGGCAGACTATAGTTAACAAGAGCTCATGGAGTTTTCAAATATCCACTCACAATTTATTTGCAGGTTTGAAGTTCATGCCATTTGAATGTTAATAAACAATAAATCTTATTCATACCATACACCCGAATTGTCATATCAGCTCTCTTGGTCCCTGATGAGTTCTTGGCTTCTACAACGTACACACCACGATGGTCGCGTGAGGCATCTCTTACAAAGATAGTGCTGAATCCAATTGTGCTGTTTATTTCCACTCCAAGCTTCTTATCAATTTCTTTACCATCTTTCAGCCAAACAACCTGAGGTACTGGACGTCCTTTAATCAAAGCTTTAACTCTGATGCTTTCTCCAGCCTTAACTGAAAGTCCCTCGAAGTGCTCAGCTCCAAACTCAATGGATGGAGCAACTGTACAAGAAATACAAATTATATGTAAACAGTGCAGTACAAACAAAAAATATTTTAATTGACCTTATGTACTCTACTATCAATATCACAGACAGGGAATGTATATATAAAGCCCACTTTTAGTGCTTTGTACAGCGACCTGGTGAGCAGGGACCATATGTAAAAGTTACTTGCCATTTCCCAGGAACCAAAAATAATAGCCAGGTTCCGTATACAGGGGCTAATTCAGGTTGGATCGCAAATCGCGATCCAACCGAAAACTTAGGGGTGGACCCACGGGACACCCACACTTTCTGTGGGGGGCTGACTGACAGGCAGAGGCGGTCGCGGGGTGGGAGGGGGGGGTCGGCAACGCTCCATTTCCAGGGAGCAGAACATAAAGTTGAGGGAACAGAGAGGCAGTGGGCGGCGCGAATGGGGCCGTGTCAGGGGCATGATCGTGGTGGCTGCGTGATGTCACAAGCAGCCACCGCAATGGGTAAGATGGCGCTGGGTCTCCTGTGGGCCGCAGCTAATCTGCATCAAGATTTATGTTGAAGCAGAAATTGTGAGGCGATTGAAATTTCTGCTTCATCAAGGGGGGGGGGGGGGGAGGCGCCAGTCAGCATGCTGGGCGGACTTGCCCAGCGATGGGTGGCCCCCAGCATGCAATCCAAAGGATAGCCAATTCTGCTGATTAGCAGAATTGGCTATCCTTACTGAATTAGCCCCACAATCCACTATATTTTGCAGACCGTTGCAAGATAAAAAAGCACCATGTGCCGGCCCTGCCTCTAAGTGCATGATGTCACGCAGAGGGGGTAGGGCCACCAGCACCAGGAAGTCCAGCAATGCCTAGGGACCATGGATGTGAATTTAGACATTATCATAAAGAAGTTTCATGTTATTATCTTAAGTATGTATTCCTTTCTACTACTAGGAAAATATATGTTACTTTTCCATGGAATGGCATTGATTACAGAAAACCTTCCCCCAAAAATGAAATTGTAGATAAAATGAGAATAATACTTACTGTTTTCATCTCTTGTCATGATGTATCCAGATGACTGTGAAGGCGGGCTAACTGTTCCAACCGCATTTCTTGCAATTATTCTAAATTCAAATCGGTCACCCGGACTTAGCCCAGTCACTGTATATTGGCACTCAGAAACATCAGTAAAGTTGCATCGGAGCCAACGATCCTTGCCTTGGCGTTTTTCAATGCTGTAGGCCACAATTTTACTGCCACCATCACGCAGAGGTGGAGTCCATTTAAGTGTAACTGTTTCCCTAGTGACATCAATATAGTCAGGTGTTCCAGGTGGATCTAGAAATAGGCAACCAAACAACAATTAAGTTAGGATATTATGTAACATATATTTTGTTTTGTTAAATAAAAATTCACAGATTGTTTGTGATACTTACCAACAGGAGATACAGCCAGGGTAAATTTGCTTGGTTCACTCACTGGGCTCATGCCGGCAGTATTTTCTGCCAGAACACGGAACTGGTAATCCAGACCCTCAAGAAGCCCAGTAATTCTAAATTCCCTATTCGACAATGGTGAAGTGTTAACCCGCTGCCATAATATGCTGTTTCGTTCTTTCTTTTCAACATAAAAGCCGGTAACTTCAGAGCCTCCATCATAGATTGGTGCATCCCAGGAGATAGACATTCCATCACTTGTAATATTATAAACAACTGGCTTCCCAGGTGGGCCTGGTGGTCTAAACTGGTGTTTAGCAATAACATCGATAGAGTTCAGTGGTGGACTCACACCATATCTGTTTTCAGCACGTACCCTGAACTGGTACTCTGTTCCTTTAACAAGATTTGGAATCTTAAAAGATGTTCTGACAACACTGGAGCAAACCATCTTCCAGTTGGTTTGAGAAGTTTCACGCTTCTCAATGCTGTAGGACGTAATTTCTCCACCTCCATTGTCATCTGGAACATCCCATGATATAAGGATACTATCAGCTCTTATTTCATCAAACCGAATAGGTCCCTTTGGCTTAGATGGAGGGCCAAGAGTTATCACTGTGATGACATATGACTTACGAGAAACGCCATTGTCAAGTATCAAAGTGTACTTGCCACCATTTTCTTTCTTAACATTTTTGATGCTAAGACTTAGTTTGGCCTCAGTTTTCTTATACCTCACATGTTCACTTTCTTTAAGAGGGGCGTTGTCCTTCAACCAAGATATAGTTGGTCTAGGTTTACCTTTGTATGGCAACTCAATGTGCACATTGTGCCCAATTCGTACACTGATTTGTCCTCCAAGTATTTCAGAGATGTCTGCTTCAGGTGTAATAACAAAATCTTTAACAGTAATGGGCCCAATAGTTACCCCATCACTTAATCCTTTTTCATTTTTAGCTGATACTCTGAATTCCATAACTGAAAGCTCCTTTAGTTTGGTGACCTCAAATTCACATGCTTTGCTGACACCTGCATGTGACCATTCTTTTTCATCCTTCAGTTTGCTTTCAACTATATAGTCACTGACAATACTGCCACCATCATGGTCTGGTTTGATCCAAGTAAGGGTGACCGATGTTTTGGTAGAATCTTTCATTGTTAAATCCCTTATGGCACCAGGGACTTCTGATGCTTTCACAGGTTCTGCAGTGTCACACGGCTCTCCCAGGCCAATCTCATTTTCTGCAATAACTCTGAAAAAGTAGGCCGTTTTCTCGGACAGTTTGGTAATCTTGAATGATGTGTGAGAACATTTAGTTGTTACAGCAGTCCATGCTCTTTTGGTGGAATCTCTCTTCTCAATCACATAGTTAGTGACTTCAGACCCTCCATTTATAAGAGGAGGCTCCCATACCAGTGTAACAGTGCCACGTGTAACATTCTTAACTTGTAGCTTCTGGCACTCAGCTGGAGTGTCGAGCACCTTAACTGTCACAAATGTGGATTTTGGTTGGCCAACACCATTTTCTATAGTCAAAACATATTTTCCAGAGTCATATCGTGTCACCTGAGAAATATCAACTAATGTTGTGGATTCTGTGTTCTGGATATTGTATCTTGGATCATTACTAATATTTTTCTCTCCTTTCCTCCATGTTACAAGTGGTGCAGGTCTTCCTTTGAAGGGAATCATTAACTGAACATCTTCACCAGCCTTTGCTACAATAGAAGTTCTAAGGGCAACATCTAAGTCAATCTCAGGCTCCTCTGTAAAAACGTACAAAAAAAACCATTAGTATAACAAGACAAACATTTAGAAATTTTACAGGAAAAACGCGAAACCAAATGAATCTTAATGCATACCAAGTATGTCCTTTGCTTGTGTGGGTTCTGTCATCTCAATAGGCTCTCCTTTGCCAGCGGCATTTACAGCTGATACCCTGAAGTAATAGTCAACTCCAGGTTTAAGCAGAGATACAACATATTCAGTTGTTCTGACTTCTCCCTTAGCACTAACTACAGTCCATTCTTCATTATCTGCTTCTTTGAGCTCCACTATATAACTTGTGATTGCACTACCACCATCATAGACTGGCTTAGTCCAGGTAAGAGTGACTGATGACTTGGTACTATCCACAATCTTGAGTTTGGTTGGTTGTCCGGGTTTGTCTGCAATGATGAGTAAATCAATGATTAATATTCCAGGTTAAATATAATCATTTAATCATGTTCCTAAAAAAAGTCAATGCAAAGGAAAACTGTTGCCTTACCAATAGGATCTACAGCTTTGTAGTAGTCTGACGCTTCTGAGAATGGACCCTGGCCAGCTGCATTGATGGCACAGACACGGTATTGATATTCACTATCTTCAGTAAGTCCGGTTACTTTCTGTCGTGTGTCACGGATGGATTCCTTGATTACTTTGAACCACCTCAAGCTCTTCTTGTCCCGTTTCTCCAAGTAATACCCACTTATATCACTTCCTCCATCTACTGTGGGTCTACTCCAGGAAACAGTCATTGAACTCTTGGTAATCGTGGATGCCTCAGGAACACTTGGAGGGCCAGGTGTAACTTAAATATAGAAACAGAGACATTAATATAAATTATACTGTACAAACCGCAGAACTTTACAGAAACATGACACCATAGTAGGCTAAGTATAACTCACCAAAAGCATTTCTTGCTATCACAGGTTCAGATTCCAGAGGATCTCCAACTCCATATTTGTTTACACCTCTCACACGGAATATGTACTCATTTCCTTTAATAAGCTTGGTAACTGTTATCATGCATTCTTCATGCTTTTCTGTGACCAGAGACCATACCACACGACTGGTTTCACGTTTTTCCACAATGTAGTGGGTCACCTTTGATCCTCCATCATCTGAAGGTGGCTCCCACATGAAGGTAACCTTTTCAGCTGTGACTGTCTTGAATTGTATTAGTCCTGCAGGTGGACCAGGTTTATCTATATGGGCAAGGCGAAAGAATAATGAATATTTGGAAAGAGAACTATATGTAAAAAGACATTTTACTATTTGTTTTCTTACATACCAAGCATTTGTACTCTGACGCCTGCTGATGCTGAGCCCATAGCATTCTTCAGTTTTAATTCATAAAGTCCACTGTTGACTCTTGAAGCATCCTTTATGAGGACTGACGAAAACTCACTGGTGTTTTCAATAGACACTTGAGCACTAGTCTGTATTTCTTTTCCATTTTTGAACCATTCAATAGTAGGTAGAGGTTTCCCGGAAATGCCAAGTTTGAGTTTCACAGCCACTCCAGCTTTAAATTTGACAACTTCAGTGTACTCTGGTGGTACGTCTATTTGAGGGGCACCTACCGAATAAAGTGTAAAATGTGTAATATTTGCATAAATAATATATACTAATAAATTCATTATCATTCAATTGTGTATGTGGTTCTTTGCAGTTTCTGTTTATATTCTAGATGAACTACTGTATAGTTCCTGACAAAATGCAGTGATTGAGGAAAGTGTGCTCTACAAGACTTGATTATGCAAAATGAAAGTTTTAAAGTCTCCTGTATAGTATATAAAGCCTTTCACAATATAGCCCACTCTACACTGTTAATCAAACTTCAATAATCTGGTATTGTAACACATGCACTCTGTTATATATGTGGAAGATCTCAGTTTGTGTCAATATCTAGTTCCAATTCTAGCCATCTAGAAGTGATTTAAGGCATCTCTCTCATTTTATAGGGCAATGATTGTTTCCTTTAATTGTTAATGAAATACCAGTCTGTAAATTAGCTCCTGTGCATATGCATGCATATAAGCTAGTATATAGAAAGAAGCTAAATTAGCTATTAACTACTCATATTGTATGTATACAGCTCAATTTAAACTGATTTATGTCAGTGGAACATTGGGTGACTGATAAACAGTATCCGTGTTATTTGCTGCAAAGGTTAATATTGTATTACACCTAATCTACAATTCATCATTTATTAGACATCAGATTCCAAAAATACATACTTGTGTATATGTGTACAGACTAACATTCATATGGTTTGCATATGAATCTTGATAGCCTGATATACAAAACGTACTGTATTTCAAATTGGGACAAATGTCTCAAGACATATTCCTATGGCCAGAAAGCACATTGCACAATTGCTAATGCTCATTATACAAATACAATATGGGGAAATAGTTGGCATAACCCCTTAAATTCAACTTAGCAGGCTAAATACACTTTGCAACTCAAAATGCCAGTTTTGCTGCTTAAGTATAAATCACATCAATTTTATATGTTTGCTGTCTGTAGATTTTAGACATAAAGTTCAGCAGGCTGACTTTCAAATTAAAATTGCTTGAGCAGAACTCTTATTCATGCAGCTGACAAAATGTATTACCTCCATGCTACCCTCAGTTACCAGCTAATGCTTTCTACGGGTGTGGTATGGCTGACCGGTGGTCAGCATACCGATGCCGGGATCCCGGCGGGGAGAGGGGGGCGAGTGCAGCAAGCCACTTGTTGGCTTGGTTCTATTCCCACTCTATGGGTGTCCTGGACACCCACGAGTGGGAATAGTCCCTGTTGGTCAGCATGCCGAATGCCGGGATAGTGAGGGGGAGGAATGTAGGGGAAGGTTATGTGACCATCGGTCTCCTGACCGCCGGTCACATGAATACATCCCGCTTCCTACATTGAATAAGACATCAGGATGCTCTGTCTTGTCACACATTTTTGAACAACCTACCTAAGACCTATTTTAATTCTTTCAAAACTTCTTTCAGCTCTCTAAGCATATTTGTAATTGTAATGCTTCCTCCATTTTGTCTATATTAGATCACAGCAGTATGTATTTAGAATATGCTTCTGGTAAAATAACGTAAAAATAAAATTGCCTATATATATATATATATATATATATATATATATATATATGTGTGTATATATATATATTTATATATATATATATAAATAAATCATTTTATGTTATTATTTAAAGTGCAGTCACTTACCATAGGTGTCAACGCAAGTGATAGGTCCTGCCACGTCTGACGAGTTACTGATAGAACCGACAGCATTCTTTGCAAAGACGCGGAATTCGTACTGAGAGTTCTGAGTTAAGCCAGACACAATGAACTGTGTCTCAATGACATTAGTGAAGCTGGCCTTGGTCCACCGGCCACTTGGAAAATCACGTTTTTCTACAATGTAGCCAGTGATTTTGCTGCCACCATCATATGCAGGTTTCTGCCAAGCCAAGCTCACAGAAATCTTTGATATGTCAGTGACACGAACATTTCTTGGAGGTTCTGTAAAGGAAATATAATGAGATTTATTTCCTGTTTTTGCATTTTCAATGTGCTTGATATGCAAAATGTTCTGGTCTACACATGCCAGATATATCCATATAATAATTGTCTAAGGTCTGTCCCTTTTCCAGCATGCATATGCAGTGGGAGATGGAGAGCTTGCCGCTCCTGCAAAAACTACCACTGCTAGGGAGACAGAACAGTCCTAAGAGAGGAGGAGGAGGGAACGTGTAAGTATGGGGGCGGGACCAAACAGAGCAGCAGGCTTGGGGACAGAGCAACAGATAGACAGAACGTGGGGGTGAAGTCAGAGACAGACAGAGGTGACCCAACATATGCTGGGTCCCTTTTAATAGTTTTTATAATATCTAGCAACACTTATTCAAGCTGTTCTGATGAAAATGACAGAAGTATGTATTTTTAAAAGCAAAGCATTAATTACTTACCACATGAGTCAATCGCAAGAACAGGCTCTGATGGATGACTGGCTTTCCCAATACCAGCAGCATTTTCTGCATATACTCTAAACTCGTAGATCAACCCAGCACTGATATTGGTGACCTTGAAGTGACTTGTGCGAATAATTGTCTTGTTGGCTTTCTGCCATAATATGCTGTTCCTGTCTTTCATTTCTAAGTGATATCCGAAGACTGCATTTCCACCATCAGAGACTGGCTCATGCCATCCAATGGTAATGCTTTCTCTGGTAACATTGCTGACCCAAGGTGTTGATGGTGGTCCAGGTATAGCTGTAAGAGAGAATATAACAAATGGTGAAGAAATGTAAAGGATATTAATAATGGGATTCTAGAAAATAAGATATAGTCCCAAACTTACTATAAGGAAGCTTGACAGTTACACATGCAGAATCTATATGATCACTGATGCCAAAGCGATTTTCAGCTTTGATGCGGAACTGGTATTCTTCTCCTTTAGTGAGTTTCATAACCTTAGTAATGTTCCTAGCCACGGTAGAGGACACTTCAGACCAGGCAGCGGTGCTTGTTTCTCTCTTTAGGACAATATAGTTGGTAACTTGGCTTCCACCGTCATATGCTGGAGGCTCCCATTGTAGTGTTATACTGTCTTCAGTGACATCACTAATGGCCACAGGACCTACAGGTGGGCCAGGCCTGTCTAGTACCACAATCTTAATTTTGGATTTAGTGGTTCCACTAGAGTTGGATGCTGTCAACTCATATGTACCAGCATCACTGGCAACACTTTCTTTGAGATTAATGATTATGCTTTCGGCTGTGGTTTCAGTGTTAAACCTTAAAGTTGATTTCACAAGAAGTCCATCCCTGGACAGAGTTACTTTAGGAAGAGGTTTACCAGAAATTGGAATGTCCACTTTCAAATTTGAGCCTGCTCTGACATATACAGTGTTACTTGGGTATCCTCTCATGTCTATTTCAGGTGATTCTGAAAAACAAATATAAGTTATAATTACACATAGAGGTATTCTAAAATGATAAGTTTATTTAAACAGAAAAGAAAAATTAAACCTATTTAAAGTGCAAATATGCTAAGAGGCTGTGTCCAGTGAATCCGTAATTAAATTCTGCCAATATTAGAATACAATCATAATAAGCTTACCAAGTTTTTCTTTTACTGTAACAGGTAGGAGAAGCTCCTTAGGATCACTTAGACCAGCCTGGTTTTCAGCAAAAACTCTGAAGAAATAATCAACATTTTCTTTAAGGCCACGGATGTCGTGATGAGTTGTTTTGACAACCGCACATTTGACCCATTTTTGTTGTCCCTTCTCTAGTGCTTCAACGAGGTAGCCCAGAATCTTGCTTCCTCCATCATGCTCTGGTTTTGACCAACCCAGTGTTACACTGTCTTTTGTCACATTGGTTACTCCAAGTTTTTCTGGTGGGCTGGGTCTCTCTGTGTAAGAGATATATAAGAAAGGTTTAGGACAATGATAAGTAATACCAATTAATATTACTATTTTAGTATTATAGATTTTTTTTCTAAAGAAAAACAATACTGACCTGTTATTTTTACACCTTCCTTTGTCTCAGCCGGAACTCCAACTCCAAACTCATTTTGTCCAGCAATTCTGAAATAGTAAACGCCACTCTCTTGTAGACCAGTGACTTTGTAGGTAAGACGATGGCAGTTGTTTGTTACAGATACCCATGCTTTCTTGCTTGCTTCTCGTTTCTCAATATGGTAATTCTTAACTGGTGCACCACCATCATTCTCGGGAACATCCCAGGACAGAACAGCAGATTCCTTTGTTACCTCTTTGACAATGATATTTGAAGGTGGTCCAGGAGAGTCAAGAACCTTTACAACTAATGTTAATGTTGCAGTGTTCAGAATATTTTGCAAAGTAAGTGTATATTTGCCGGAATCATTTCTTGTTGCTTTTTCAATGGAAAGGGATGTTTGTGTATTTGTGGTATCAATGGTAGCTCTAGAGCGCAAGTCAGAGTCTGGCTTACTCCACATTACATTGGGAACAGGTTTACCTCTGTAAGGCACTGTCATGGTGAATGATCCACCAGCTTTAACAATCAATGTCTTGCGCATTTCACTATCAATGTCAAAAGCGGGGTCTTCTTCTCTTTCCTTCACAATATGTGGCTCTGTGCTGTCGCTTGGGTCACTAACGCCAACCTTGTTGACAGATTTAACTCTAAACGAGTACTCAGCTAAAGATGTGAGAGCTATCACAGTATACTCTGTGCTTCTGACATTTGTCACAGCTGTTGTCCATTCACTTTCATCAGATTTTTTGTATTCAACAGTATATCCTGTAACTGGTGAGCCTCCATCAAAGAGTGGTTTTACCCATCCAATTGTTACACTTGTCTTTGTTGATTCTACAATTTTAGGCTTGGAAGGTGGAGATGGCAAGAAAATTGGATCTTCTGCACGAACCAAAGGTGAACAATCACTTGGGGAACTGAGGCCAGCAGCATTTTCTGCATAGACACGATATTCATATTCACATCCTTCACGTAATCCAGAAGATTTTACTCTGAGGTCATAAACAGGTTTTTTGTTTACTCGCATCCATCTGAGGCTATTTTTCTCACGTCTCTCAATTACATATCCTGCAATTTCACTACCACCATCACTCTCCGGTCTTGCCCAACAAAGTGTCATAGCTTCTTTAGTAACATTGGTGATCTCCAATGATTTTGGTGCACTTGGTACTGTATATGGATCTAGTGCCTTTACGGCTTCACTTTCCAGTGGTTCACCCACTCCATATTTATTGACACCCATCACTCGGAAAACATATTCGTTACCCTTCAGAAGTTTTGTTACTTTACAGGAAGTGGTTCGCAGTTCTGCTTCACAGAGCGTCCAGGCAATACGACTGGTCTCGCGCTTTTCAACAACATAGTAATCAATTTCAGCACCACCATTTTCTTGAGGAGGCCCCCAGGAAAGGGAACACTTTTCAGCAGTCACTCCAGCAATTTGTATTGGGCCTGCTGATGGACCAGGTCTATCAAGTACCTTGCAGTTTACAGCCAAGGACCTTGTTCCAGCAACATTTTGTAGTGTTAACACATATTGTCCTGAATCTCTTCTTATGCAATCTTTAACTACAACCAGTGTGCTGTTGTCTGTTGAACTTATCTCAACTCTTGCTTTCTCTTCAATTTCTTTGCCATCTTTTGTCCATGAAACAACTGGATGAGGACGTCCTGCAATATCAGCATTGATTTTAAGGACTTCACCTGCTTTGACAACAACAACATCCCTGAATTTAACATCCATCATTATTCTTGGAGCATCCACATCATCCTTAACTGTAATAGGTCCTGTTGATTCAGATGGCTCACTAAATAGTCCTGCAGAATTCCTTGCAATAATGCGGAATTCATATCTTTGGTCTTCTGTGAGAGCAGTTACATCAAAGAAGGTTTCTTGGATGTTGGTAAAGTTGCATTTTAGCCATCGTCCATCAGGTAGTTCTTTTCGTTCAATAATATATCCTGTAATCTTTGCTCCTCCATCATATTCTGGTTTTGTCCAAGCCAATGAAACTGATGTTCTTGTGATGTTAGTAACTTCTGGCTGACCTGGGGGATCACATGGGTCTCTAGCAGCAACTGGTTCACATGATTTACTGCACTTGCCAATTCCAGCAATGTTTTCGGCATATACACGATATTCATACATAAGTCCTTCTTCAAGACCTGTTACTTTAAGTTGTGTGTCAGATATTAGAGTTTTGTTTACTTTAGTCCAGAGAATGCTGCTTCTTTCTTTTCTCTCTAGGTGATATCCAATTACTTGACTACCACCATCATTTACTGGAGGTTGCCAAGTAACAATCATGAAAACTTTTGTTGAGTGAGCAATACGAGGGGTTCCAGGAGGTCCTGGTGGTTTAAATGGATACTGAACAATTACTGATGAACTTTCTATATATTGACTCTTTCCATATCTGTTCTCTGCACAAACACGGAAATGATATTCTGATCCAGTTGTTAAACGAGCAACTTTGATAGATGTTCTTGCCACTGTTGCTGACACTAATTCCCAAGCTGTGGTAGTAGTGTCTCTCTTTTCAACAATGTAATTATTTATATGGCAGCCACCATCATATTCAGGAGCACTCCAAGAGAATGAAATGCTGTCTGCACTAACGTCATCAATTTTGATGGGTCCTGGTGGTCCTGGTTTATCAAGCACTATTACACCAAGTGAAACAGTTGATGAACCTGCGCTGTTTGAAGCAATTACTTCATACTGTCCAACATCATCTTTGGAGGCTTCTTTGATAGAAAGAAGAGTAGAGGTCTTAGAAACTTGGACATTTACTCTTGTTGTTTGTTTTAAAGTCTGTCCATCTTTCTTCCATGTTATGGTGGGAGGAGGTCTTCCTCGGATTGGTATATCAATCTTAAGATCATCACCAGCTTTCACACTAAAAGTATTGAAAAGTAGTTCAATGGTTGGCTGAATTTCAATGTCCTTGGCAACTACTGGAACACCAAGTTGTCTTGGATCGCTCTTTCCTTTCTCATTAACAGCTATTACTCTGAATGTATATTCTTCTCCTGTAGTCAAACCAGTAATTGTTGCTTCCAGGGTCTTTACCTGAGTGCATGTGCTCCATTTTTCACTTCCTTTCGTTTGCATTTCCACAATGTAGCTAGTAATTTTACTACCTCCATCACTCTCTGGTTTCTCCCAGGAAATAGTTGCACTGTTTCGAGTTACATCAACAAGACTTACTCGTCCTGGTGAAAGAGGAGCTTCAGACACTTTAATGGGATCTGTTGTACTTGCAGGTAGGCCAACACCATGTTCATTGGCTGCCAGAACACGGAAATAATATATACTTCCTTCCTGTAGCTGCTCAACCCTAAATGTATTTTTAGTACAATTACTTGTCACAGTTGCATAAGCTTTTCTAGTAGCTTCACGTTTTTCAACAATGTAATTTGTGATCTTTGATCCTCCGTCGATAAGTGGTGGATCCCAAGACAATGCCACTGAATCCTTTTTGACTTCTTTGACTGTTAAGTTTACAGGGGCACTTGGTGAATCGAGAACTCTAACATTGATAAAAGCTGTTTTTGAGCCACTATTATTTTCCAATGTCAAGTTATATCTTCCACTATCAAATCTGTTAACATTATCAATAACCAACATAGTGTATGAGCTTGTGACTTCAACTAGTGCTCTTTCAGTAAGTTTGTCATCTGCCTTTTCCCATTTTACTTCTGGTTCAGGTCTTCCTTTGATTGTGACAAACAATCGTAAGCTTCCACCAGCCCGGACAGTAACAGTCTTTCTCAAGTCAGCATCAAGTTCTATTTCAGGAGGCTCTAGCTTTTCTGCAGCAACCACTGTTCCTGGAATTACAGCAGGTTCTCCTACTCCTTCAGAGTTGATGGCACATATACGGAAGCAATATTCTGCATTCTCTTTCAGTTTTGTTACAGTAAATTGTTTACCTTGTAATCCTGTTGGTGGAGTGGCAGTAGTCCATTCATCTGCTGCAGATTCTTTAAATTCAACAACATAACCCAAAACGGGTGCACCACCATCATAAACAGGCTTGCTCCAAGCAAGAGACACAGATGATCTAGATGTGTCTGTTATTTTTGGATTATTTGGAGGCCCTGGTGGATAGATGGCATCACATGCCCTATAGAAAGTAGATGGTTCACTTGCTTCTCCAACACCTGCTGCATTTTCTGCAGACACTCTAAATTCATAGAAATGTCCATCTGTTAGGCCTGTTACTCTTAGCCGTAAATCAGTTAATCTTTTCTTGTTGCACTTTGTCCACCTAATACCTTCTTTGTCACGTTTTTCAAGAATGTATCCTTCTATCTCTGAACCACCATTATCTTGAGGACGCCCCCAAGTTACCACCATAGAATCCTTTGTGATTGCTGAAACCTCTGGTGTTGTAGGTGCACCTGGAGGCTTAAATGGATTACAAGCTAGAACTGGTTCAGATTCAAGTGGCTCACCAATTCCATATTTGTTCACAGCAACAACACGGAAAATATATTCATTTCCTGTTAAAAGTTTGGTGACTTTGTGACTAAGCGCTTGTACATCTGAAGCAACTTGAGTCCAGGAAAGTCTACTTGTTTCTCTCTTTTCAATGTTGTAATGTGAGATATTTGCACCACCATCCTGTGCCGGTGGGCTCCATGCCAAGTAACACTTGTCTGCTGTTACACCTGTAACTTTCAATGGACCTTCTGGTGGCCCAGGACGATCAAGAACTTTAACAGTAATAGGAATGGATTTTGTTCCACCTACATTGCTGAGTTTCAGTACATACTGACCACCATCTACTCGAATACAGTCTTTAACAGTTAATGTTGTTCTCTGAATGGTGGACTTTATTTCTGTGCGTGCGGTTGTTGCCTCAAGGTCTTTTCCATCTTTTGACCAGGTGATGTCTGGAATTGGTTTGCCATGAATGTCAGCTTCAAGAACAAACGTATCTCCAGCATTGACAACAATCACATCTTTGTACTTTGGATCTAAAGATGCTCTTGGTGCATCAATTTCATCTCTTGCAGTGATAGCTCCTGTGCTTTCTGATGGTTCACTAAAGTTTCCAGCAGCATTTCTTGCTATAACTCTAAATTCATATCTGTCATCCTCTGTAAGGCCTGTTGCAGTAAACTCTGTTTCTAGCACATTTGTAAAGCTGGCTTTCATCCAGCGACCATCAGGTAATTCCTTCTTTTCTACAATATAACCCGTTATTTTACTGCCACCATCATATTCTGGTTTTGCCCAGTGAAGAGTGACAAAATTTCTTGTAATGACAATTGCTTCCGGACGACCAGGTGGATCACATGGATCACGGGCAACATAACACTCAGATACTTTGCTTGGTTTACCAATACCAACAATGTTCTCAGCATATACTCTGAATTCATATTCCAAGCCTTCTTCAAGGCCATTAGTTTTCAATTTTGTGTCCTGGAGAAGAGTCTTATTTAGTTTGGCCCAAAGGATGCTATTTTTCTCTTTGCGTTCCACATGGTAGCCAAGAACTTTGCTTCCTCCATCATTTACAGGTTCATGCCACTGCACAATCATATGGTCCTTAGAAAGAGATGTTACAAATGGAGTTCCTGGTGGCCCTGGTTCTTTGTAAGGGTACTGTACAACAACTGCGGAAGAATCTAGAGGTGAACTCTTTCCATACCTATTTTCAGCATAAACTCGGAATTGATACTCTGTACCAGTTGTGAGTTTTGTCACCTTAATGGTTGTTCTGGCAACTGTTGCTGATACTGTCTGCCATGTGGTAGTAGTTGTATCACGTTTTTCTACTATGTAATTGTTTATTTGACAGCCACCTGTATACTCTGGTGCATCCCATGAAAACACCACAAAGTTGGAACTAACCTCATCAAATCGTATAGGTCCTTTTGGTGGGCCAGGCTTGTCAAGTACAATAATGCTAAGATTTTCAGTTGCTGTGCCAGCACTATTTGTTGCTGTTACTGTATACTTTCCAAAGTCATCTTTATTGCTTTCTTTGATGTACAGGACTGTTGATGTTGTAGTGTCATCAACATTAACTCTAGTTGTCTGTTTCAGTGCTTGGCCATCTTTGGTCCAAGTAATGTTAGGTTTAGGTCTGCCTATTACTGGAATGTCAATCTTCAGATCTTCACCAGCTTGAACATTATAAGAATTAAACATCAGTTTTAAACTTGGCTCAATAGTCAAATCTTTAGCTATAACAGGAATGCCAAGTACTCTTGGATCACTCTTTCCTTTTTCATTGTAAGCAAGAACTCGGAAAGAATATTCCTGTCCTGGACTTAAACCAGAAACAACAGCACTGCATGTTTTTGTTTCAGAGACAGTGCTCCACTTATCCACTCCCTTTGGTTGTGATTCCACTAAATATCCTATAATTCTGCTGCCACCATCATGCTCAGGTTTTTCCCATATGAGAGATACACTTCTCTGGGTTACGTCAGTGAGGGTAATTTTTCCAGGTGGTAAAGGTGCTTCAGAGGCCTTTACTGCATCAAGTGTTTCCACTGGTAGACCAATGCCATACTCATTTTCAGCCATAACCCTAAAGTAATACACAGATCCTTCTGTAAGATTTTCAACCTTGTAACTTGTTTTGCTGCATTTGGCGGTAACATTTGCATAAGCTTTTCTGGTTGATTCTCGCTTGTCAATTACATAGTTCTTTATTTTTGCACCACCATCAATGATTGGAGGTTCCCAAGTAAGAGTCACTGAATCTTTCTTGATATCTTTCACAAGTAGGTTTATTGGAGCTCCTGGTGTATCGAGCACCTTAACAGTGACAAATGCAGATTTAGAGCCACTGCTATTTTCCAGTTTAAGAATATACTTTCCAGCATCATTTCTATCACAGTTATCTATAGAAAGCTGAGTGTAGTTGATACCTCTTTCAATTTGTGACTTTTCAGTTAGTTCGCCATCTTCTTTTGACCAGCTTATTTCTGGGACTGGTCTTCCATTGAATGGAATTTGGATTCTAACATTTCCACCAGCTCTAACCAATATCCCCTTTCTCAGTTCAGAATCAAGGTCTATCTCTGGAGCTTCAAGCTTGTCTTCTGGTTTTACTGTTCCTGGTACTCGTGCAGCCTCACCTACACCAGCCTTATTTATAGCACAGATGCGAATTTGATATTGTTGATGTTCAATAAGTTTAGTGATCTCATATTTAGTAACTTGTAGACCTGTCTGGGGGGTGCACACTGTCCATTCTTCTTCATCTCCTTTGCAAATCTCTACGATATACCCTTGAATTTCACTTCCACCATCATAAATTGGCTTACCCCAAATAACAGTGATAGAATTTTTAGATGTATCTACAACATGTGGGTTCGAAGGTGGTCCTGGTTTGAATATAGGATCACATGCTTTAAAGTAGGCAATAGCTGGGCTTGCTTCACCGACTCCAGCAGCATTTTCTGCAGAAACCCTGAACTCATATTCATGATCTTCGGTTAATCCAGTAACTCTGAATCTTAAATCTGTAATTCTGCGTTTGTTGCATTTAGTCCATCTAATGCCAGCTCTGTCTCGTTTTTCTACTATATAGCCAATAATTTCACTGCCACCATCATTATCTGGTCTGCTCCAACAGACAGTCAATGAATCTTTTGCAATGTTGGTTACTTCAAGTGACTTGGGTGCACCAGGTAGCACAAATGGATTTTTCATTAAAACTGGCACAGTCTCTAGTGGCTCACCAACACCATATTTATTTACAGCCATGACACGGAAGATGTATTCATTACCTTCCAAAAGTTTTGTTACTTTTAGAGATGTAGTTACTACTTCAGATGCAACAACAGTCCATGCAAGGCGACTTGTTTCCCGTTTTTCAATGACATAATGAGAAATATCACTACCACCATCATGCTGAGGAGGACCCCATGCCAGAGAACATTTGTCAGCTGTAACTCCTGTAACATGAACTGGTCCTTCTGGAGGGCCAGGTCGGTCCAGAACTTTCACTTGGATAGGAATTGACTTGGTTCCTGCAACATTAGTGGCTTGCAAAATGTATTGACCACCATCAATTCTAATTGCATCTTTGACAACAATAAGGGCCTTAAAATCAGTATTCTTGATCTCACACCTAGCTGAATCCTCAACTTCTTTATCCCCCTTGAACCACTGTATTGTAGGGATAGGTTTTCCATGCACATCGGCATCAAGTTTAAATGTGTCTCCAGCATTAACAACAATGGTGTCTTTATATTTTGGATCCATGGAAATTCTTGGTGGTTCTACCTCATCTTTGGCTGTTATGGGTCCTGTACTATCTGAAGGTCTGCTAAAGGTTCCAGCAGCATTCCTTGCAATAACTCTGAATTCATATCTTTGGTCTTCAGTTAGTCCAGATACTGTAAACTGTGTTTCAATTACATTTGTAAAGCTGGCTTTCATCCAGCGACCTTCAGGCAGATCTCTCTTTTCAACAATATAGCCAGTTATCATACTTCCACCATCATACTCAGGTTTCTTCCAGCTTAAGGTAATTGCATTTCTCGTTACAATTATTGGTTCTGGACAACCTGGAGGGTCACATGGGTCTCGGGCAAAGTAGCATTCTGAAACTTTACTTGGTTTGCCAGTGCCAACTATATTTTCAGCATACACCCTAAATTCATACTCTATGCCTTCTTCAAGATTGATGGTTTTGAAGTATGTGTCAGGAATAATTGTTTTATTTACCTTTGTCCACATTATGCTGTTTCTCTCTTTTCGTTCAAGATGGTAGCCAATTACTTTGCTTCCACCATCATTAATTGGTTCATGCCATTGTACTACTATGCTGTCTTTAGATATTGTTGCAGCTGATGGTGTGCCAGGTGGCCCAGGCTCTTTATATGGATACTGAGCTATAACTGGTTCAGAATCCAGTCCAAAGCTTCTTCCATACCTGTTTTCAGCAAAGATCTTGAATTGATACTCTGTGCCAGTTTTTAATTTTGATACCTTGAGTGTAGTTCTTGCAATAGTTGCTGAAACAGTCTCCCAAAGTGTTGTAGTTGTATCTCTCTTTTCAACAATGTAATTTGTTATCTGACAGCCACCGGTATATGTTGGAGGATTCCAAGATAATGTTATACTACCAGCACTCACTTCATCAAATTTCACTGGGCCGCTTGGTGGATCAGGCTTATCTAGTGTTATAATTTCAATAGATGCTACTTTCTCTCCAACAACATTAGAGACTGTAATTGCGTACATGCCTGCATCATCCTTATTTGTTTCCTTAATAATCAATACAGTTTGATTGGCTGTTTCAGAAGCATTAACTCTAGTGGTCTGCTTGAGAGCCTGGCCATCCTTTGTCCAAGTGACATTTGGCTTTGGTCTTCCAGAGATAGGTACTTCAATCTTCAAATCATGCCCAACTTGAACACTGTAGCTACTAAATGCTGGCCTTACATCTGGCTCTATCACCAGGTCTTTAGCAACCACTGGAACTGCAAGTGAACGGGGATCACTCTTTCCTTTCTCATTTACTGCAATTACTCTGAACAAATATTCACCTCCCTGGGCTAAGTTTGTAATCACTGCTTCAAGTGCTTTAACGCGAGCACAGTCAGACCATTTGTCACTTCCTTTAGCTTGCATTTCAACAAGGTATTGAATTATTTTGCTGCCACCATCATGTTCAGGTTTTAGCCATGATAATGACACACTGTTTCTGGTCACATCTAGCACTGTTATTTTTCCTGGGGGTTGTGGGACCTCAGAAACCTTCACAGGTTCAGCAATCTCAGCTGGAACACCAATTCCATATTCATTCTCAGCTGTTACCCTGAAGTAGTAACTGCAGCCTTCTTGAAGTTGCTCTATTTTCCATGATGTCTTATGACAGTTGGTTGCAACAGCAGCATAAGCTTTTCTTGTGCTTTCTCGCTTTTCAATTATGTAGTTTTTTATCTTAGCTCCACCATCCAATGCAGGAGGTTCCCATGTTAGGGACACGGAGTCTTTTGTGACATCCTTTAATTTAAGGTTTATTGGTGCACTTGGTGTATCTAATACTCTCACAGTTATAAAGGCAGATTTGGTGCCACTGCTGTTTTCCAATGTTAAAGTATATTTTCCAGAATCAAATCTATTAACATTGTCCAGGACAAGTGTGGTGAAGCTGCTTGTAACATCAATCTGGGCTGTTTCTCTGATGTCTCCATCAACTTTTCCCCACTTTACTTCTGGTGCTGGACGTCCTCTAATAGGGATAAACAGTCTTAGTGAACCACCAGCCCTTACATTAACAATTTTCCTGAGTTCTGGATCTAGATCAAGGTCTGGTACCTCCAATTTCTCTTCAACAATAATTGATGCAGGGATATCAGCATGGTCTCCAACCCCAGCCTTATTTACTGCACATATACGGAACTTATATTCATGCTTTTCCACAAGTTTGTCAACTTCAATTCGTGTTTCTTTTATGCCAGTTGCTGGAGTGCACATAGACCATTCATCAGTGCTGATATCACACTTCTCAACAATGTAACCCTGGATTTCACATCCACCATCATAGATTGGCTTTCCCCATGAAAGGAATACAGAAGATCTTGTAACATCCACTGCTCTTGGATTGTTTGGTGGGCCAGGTTTGTATATAGGGTCAGAAGCCTTGTAATAAATAGAAGGTTGACTTGGCTCACTAAGTCCGGCAGCATTTTCAGCAGAAACTCTGAATTCATAAAGATGTGATTCAACAAGTCCAGTTACTCTGAATCGTAATTCACTGACCAATCGCTTGTTGCATCTCACCCAACGAATGCCTTCTTTGTCACGCTTTTCAACAACATAACCGATGATTTCACTGCCACCATCAAATGCTGGTCGTTCCCAAACAACAATCATAGAGTCTTTGGTTACTGCTGTAACTTCAGGAGCTTTTGGAGCTTGTGGAACAACAAATGGATTCTTTGCAGTTATAGCTTCAGATTCAAGTGGTTCTCCAACACCGTATTTATTGACAGCCATGATGCGGAAGATATATTCATTTCCCTCTAAAAGTTTGGTTACTTTGCAGCTGAGAGTTTGAACATTTGAATCTACAACTGTCCATACTAAGCGACTAGTTTCTCTTCTTTCTACAATGTAGTGGTCAATATCACTACCGCCATCTTGCTTAGGAGGTTTCCATGCTAATGAGCATTTTTCAGCTGTAACTCCAGTGATAATTATTGGTGCTTCAGGAGGTCCTGGTCTATCAAGAACTTTAACATTAACAGCTACAGATTTTTCGCCAGCAACATTTTTCAGCAGTAGAATGTATTGGCCACTGTCCACTCTAATTGCCTCTTTAACACTTAAAGATGTGAAGAAGTTGGTACCCTTAATTTCTAGTCTAGCTGTATTTGTGAGTTCTTCTCCTGCCTTAAACCACTGAATAGATGGTATTGGCTTGCCAAAGACATCTGCATCGATCTTAAATGTTTCACCAGCATTTACTGTTATGAGTTCCTTGTACTGTGGATCCATGCTTACACGAGGTGGCTCTACTTCATCTCTTGCTGTAATTGGTCCAGTGCTTTCAGAAGGTCCACTGAATACTCCAGCAGCATTTCTTGCAATAACACGGAATTCATATCTTTGGTCTTCAACTAGTCCAGTAACTGCAAACTGAGTTTCAATCACATTTGTAAAGCTAGCTTTCATCCAACGGCCATCAGGTAATTCTTTCTTTTCAACAATATAGCCTGTTATCTTGCTACCGCCATCATATTCAGGTTTTGTCCACTGAAGTGTGATTGCATTTCTTGTGACAATTATAGCTTCAGGACGTCCAGGAGGATCACATGGATCTCGAGCCACATAGCACTCAGATACTTTACTTGATTTGCCAATGCCTACAATGTTCTCAGCATAAACTCTGAATTCATATTCAATACCTTCTTCAATGTTGGTGGTCTTAATTTTTGTATCTGGTAGGATTGTTTTATTCAGTTTCACCCAAAGAATGCTGTTCCTTTCTTTGCTTTCAACATGGTATCCAAGGATCCTGCTACCACCATCATTTACAGGCTCATTCCATTGTACAACCATACTATCCTTAGTAACGGTAGATACAAATGGTGTTCCGGGTGGTCCAGGGAGCTTGTATGGATATTGAGCAATCACTGCTTCAGAGACCAAATATCCACTCTTCCCATATCTGTTTTCAGCTGCAATTCTGAACTGATATTCACTTCCTGTTTTCAGTCTTGTGGCTTTTATAGTGGTTCTTGCCACAGTTGCAGATACAATTTGCCAAACAGTTGTTGATGTGTCACGTTTCTCTACAATGTAATTGTTGATAGAGCTTCCACCATCATATTTTGGAGGTTCCCATGACAGAATAATACTGTCAGCTGTCACTTCATCAATTTTAACTGGACCTGTTGGAGGTTCTGGTTTGTCAAGAACAATAATGCTGAGCTGTTCAGTAGCCTCCCCTGCAGAGTTTGCAAGTTTTATTGAATATTGTCCAACATCCTCTTTAGAAGCCTCTTTGATTGTGAGCAAAGTGCTGCTTTCTGTATTTTCTGCATTAACTCGCGTTGTCTGTTTCAGTGGTAGATTGTCTTTGTGCCATGTAACAGATGGCTTAGGACGTGCAACAAATGGGACATCAACTTTAAGGTCTTCTCCAGCCAAAACACTAAATGTGTTAAATAATAGCTTAAAAGCTGGTGCAATTACAAGATCTTTAGCAACAACTGGTACCCCAAGCTGTCGTGGATCACTGATGCCTTTGTCATTTTGAGCTGATACACGGAACATGTATTCTTCTCCTTGTATCAATCCAATTATTTTAACATCTGTTGTTTTTACAGTTGTGCATGTTGCCCATTTCTCACTTCCTTTGCTTTGCATCTCTACAATGTAGCCAAGAATTCTGCTTCCACCATCATGCTCTGGTTTTTCCCAAGATAGAGAAACACTGTTTCTTGTTACATCTTCCAATGTGATCTTCCCTGGTGGAAGTGGTCTTTCTGACACTTTAACAGATTCTGGTGTTTCAACAGGTAACCCAATTCCATATTCATTTTCTGCTAGAACTCTAAAGTAGTAATTACAACCTTCTTGCAACTGATCTATTTTCCAGCTGGTCTTGTGACAATTAGCTGTCACTGTTGAATATGCTTTTCTTGTTGATTCACGTTTTTCTACTATGTAATTCTTAATTTTGGATCCACCATCAATGAGTGGAGGATCCCAAGTTAATGTAACTGATGATTTAGTAATTTCCTTTATCTTAAGATCTTGAGGAGCTCCTGGTGTATCTAGCACTCTGACATTCACAAAGGCTGACTTGCTTCCTGAACTGTTTTCTATTGTAAGCATGTATTTTCCACTGTCAAATCTGTTTACATTTTCCACAACTAGTAGTGTATAGGAACTTGTTGATTCAATGCTTGCTCTTTCTATAGGTTCACCATTTTCTCTTGTCCATTTAACTTCAGGTGCGGGCCTTCCTTTAATTGGAACAAACAATCGTAATGTACAGCAAGCTCTTATGTTGATAACTTTACGGAGTTCAGCATCCAGATCAATTTCGGGTGGTAGCATTCTTTCTTCAGCCTTTGGTGATCCAGGGACAAGAGCGGGCTCACCAGCTCCTTCAGCATTTATGGCATATATCTGAATTTTATATTCTTGATTTTCTTTAAGACCTGTAATAGTAAAGGAAGTAGCTTTAAGTCCAGCAAGCGGTGTTACAACTTTCCATTCATCGTCCTCAGGTAAAGATATTTCCACATTGTAGCCAGTTATTTCTGAGCCACCATCATATACTGGCTTATTCCAAGCAATTGTGATGGAAGATTTGCTGGTGTCTAGAACTCTTGGGTTTCCTGGTGGGCCAGGTTTGAACACTGTGTCACATGCCTTGTATAATGGGCTACATTGGCTTGGTTTACTAATTCCTGCAGCATTTTCAGCCATTACTCTATACTCATATTCATGGCCTTCTGTTAGACCTGAAACTTTGTATCGCAAATCAGTAAGAATTCTCTTGTTGCATTTAACCCAACGGAGTCCAGACTTGTCACGGCGTTCCACCACATAGTTTGTAATTGGGCTTCCTCCATCAGACTCAGGATGTCCCCAGCAAACAATCATAGAGTCTTTTGTAATGGTTGTTACTTCAGGGGTTTTAGGTGGATCTGGTGGTACATATGGATTAACTGCAAGTGTAGGTTCTGATTCCAGAACTTCTCCAATTCCATACTTGTTGACAGCCATAACACGGAATATGTACTCATTTCCTTTCAGGAGTTTGGTAACCTTGAATTTTGTAACTTGGAGATCTGTAGCCACATTTGTCCAAGCTAATCTGCTGGTTTCACGCTTTTCCACAATATAGTGATCTATCTTTGCACCTCCATCATCTAAAGGTGGCAACCATGACAGAACACATTTTTCAGCTGTGGCATCACTTACAGCTAGAGGCCCTTCACATGGACCTGGTCTGTCAAGAACTTTAACATTAAATACATGTTTAGCAAATCCACCAGGATTTGAAGCCATAAGTGTATATGCACCACTATCTTTTCTTGCAGAGTCTTTATTTATCAAAGCAGTTGAGAAATCTGCTATTTTTATTTCTAGTTTTGCTGTGTCCTCAAGGTCCTTGCCTTCTTTTGTCCAAGACAGTGTGGGAATTGGGCGGCCAGAGACGTCAGCATCAAGTCTAAAAATTTCACCAGCTTTCAAAATGATAACATCTTTGAATTTTGCATCCACCATTATTCTTGGCTCTTCTATATCATCTCTGCAAGTAATTGCATCTGATTGTTCAGATGGCTGGCTGACAGCACCAGCAGCATTTCTTGCAATTACTCTAAACTCATATTCAGAATTTTCAGTTAATCCGCTGACAGTAAACTCAGTCTCTAGAATGTTACCAAAGTTAGCCTTCAGCCAACGACCGTTAGGAAGATCTCTTTTCTCAACTGTGTATCCAGTGATCTTAAATCCTCCATTGTATTCTGGTTTTGTCCACTGTAGTGTCACTGAGTGTCTGGTAATATTAATAGCAATTGGTTTTCCTGGTGCGTCAATTGGATCCAGAGCAAATGTTGGCTCAGAAGACTTGCTTGGTTTACCCTTGCCAGCAATATTTTCTGCCACAACACGGAATTCATATGCAATGCCATCAGTAAGACCTGAGGATTTATATATATTTCCTACTACAAGTGTCTTGCTGATTGTCTGCCATAAAATACTGTTTCTCTCTTTTCTTTCAATATGATAGCCTAGAATTGGGCTTCCTCCATCAGAAACAGGTTCATGCCAGCTAATAGTAATTGAATCTTTAGTAACAGCAACAATTTGAGGTGTACCTGGAGGCCCAGGGACCTTAAATGGATAAGCAGCAACTACAGACTCTGAGTTGAGTGCTGGCCCAGTTCCATACCTGTTTTGAGCTTTGATCCGGAATTGATATTCCAGTCCTGTTGTAAGTTTTGTAGCTTTAAATGTTGTGCGTATCACTGTAGAAGCTAACTCCGTCCAATTAGTACTGTTCGTTTCACGTATTTCCACAATATAGTTGCTTATTGGAACACCACCATCATTCTCTGGGGGATCCCAAGATAAAGTAACAAAATCAGATGAAATTTCATCAAATTTGATTGGTCCTGTTGGTATTCCGGGAATATCATGTACTTGAACAGTAATTATATCACTTATCTCTCCAACAATATTTTTAGCTGCCAAAGTGTATTTTCCAGAATCATTTCTTTTGCATTCACTGATATTTAAGATTGTTGCAGTTGCTGTACGTTCCACATTAACTCTCTGAGTTTCTCTAAGAAGTTGATCACCACGTTTCCATGTAACAGTGGGTTTTGGTCTTCCAAGAACAGGGATTTCAACTTTAATATTGTCACCAGCTATAGCAAGGACAGTCTTATGATGAATGCCACGCAGATCAAATTCTGGAAGCATCAACTGTTCTTTAACAATAACTGGTCTGCTTTCCCTTGGATCGCTTCTTCCTGCACTGTTGACAGCCATAACTTGGAACACATATTCTTCATTTTCATTGAGGTTTTTCACTACATAGTCCAAAGATTTAACTGTTGTAATATGTGTCCATTGATCAGAACCCTTTCTCTGGGCTTCAATTACATAGCCTGTTATTTTGCTTCCTCCATCATGCTCTGGTTTTGGCCAAGCAAGGCTCACACTGTTTTTCGTAATGTCCATGATATTTAGGCTCTCTGGAGGAGAAGGTGCTTCAGAAGCTCTGATTGGCTCAGCTGTTTCAGCGGGTTCACCAATTCCAAACTCATTTTCTGCCAGCACTCTGAAGTAGTATTCACAACCTTCTGCCAAGTTAGGAATCCTTAAAGAGCACTTCTGGCACTTAGTTGTTATTGTTGAATAAGCCTTTCGTGTAGATTCACGTTTTTCAACTATGTAATTTGTAATCCGGGAGCCGCCATCTATGAGAGGCATATCCCACTGCAGGGTGATGCTGTCTTTTGTAACATCTCTAGCTTTCAAGTTTGATGGAGGTCCTGGTGTATCTAAGACTTTGACATTAACAAATCCAGATTTCTTTCCCGCTGCGTTTTCAAGAGTCATTGTATATTTTCCAGCATCATATCGGTTACACTCTGTAATGATGAGCAAAGAATATGATTCTGTGTTCTCAATGTTGGCTCGTATCTTAAGCGGAATGTCACCTTTCATCCAGGTGACCTCAGGTGCAGGCCGTCCTTTAATTGGTACAAATATACGAATGCTTAGTCCAGCTCTGACAACAAGCGTTCTTCTTAGCTCAGCATCAAGTTCAAAGTCAGGAGTTTCTTCACGGTCCTTTATTTCCACATCATCAATTTGCGCGGGTTCTCCAGTACCTGCAGCATTAATTGCACGGATCCTGAATTTATATTTTCCACCAGGTTGTAGATTGGCAACAACAAACTCAGTGATTCTAAGTGCTGTCCCTGTAGTGTCTTTAACCCATGCTTCTTCTCCTTCCTTTTGGTGCTCTACAATGTAGCCAATGATGTCAAGTCCACCATCATAATGAGGTTTGCCCCAATGCAAAGCTGCAGTAGATTTTGTTGTATCTGTGATTTTTGGATTAGAAGGTGGACCAGGTGGATCTGTAATGAGTAAAAAAAGTCAAAAATTAAAATAATGTGTAAGTCAGACTATTTTGATCTCAGATAAAGACTTATTGAACATTTGGTTTTAAATGCCTCTAGTAAAATCACTATCAACTTTCAACATTACTAAAATTCTTCTACTCAACATTTTTCTGACTACTGTAATGCACATATACTTTTCTTTTTTTGGAAATTTCTGAATTACCTATATTTTGGAACATTTGGTTCTTTAGACATTATAATAACTTAGTATTGGTAAAATGTTATTCATACATTAAGTGAAATTGCAGTACTTACATGCGATGTCTTTAGTTAACACCGGCAAAGAAGAATCACTTGGTGGTCCAATACCAGCTTTGTTTTCCGCACTCACTCTGAATTCATACTCATTTCCTTCAGTGAGACCAATAACTTTAAGTCTGAGGTCAGAAATTGGTTTCTTTGATGCTCGCACCCATCTCAATCCTTTCTTTTCTTTTCTTTCAACATAATAACCAGTGATTTCACTACCACCATCATCAGCTGGTCGCTTCCATGTTATGGTCACAGTGTCCTTGGTAACATTTGTTGCTTCCGGCTTTCCAGGAGGACCAGGAGGACCTAATATCATAAAATAAAATGTAATTATAGTGTAAAACTCAACACCTGAATGGTTAGAGATACTATACTATACTATTAATTATAGAATTATGACATACCGAAACTATCCACCATCTTAACTGGTTCAGACTGTACAGGTTCACCGACTCCATAGTGGTTTACAGCAGATACACGGAAGACATACTCATTTCCTTGGATCAGCTTGCTAACTACGTGCCTGCAGGACTGAATATTTTCAGCCACGAGTGTCCAAAGCAAACGACTGGTTTCTCTCTTTTCCAGAGTGTAAGAAGTTATCGGGGAACCACCATCTTCAGAAGGAGGTGTCCAGTTGAGAGTAGCTTTTTCGGCAGATACATTGCTCACTTCAATAGGTCCTGGAGGGCCAGGGACATCTAAAACTTTGACATGTACATGTTCTTCTTTTGTGCCAAAAGGATTGCTGGCAGTAATTGTGTACTCTCCGGAATCTTTACGGGATGCATACTTAACAGTAAGCGTGGATGATGTTGGACCTGTTTCAATTTGAACAATATCAGAAGGCTTGAAGTCCTTTCCTGCTTTGGACCATACAGATGTTGGAGGTGGTTTGCCAAGAATGCTTGTAGCAGTCATGACAATGGTATCTCCTGCTTTAACAGTTAATCCTTCTTTGACGGCTGAATCAATAACAATAGTGGGTGCCTCTGCAAAGATATATGTAAGTGACAGGTAAGAAACAGTGAAGAAGTGTTACATGTACAACATTAGAACTGAATGGCAACCAACTTTGACACGTACCATACTCATCTTTGCAAACTACAGTTCCTGTTGTCTCAGATGGAGGACTTATAGCACCTGCTGTGTTTTTAGCTCTTATTCTGAATTCATATTTTCCACCTTCTATTAAGTCATTGACAGTGAATGCACATTCTTGAACATTTACGTGATTGGCCTTCATCCAGCTCTTTGCTGGTAGGTCACGTTTCTCAATGACGTATCCAACCAATTTGTGTCCACCATCATACTTTGGTTCTGTCCAGATCAGAGTTGCTGAACTCCTAGTTACGCTGATTACCTCAGGTTTGCCTGGAGGATCTGAAATGAAACTCTGAGTCAGTAACACAGTTTTATTCTAATTAAAGATAATCTAATAAGGATGTATAATAATCTTACCAATGGGATCAAGAGCCACAACTGACTCGGATGGTAGGCTTGGTTTGCCGACTCCAGCCAAGTTGATTGCCATAACTCTAAATTCATATTCTAGACCTTCAGTTAAACCTGCAACTCTGTAGTCTCTCATTCTCAGAGGAGTGGAACTAGCTCTCTTCCACAGCAGGCTGTTTCTTTCTTTGAATTCAATGTGATATCCTAAACACAATGGCAGTGCATTAAGATCACATTACATAAAAATGTATATAACAAAAAGAGGCACTTCCATTAATAGCTTTCAATGCATATAATGTATTTTCCCTTATGTAAGGAACAAGTAGAGAAGACAATAAAGTAAATAAAAGATTGAATAGTTGTGTCTTTTTGTATAGAGTTTTACCTGTTATTGGTGAACCACCAGTCTTCCTTGGATCTACCCATGTCAGATTTGCAGAATCATGTCTTATTGTAACAATCTTTGGAGGTGGAGGAGCATCTGGTACATCTAGAATAAATAGTAAATATCATGAGATAATCTGGATTCTGTATGGTTGTGCGAATCATTATGATGTTCTAACTGCTAAACTTGACTTACCAAATGGATGCCTTGCCACAACAGATTCTGATTTAAGGCCTTCACCAACTCCATATTTATTTTCAGCACTAACTTTGAAAATGTATTCAGTTCCTTCATGGAGTCTGGTAACTCTGAAAGAAGTCTTCTGGACAGCAGAAGCACATGTTACCCATTTATTGGTCAGAGAATCTCTCTTTTCTAGGATGTAATTTGTAATTTCAGAACCGCCATCATCTTTAGGTGGGCCCCAAATAAGGGTCACTGCATCTGCAGTTACTTCATCAAACTTGATGGGACCTGTTGGGATGCCTGGTTTTCCAACCACTTTCACAAATATGGAAGACTCCTTGGTGCCAGCAGGATTTTTCAAAGTAATAGTGTATTTTGAAGCATCGTCTTTCTGGCACTCATGTACCATTAAAGTAGTATTTACTGCAGTAGATTCAACAGATACTCTACCGCTGTCAGTTAAGACTTTATCTTCACCTTTTTTCCATGTAATTGTAGGTGCAGGTTTTCCACTGACTGGGATCTTGAGACGGAAAGTGCTACCCTCTTTGGCAATGTAGCATAAATCTGGTAAATCTTTCAAGTCTAGATTTGGTGCAACTGGGACACAGAATATATAAACATAAATTATTAGAAAATTGCTCATATACTTATTACATGCTTTTCAGTGGTTTCACAAATTGTGACAAATGGCACATACCGACATCATCCTTGGCCACAATTGAGATTTCACTTGGAGAGCTATAACCAGCATCATTTTGAGCTGTCACTTTAAAGGTGTATTCCTTTCCTTCGGTCAAATCTTTCATTGTGTATTGAAGATTCTTGGACCTCATTACTTCTCTCCACTGGTCTCCAGTGGTCAAATGTTCCACGACATACCCAATAATTCGACTTCCACCATCACTTATTGGTTTCTTCCATGCAATTGTGCAAGATGACTTAGAAACAAATAGTGCTTTCAGATCTATGACTGGTCCAGGTTTTTCTAAAAAAAAAATTGAAAATGTTTGTACACAATAGATACATTTTTCTGCATGTGATATCTTTGCAGATATTTTTTAATTTTTGTGAGAAATGTAATAGATTGCTTACCAGAAGCTTTAACAGCATCATGAGTTTCACATGGTTCACCTATGCCATACTCGTTTTCGGCCAACACCCTGAAAAAGTATGCTTTGCCTTCTTCTAGGTTGGAGATCCTAAAGGATGTTTTAGGACAGTCAGTGGAGACTGTAGACCAAGCTTTCCTTTCAGCATCACGTTTCTCAACAATATAATTCTTTACTGGGCTGCCACCATCAATAATTGGAGGATCCCATGAAATCATTGCTGAGTCCTTAGATGATTCTTTAATGACAAGGTTGACTGGAGGTCCAGGGGTATCTATTTTTTTAAACAAATTTGAAAAAAATGAGCATATTTATGTAAATATGACAATATAATTTACGATAAAGTTGTTAATACTCTGTTGTTATAGAATATAAAGATTAACATGTTGGTGCCATAGTTCAAGAGTAATCAATTACCTAGCACAAGTGATCTCTGCATTGAGTGGTTCTGCCTATTATATAATCATACTGAGGGGTGTCAGAACATTTTTAGGTTGGGTGCAAGATATAATTTTGGCATCCCTAAATCGCTGAAGGTTGCCCCCTCAAGGGCAGATGGAGTAACCCACCACACCACCTACCTGATGCAGGGGTTAAACATATTAATACAGGGATCTCACCAGCAGGAGCAATACAGTGGCAGCCTGGAGCATACATGGGTTGCTGGGCATTGTAGTGCATCTGGTGCAGTATGCACCATTAAGCTGTAAGCTCACTGTGATGGCAGTAGGGTGCTTTGGCACCTAAGTGGTGGTGGTACAGCATAGGTAAACAGCCTATGTGGCTGTAGCAGGGTCTAAGGATCCCAGGGTGCATACGTGGCTAATGGACATCAGAGGAGAGTGACCCACAGCATTGCCATGCATGTGCAGTAGTACATGTTACAGGACAGACCTGCTGTGAAAGCCATGGTGGGTGATAGTGCCCGACGGCTCTGTTCTATGTGACTGAGGCAGTGCAGAGTGCTGCTCTCCCAACAGCATTGACTGGCACCTCTCAAATGTTTTGAGGGGGAGTATGAGCCACCTCCTTGCCCCCTCATTCAGACACCAATGATCATACTAAAAGTCTGTCTCTGACTTGTGCAGTCAAAAGCAGACAGTTGGGTGCTATCGCAAGCCTTGCACACGTCCTTACTGTACCGCAGCTCCCTCACTGCAGCAATGGCAGCCGTTGTGAGAGCTGGAGAAACATGGAGAGATGGTGGAATGATGGCTGTTGGTGAGATAACAGAAGAGTAATGCAACTGTGAAAACCTGTAAGGTGATCAGAGATGAGATAAATCGAGGGAGGGGCTGGGATGGATAAACAATTCTACACTGCTGGGCACAATAACAACAGTAATGTCCCAGCAATTGACTAGTCTAAAAGACCAGTATAATTATATAGTAATCTGGTTAAAACTATAGACAAAAAGCCGTGTATATGACATAGGGGAAATGGTCCAAAATAGGAAAAGCCATGCGCTTCCAGTTTCACCAGGAAGGACTTTGTGCAGTTGAAAATCAGAAGCCAGAAAATACCTTTATGATAGCAATTATTAATTAAATTAAATGTGCAACATGTGTCTAGTGAACATTCATATACTACTTACCAAGAACTTTAACAACAATGGTGTATGACTTTACACCACTGCTATTCTCCAGGGTCAAGATATATTTGCCAGCATCATACTTGTTAACATTTTCACAGCGTACGAAAGTGTCATGATCTGTTGACTTAATAGTGAGGCCTTGTCGCTCTTTTATGTTTGCATTCAGTTTAGACCAGGAAATCTTTGGTGCTGGACGTCCTCTTACAGGCACATAAATCCTCATGGTTACACCAGCCATGAGCACAAGAGCTTTCCTCAGGTCAGCATCAAGTTCTCCTTCAGGGGCAACTGTAGTAAAAGTAAAAAGAAGAAATGTTACAGTTTATGTTTAAAAAAATAAATAAAATATAGGAATAAATTAAACATGGGCCCTCATTCCGAGTCGTTCGCTCGGTATTTTTCATTGCATCGCAATGAAAATCCGCTTAGTACGCATGCGCAATATTCGCACTGCGACTGCGCCAAGTAATTTAACAATGAAGATAGTATTTTTACTCACGGCTTTTTCATCGCTCCGGCGATCGTAATGTGATTGACAGGAAATGGGTGTTACTGGGCGGAAACACGGCGTTTTATGGGCGTGTGGATGAAAACGCTACCGTTTCCGGAAAAAACGCAGGAGTGGCTGGAGAAACGGGGGAGTGTCTGAGCGAACGCTGGGTGTGTTTGTGACGTCAAACCAGGAACGACAAGCACTGAACTGATCGCACAGGCAGAGTAAGGTTGAAGTTACTCAGAAACTGCAAAGTAGTTTGTAATCGCAATATTGCGAATACATCGGTCGCAATTTTAAGAAGCTAAGATACACTCCCAGTAGGCGTAGGCTTAGCGTGTGTAACTCTGCTAAATTCGCCTTGCGACCGATCAACTCGGAATGAGGGCCATTGTTCCAGAAACCGAACTCACTTAAGATGTCTTTGGCCAAATGTTTGTCTGGAACTTCACTGGGATCACTGTAACCAATTTTATTCACAGCTGAAACTCGGAATTGATATTCTGTGTTTTCCATGAGACCAGTAACAGTGTACTTGGTATCTTGCAGGTTTTTGGGCAAATTGCATCGCACCCAGTTGTCTGTGTCAGCTCTTTTAACTTCAACCAGATAACCAATTATGGGACTGCCACCATCATAGGCCGGTTTGCTCCAGGACAGACTTACACTGCTGCGGGTTGTATCAACAACCTTAGGGAATGCAGGTGGCCCAGGTGGATCTAGTAATTAAACATACATAACATTATGATGATGCTCATTCAAACAAATATACACATTTTATAGAATTAGCCTTCATTATGGTGATTCTAGCACTTACACTGAGGTTCAAGAGCAATTACTGCCTTTGATGAGTTGCTAGGCTTGCCTGGTCCAGCTTTGTTTAAGGCAGTGACTCTGTATTCATACTCAGTACCTTCTTGGAGTCCAGTTGCTTTAACTGTCCTTTCCATGACAGGCTTCTTGGTTACCTTAGTCCAGTTGAAAGACTTTGTATCACGCTTTTCAAGCAAATATCCAGTAATTGGAGACCCTCCGTCGCTAGCTGGTGCTTTCCAGCTAACAGTCATATGATCCTTTGTTATGTTGCTTATTACAGGGGGATCACATTGTCCCGGTGCATCTGCAAAGAAGAATCGAATGTGAAATTCACATCAAATTTTATGAAAATTCAATCTGTATTGTTTGTAATATTGTTTGTTTGTTATGATAAAATTTGTGATTAAACCATTAGTTAGTTATATGATGTCTTGTAGTCTTAGGTAGTTTAGATTATATATTAGTTTAACATTAACGGATATGTGCATACAATTTTATATCCACAATAGAATTATTTTTAACAAGTATTCTGCTGTACTTACATTTTGAAATCATAATGTTTTCATTTTTAACCTACAGTCAGTGTTATAACCTACAGTCAGTGCTGAAAGGTTTTAAGTTATCCATACATATTAAGAAAAATAAGAAAAACGTTTACTCAATGGGGATTATTGCTATATAAAATGTGAAACTAGAAGGTGCCATTATACATTAATGTTATACATTGTGATCTGTCTTACCATATGGGTTCTTAGCAATGACAGATTCCGTATAAACAGGATCTCCAACACCATATTTGTTTTCAGCAGAAATGCGGAACTGGTACTCATGTCCTTCAATCAACTTCTCCACACTGCAGCTGGTTGTCTGTATATTTGCAGTTACTTGTGCCCAGTTAGGACGGCTGGTTTCACGTTTGTCAAGCACATAGTTTGTGATGTCAGAACCACCATCTTCAAGAGGAGGTTCCCAGCTAAGCATGGCACGATCAGAATACATGTGATTTATCTTAAAAGAAGCAGGAGGTCCGGGTTTATCTGAATCAAGAGAATAAAAAGACCATGACACCTATGTCTCCATCATTTCTTCAAAATACACTATGATACAAGAAAATCAGGAACAGCTGGCTTACCGAGGACTTTAAGCTTGATAGTTGCTGACTTAGAGCCACTTGCATTTTCAGCTACAATAGTATATTCTCCTGTTTCCTTACGGTTAACACTGAACAACTCCAATAGGAAGAGGTTCCTCTTGGAGGATATTTTTATACCCTCAGCTGGCTTTACTTCTGCTCCATTCTTACTCCAGGAGACTGTTGGCATTGGTTTGCCGAATACTTGAGCATCAAGACATACATTTGCTCCAGCTTTAACAGTGATGAGAGATTTCATCTGTATGCTTAGATCGATCTTGGGTGGAACTGCAAAGAATAATGTCACAGACTTGAAATTAGCATCCACCATAAAATGGAACCCCCCCCTTCCCCCAGATATAACTATGTTAGTGCTTTTTTATAACTGTCTACTACAGACCAGCGTAAAATTAAACCTTTAGTTGATTCTAGGTTATTTAAATCAGGGCTATTCTTGCAATGAGGTTAATTTACCAATTTGAGTTAAAGGGACAACAATAATAAATACTACTTTTGTATTTAATTTTATTGTACCTTTAAATACTGGAGTAAAAAATAAGGAAGAGGCGGCAGCTTTGAAAAATGTTTCTTAGTAAATTCACCCCCACTAATTGACTGTTAATACATTACCATGTCAATGGCAATAGGCCATTTGTGAGAATATGATATATAAATACAGTATGTTAGCTGCCGCTATCAAGTTCAGTGCTTCTAAATACATTATTACCCCTACGTAAGTTGTCTTATTTACGTTTTCTATAAAAGCGTGCATGCTTACATACCATTTTCTGCCTGAATAGTAACTGGATCTGAAGGTTCAGATGGCCTGCTAGTGTTGATGGCAGTCTTGGCAATTGCTCGGAACTGGTATCGCTCATTTTCCTCCAAGTCGGTGACAGTATATTCTTCCGTTGGAATTTGGGAAGCTGTGGTATTACATTTCACCCACTTTTCACCTGGAAGTTTGCAGGCTTCCACAAGATAGCCAATTATTTTGCTGCCACCATCATGCTTTGGCCGAGTCCAGACAAGTGACACAGTGCTTCTGGTGATATCAATAACTTCTGGTTTTCCAGGAGGATCTGTAAATCAACATTGATACGTTAAATTTGCTCAATGTACATAGCAGTGTTGTAAAGAATTTTAACTAGAATTTAATTTATATCCTACATACCAACTGGTGTTCTTGCAGTCACATATTCAGTGGGTCTGCTAGGCTTGCTAGATCCAGCCCTGTTTAGGGCAGAAATTCTGAAAGTGTACTCCAAGCCTTCAATCATACCAACACATGGATATTCTGTTGACCGCACTGCAGTATCATTGGCCTTCACCCACAGCAAGCTATTTCTTTCCTTGCGTTCTATAGCATAACCTGTAATGGGGCTTCCGCCATCATTATCCGGTCTATCCCATGCAACAAATATGCAATCTTTGTTGACCTTGGTAACTCGGGCATTCTTTGGTTCACTAGGTACATCTGTAAATGTTAAAATATAAAGTTATTTTATATTTCACTTAAAGGGAACTTGATCACATGAACTAGTGTTTTATGATTCAGTAGTGCATCATATGAGAACCTTAACATTGCACCATGGTACTAATAAAATACTATATATATATATTTATTTATTTATTTTACTTATATGACTTGCTGTAATCCCACTACTCCCTTTAATGCCATGGGCATTTACAGTATATATTTCAATGTAATAAAATATAGATTAACACACAGTTATTTACAATCTTTGTTTAAAAGTTTTATTCTTGTCACTGTCATTTTATGAGAAAGTGACAAATCCACTTTATATGAAGTTAGCATGTCAGTGAGATGCCACAAATGTTCCTTACCAAATGGGAATTTAGCAAGAACACGATCTGATGTGATTGCCTCTGAAACTCCAAAACGATTCTCAGCACGGACACGGAATATATATTCTTGTCCTGGGATCAGTTTTCCGACACGGCAACTAGTTTTGGTGACTGATGATACGGCCGTAATCCAGTCTCCTCTACTTACATCACACTTTTCAACAATGTAGTTGGTTATGTTGCTGCCACCATCTTCAAGGGGCAAGTGCCATGAGAGTGTGCAAGCATCAGAATCTATTTCTGAAGCTTCAAACGGTGCTTCTGGTGGACCTGGGATATCTGTAAAAAAAAACAAAAAAACAAAAAACAAATTATTAGTTTTGGTTTTCTTTTTTCTTCTCTAGGAAGAAAGGACTATAGGTGATTCCTACATACCCATTACTATTACACGTATTCTCTGGGAAGCAATGCCACTGCTGTTTTCTGCAGACAGAGCATAGAAGCCACTGTCTTTCCTTGTAACATCTTTTATTATAAGAACTGTGGTATTCTGTCCTTTGTGCACAGCTAGACGGCTTGATGGCATGACATCGGCGTCCGCTTTCAACCATTTTGAAACAGGAATTGGTTTTCCATAAACCTGTGCCTCAATTCTAAGTTTCTGTCCTGCTTTGATAGTAATCACTTCAGGCATTAAGATCTTAGGTGGCACTGTAAAATACATATAAGAAATCAAGTATGTTCATGTGTTCTTTCATTTTATTGTAGGGCCTAATAATTATTTGAATGCTAAAGACTCATTCATGTCTGGTTAATTATATATTTTACTTACAAAGCTGTTCCTTGACTTCAAATAATCCATCAGCCTCTCTTGGTAAGCTCACGCCAACAGAATTTCTGGCAGCAACTCTGAATTTGTATTTTGTGCCTTCTTTGAGTCCAACAACCACGATATTCAGGTCTTTTACGACAGAATATTGGGTCCAGTTGTTCTCTGGCTGTCCTTCTGCCTGGTAACTTATAACATAGCCATCAATTTTGGCTCCCCCATCTCGCAGAGGTGGGAGCCAAGCCAATGTGGCGCTGTTCTTTGTCATTTCTGTGACATCAAGCTTTTTAGGTGGATCTGGCTCACCTGTAAATACATTGAAAATTGTTAGAAACAGGCATTAGTTGTGATCATTCCTTTGTTGACAATTCAAGTCGCATTGTATACAACCTCAAATTCCTAACAAGAGAGTTTACATTTATCTGTTATCCAACTATAAAGTAAGCAGGTTGTTGATGTAAAAGTTTAAATTGCACTCTCACAATGAATCCACCAATGTCTATGGTTATTTATTGTTTAAGACTGCAACATCAATCCTTTTAATTTTCAATTACATCACACTTGGTCGATGTTCTTGAACCGTGACAAAAGCAGTCAGGCAATTTTTTGCATGTTTAAGTCAAGGATGCCAGCTGGTGATATAGGACCTGATTCAGAAATGTATGCAATGACAGTATTTATGGAGTTGAGTCATTATTGGACAACTGTGCACACATCTAGATACCTTAGTGATGCTGCATTCAGTGAGGGTTTGTTTACGAATTGACTGACTGTCAGGAACCATTTGGGGGAGGTAATGGGGAGTGGTGGCAAAAATGCAGGCATGTTATGACCATTTTTGGGGCATGTCTCAGCCTACAACTGCAATCCCATACTCCCAAACATGGTGCCATCGTCTCAGTTCCTGCAACCATTTTGTGCAACTACAGGGTCACTCAAGAAGTCGATTATAAAAGGATCTGCGACCACTGCTATGTATTTGTACACATTTGCTTGGATCTGTGAAGCTGTCGGTGGACTTCTCAATACATTTCCAATCAGCTACTGCATTAGCATATTTTCGCATATTAGCGGTGAATAAATTCACAGCTGCAAATGCATTAGCGTCCATCTCTGGATTAGACCCAAAGTGTTGAGCCACATAAAAAGTGCTGATTTTGGAAATAACATTCTGAGAAAGAAAATATTGAAGCTCAATGATCTTACTATAAATTGTGTACTGTTATGCTGTTATTCTTTTGTACCCAGTTAAACTAAATATTGTTTTAACTGGAAAGACAATAGATTTCCTAATATATTTGTGGTACAGAACTTACTTATTGGATCTGTTGCAAGTATAGTCTTGGGTGTGTCTCTTGGAACGCCTGATCCATATTCATTGACAGCAGTTACTCTGAAAAAGTATTCAGTTCCAGGTACAAGATTGGCAACCTTAAAACTGGTTTTCTTCCAGTCTGCCACTACAGTTGCCCATGTCTTCCTATCCACTTCACGCTTTTCTAAGATATAGTGAGTCACTGGGCTTCCACCATCATTTTCTGGAGGTACCCATGAAAGTTGACATGACATTTTTGTGACGTCTGAAATTGTAAAGTCAGCCACTGGCCCAGGAGTATCTAGAAAATAAATACACTCTCTGTTAGGTAATGCACAGATACACAATGTATTGCATTTCAAGCCTGCATTTGTTTTACTTACCAAGTACTCTCACATTGACAAACACTGCCTTTTCTCCTGCTGCATTGACAAGTGATAAAGAGTATTTGCCAGAGTCATCTCGTGTAGAGTTGGGGATTACTAGGAATGCCATGGTATCAAGAAGGTCAACTTGTCCTTTTCTAACCACATTATCAACACCCATTCTCCTCCATGTAACTTTAGGTGTTGGTCTTCCTCTAACCACTGCAAAGAGTCTGATAGGACATCCTGCTCTAACAGTAACCAACTTCCTCATGCTTGCATCCAAATCGATTTCAGGAGATTCTGTGAACAAATGGGTAAAAAGCACAACAAATGTAATATATGACAATAATAATATGTTAACTAAACAATTTTCCAGAAAAAATAATAATTACCAAGTATTTCTTTAGGTGAAACAGCCTCTTTGAGTTCAGCAGGTCTTCCAATACCAACTTGGTTCTGTGCGGCAACTCTAAACTCATATTCTTGTTTATCACTAAGACTGGTGACAGTAAACTGTGTGTGAATAAGCTGAGCAGCAACATTGCATCTCTTCCAGCCTTCCTCGGCATCCTTGGCTTCACCCTTAGGTCTCATTTCTACAATATATCCAATTATCGGAGCACCACCATCATAAACAGGTTTTCCCCATCCCAGTGTAATAGAGGTCTTTGTACTATCAGCCACCTTCAGATTTGTTGGAGGACCAGGAGGTTCTGCAAAGAAAATCAATTAATGCACAATCTTTAATACAAAAAAAACAGTAAGTTCATATAAAAAAATAATAATACTGTCACTTACCTATTGGATCTTTTGCAATTACAGGTCTTGATGGGCCACTTGGATCTCCAAGACCAATTTCATTTTCTGCTTTAACACGGAATTGGTACTCATGTCCAGGAATAAGGTTTGGGACTTTAAGACGCCTTTCTGGGATCGCAGTCTTGGTTACAGCAACCCATCTAATTGAGTGTTTTTCTTTCTTCTCTAGAATATATCCAGTAATAGACTTGCCACCATCATATTCTGGTGGATTCCAGACAACGGTCATTTCATCCTTGCTGACTTTGGTGACTTCTGGTGGCTCTGGAGGTCCAGGTCTGTTATATCGTGTTTTGGCAACAATTGGTTTGGTTTCTGTTGGTGGACCAGTACCCATCTTATTCTCAGCACGAACTCTGAAGATGTATTCATTTCCTTCTATCAGGCGAGTTACATGTGCATGGTTTAATACCACAGAAGCAGAGTATGTTGTCCAAACCATGCGCTTGCTTTCACATTTTTCTAAAATATAGTTTTGTACCTCACATCCACCATCATCTTCTGGTGGATCCCAGCTGAGTTTACACCTGTCACTTGATACATCAGAAACTTTCAGGTTTCTTACTGATCCAGGTACATCAAGAACATTAACAGTAGCATGTGCAGTAAAGCTTCCCGCTGGGTTTGTGGCTGTGACCACATATTTTCCACTGTCTGATCGTTTTGACTTATCAAGGATAAATTTGGTGTAATCTGATCCATTATCAATTTTCAGCCTGGGAGATTTTAATATATCTGTTGTATCTTTATCTTTTGCCCATGCTATTTCTGGCTGTGGTTTTCCTCTTACTCCAGCTTCAATCCTGATTGTTTCACCAGCTTTCACAACTAGCACTCCAGTTAATTTCAAATCTAAGGCAGGTTTCAAAAGTTCTTCTTTGACTAAAACCTCACTTGTCTTTACCCAGTTACTTTCACCTCCTTCGTTCTTGGTCTGAACCCTAAATTGGTATAATTGGTTTTCATGGCATTTGTCTATAAGGTAACTAGTTTCCTTTATGCTACCTTTATGGACCCTTTCCCACTCATCAGAATCTTTAAGTTTTCGTTCAACATGGTAAGACAAGTTGGGGCTGCCACCATCATAATCTGGACGTCTCCATTTCAGGTACACAAATGTTTTTCCTACTTCAGCTATATGAAGATTTTCAGGTTCACCAGGCTTTTCAACTGGATTAATAGCTAGGACAGGTGTCTTGGTTTCAACAACTGGACCAGGACCCACCTTGTTTTCTGCACAGACTCTGAATAAATATTCATGGTTTTCTATAAGAGATGCTTTTATCAACCTCTTTGTAAGATCAGAGGAAATGACAAACCACCCTCTTTGGCTTGGTTCACGGTATTCCACAATATAGTTTGTTATCTCAGAGCCACCATTATCTTGAGGGTTCTCCCAAGCTACCACACAGGAATCTTTGGTAACATAGCTTATCTTAAGGTTCTGACAGGGTCCAGGTCTGTCTAGGACATTGACAATAACCACACCCTGGGCTTGACCAGAGCTGTTCTTTGCCACAATTGTGTATTTTCCATGCTCAGCTCTTGTTGCTGATTTTATTTGCAAACCAACTGGAGGAAACTCTTGAGTTATTTCAGTTCTGTTGTCTTTTGTTACCAATTTGCCATCCTTAGACCATGTAATGTCTGGGTCTGGTCTGCCCTTCACACGAGCAGTAATGTTAATTGTTTGTCCAACTCTTACGGTTAGCAGGTCACGGCAGGTTAAGTCAAGATCAACCTCTGGTGGGTGAAGAATATCCTTGGCAATTACACTTTCTGGAAGTTCTCTAGGTTCACCTTCCCCAACTATATTTGCTGCTTTTATACGAAATCTGTACTCATTTCCTTCAATCAGACCTGGAACTCTGAAAGCACATTGCTTGATGAGATCATCTATATTAATTCTATTCCATTGGGCTGTTCCTGATTTTTGGCATTCTACAACATACCCTAAAATGGGACTGCCTCCATCTCTGGTAGGCTTAGTCCATACTAAGTCAGCTGTTTCTCTGCTCTTGTCTTTAAGTTTGGGATTTATAGGTGGACCTGGTGGTGTTATAGGACGAGAAGCTTTTATTGGATCTGATACTGGTGATGGCTTACTTAGTCCAGCAATATTCTCAGCAATAACTCTGAATTCGTAGGTGTTGCCTTCATAGAGACCAGTGGCACGGAACTTAAGATCAAGCACTGGTGTCTTGTTTACTCTTACCCATTTACCAGAAATTTCTCGTCTTTCAAGAATATAGCCACTAATTGGACTACCGCCATCAGATTTAGGAATTGTCCATGCAACAGTTGCAGCATTCTCTGTGATGTCAGACACCACTGGTTTTCCTGGTGGAGATGGTGGATCAAACATATGCTTGGCAACAGTTGGCTTAGATTCTAGTGGTTTACCAATGCCCATCTTATTTTCAGCACTAACACGGAAAGTATACTCATGACCTTTCTGAAGGCGTGGAATTTTGGCTTTCGTTTGAGTACTTCCTGTGCTAACAATTCCCCATGTTTCTTTCTTGCCTTCACATTTCTCCACAATGTAGTTCATAACTGCACTTCCACCATCATCCTTTGGTGGCCTCCATGAGATAACCATGTAATCTGGAGTGACTTCTAATATATTTATTGGACCTGTTGGTGGGCCAGGAACATCCAATACTGTAAGATGTAGAGCAACTGTCTTGCTTCCAGCAATATTAGAAACTGTGAGCAGATATTCTCCTGTATCTTTTCTTGTACAGTTTTTGAGTGTAAGGATTGTTGAATAATTGTCAGTGTCAATTTTGTAGTTGCCTTCTGACTTTATTTCTGCACTATCAGTCACCCACTTTGCTGTTGGAACAGGGATTCCTCTCATGATAGCAGGAAGCCTTACAGTTGTACCAGCTTTGACTACAAGGCCTTCAATTAACTTAACATCAACTTCTATGCTTGGAGCCGCTGAAATTAAAAAGATAAATAATTACAATCTGCAAGTAACACTGCAGTAGCAAATTTATCATCATTAATTATAGTAAAGAAATGTCATTGGAATTATTACCCAGTTTTTCTTGGCACTCTATTGGTACAGTTGTGTCTGGGCGGCCAACTCCAGCAATATTCTGTGCTCTAACACGTAACTTGTAGATCTTTCCATTGGTTAGCCCAGTGACAATGCATTCAGGTATGGAAACAGTCTTGAAGTTGGTCCATTCCTCTGCACCATCTTCTTGATAGTCAACTACAAATCCAGTGATTTCAGAACCACCATCACGGTCTGGATAGTTCCAAGCAAGAGATACTTCGGTCTTGTCTACATCTACATGATGAAGGTTCTTTGGTGGTCCAGGTGGATCTGGGTTAGATATAAATGAATGTTATAGTGCCATGTAACTCATGTAAAAAAATATACATTTTAATGAACATGCAAAACTTACAAATGGGATCAATAGCCTTGATTGGTTTTGGTGTTTCAATATAAGTACTACGCCCAAATTGGTTCTCTGCAGCAACCCGGAACAGATATTGTGTTCCTTCCATGAGGTGTTTAGCCATAATACTGTGCTTCTTAGAAGTAGTTGAGATTGGTACCCAACGAGGATTGGCTACATCACGTTTTTCAACTATGTAGTTGGTAATAACAGAGCCACCATTGTCCTCTGGTTCTTTCCAGGCCAGGTAACATGAATCTTTCCTGATTTCACTGACTTGTAGATTTCTTGGTGGATCAGGTTTGTCTGAAAACAAAAATGGTAATCTTAATGATATTTTGAAATTTTCTAGCACTTAAGTAGTAATGAAAGTAAAATGAATGCATCTTACCAAGAACAACAACTTTAACTTCAACAGTCTTAGAGCCTGCTTCATTTTCTACTGTCAAAGAGTAAATTCCTGCATCTTCTTTGACAGAGTTACGGATTTCAAGTTTGCTTCCTACAGGTGTAACCACAATATCTGCCTTTGATGGCACTTCTTTGTCTCCCTTCTTCCAGGTGACTTTGGGGAATGGCACTCCTTTAATTACAGCGCTCAGTGATATCGTATTTCCAGCTTTAACCTGTTGTTCACGTGCCATGTTGGCATCAATTAGCAACTCAGGTGGTTCTGGGATTAAAAACATATGCATATATTAGTTGTTTTTTTCAATCGCCTTGAAAGTTTCCTTTTGAATTGATAGTGCTTTTATGGTTAAAGTAATCACTGGTATTTATAATCTACGGTATTTTATATTTGTCTTTGTGTGATATTTCTCCTATGACAGCTCTGTAAAATATGCCATAATTGCTGTATGTATGTATCTATTAATGTATGTATGTATGTATGTGTGTACAGTCTATATGAATGTACCATAAATACACCTACACCCCCTATCAGATTGTAAACTCTCATAAACAGAGCACTCTTTCCTTGTGTATTTCTGCCTACACTATACTGTTTATCTTACCCTTGGCATGGAGCTTCTGCTCAATTGTTAAGCCTTGATCCTCAATGACTCTAATCACGTCTCTTGAACCCACACTACTGGATTGCTTAAGGATGTTACCCTCCTGATTACTCTACCCATTATCCTCTGTTCTACTATATTTTATACTTGCTGTGTAATCTGTAGTTGTACTACCCTACTATGTACAGTAAATCATGTTCATCATGTAATTCTGTAATTGTGTAGTCTGAGTATTAATCTTGTCATTTTGTAAACCCTAATGTATGCCATTTGTGGCATTGTATAAATAATATACATATAGTTTTGTTCATAGTGTATAATATATGTCTTGAAAAATAATACAACATAGTTTTAGAAGGTGGTAATGCATAGCAAGTGTGCGTTTTTTTTATTAATGTTTTCACTCACCAAGCCTGTCTTTAACTTGAACTGGGTCTCTGACATAAGCAGGATCTGATTCCCCGGCAGAGTTCACTGCCAGTATTCTGAATTTGTATGTTTCACCTTCTGTGAGTCCAACCACTTTGTGTTTTGTATCAGGGCAGCCATCAGGGGCATGGTTGGATTTCTTCCATTCTTCCTCTCCAACCTTTTGATATTCTACAAGGTAGCCAAGAATCTTGCCTCCTCCGTTGTGTCTTGGTGGGTGCCAAGACAAATCAACTGAACTTTTGGTTTTATCAACTGCTTCTGGGTTCACTGGTGGGCTTGGTTTCCCTATAAATAGAATATGCAAATCACACTTTAATCTGGTAATTTAGGTTACATCATAAGGTTTAGTGCCTTACTTATTATGGTATGCTGTTGCCTCCCTTTTCTCATATCCTTTTATTTCCAATTTTCCATGCCCCTACCCCACTCATAACTGGTTTACTGGTTTGTTTAAACCTGAAATGTTTAATTTCATATTTCTGACTTCTCTTTAACTTGACAGAAATAAATAATGCATATTTAGCTTTCATATTATTTGATTATTTACTTACTACAGTTATAGAAAGCAACCAAACAGGACACCAAAAAGAATTACTGCATATAAAAATGTTTATAAATGGAGGGAATTGTGAATCACATGGTAAAGCTGCTTGTATAATACAAAATGACTCATACCTATTGGGTCGTTGGCAAAAAATGGTTTGGATGGCGGACTGGGATCGCCAATACCAACTTCATTTTCTGCTGATACTCTGAATTCATATTCACAACCCTCAAGTAAATCTGTTACTCTATATTGTGTGTCTGGATAGATAGGCTCTCTTGAGACTTTGGCCCATCGATTTGACATGGTTTCCTTCTTTTCCACAATATAGGCAAATATGGGTTTTCCACCATCACGTGGTCTGTTCCACAAGACCAGTGCAGAATCTTTAGTTATTTCCTTGACAATTGGTTGTTCAGGGGCTTCAGGAACTCCTATACAAATATATAAAAGCATTAGCATTTAGTCAGTCTTTTGTTACTGATACAAGTGGACATTAAACAAAGTAAAAAGGTGACATACTGTAGCGGTCTTTGGCCTTCATTTCATCAGATATAAGTGGGTCACTAATGCCATACATATTTTCTGCGCAAATGCGAATACTATATTCTCTTCCTTCAATAAGCTTGGGGACCTTGCAGGTGAGTTTATTGGTTGCTGATGTTACAGGCATCCAGAGATCTCTGTTACTGTCTTTCTTTTCAACAACATAATTAGTGATTGCGCTACCACCATCATCAAGAGGAGGTTTCCAGGAGACAATCATGTGGTCCTTATGAACTTCATCAAATATCACAGGACCAACTGGTGGTTGGGGTCGATCTATGTAATACAAGCAAGACATATAGCATTTAATAAAAAAAATTCTTCAAAGCCACAAACAATTGATTAAACATTGAACATTATGTTAATATGATACTACTACAGTTCCTCAATCTGGTGTTTTGAGATAGCACAAAAAATAATTACTTTTATTGTTCACAAATGGGGTTTCTTACCAACAACAATTACTTCACAGAATCCTTTTCTTGATCCGCAACTGTTTTCAACAACCACACAGTATTTGCCTGAATCACTCCTTTCAGATTTAAGATTGCCCAGACACAGAGTAACTGGAGTAGTCTGGATTTTAATCCGATTGTCTTCTTTAACAGATATTTCATCTTTCAACCATGTAACTTTTGGAGCTGGTTTCCCTGTGTACCGACCATTCATAGCAAATGCTTCTCCAACTCTTACAATAAGTTTATCTCTGAAGTCAAGCTCAATTGCTGGTGGAGCTGGGGACAAAAGAAAGGACAGTGTGAAAAACTGAATTGCAGAATTAGAAATAATACAGTGTAATCCTTTCAATAAGACAAATAAATAGGGAAAGCGACATACCTAGTTCATCTTTACAAGTAATTGGTTTTGTGCAGAAAGAAGGTTTCCCTTGTCCGACAACATTGACAGCACTCACACGGTATTCATATGTGTCACCCTCTTTCAGTGGATCATGAGTATATTTCCTATCTAGGAGCTTTTCTTTGGTAGCTCTCACAAATTTGTCTTTTCCAATGAGGCGGCACTCTAAGACATACATTGTGATATCAGATCCTCCATTATATTTGGGTGGATTCCAGCTTAGACTTATTGAATCTTTTGTAACTGCGGTTACTTGGAGATCCTCAGGGCGCTCAGGTACAGCTGAAAGCAATAACAAGCATTATTTAAGTTTGAAGAACAATCATAGCTGAAATAACATTTGTTTTGCAAAAATATTGTAACAAAAAAATGGTTTTGCCAACATACATATTGGTTCTCTTATTACTATCTCTCGTGATGTCTCAACAAATGGACCCATGCCGATAATATTTTCTGCTGCAATACGGAAGAAGTAGGCTACTCCTTGTATGAGTCCTTGAACTGTTGCATTTTGTCTTGTCACTGTATAAGTCACTGGTGTCCACCCCCTGCGATCAGCTTCACGTTTCTCAATTATGTAATTAGTAATTGTTGAGCCGCCGTCATCTTCAGGTGAGAACCAAGTAAGTTTGCATGTGTCAATTGTTAGATTTTCAGTCTGGAATGGCTCGCTTACTGGTCCAGGAACATCTGCAAATAAAGAAAGATAAGTAACAATTGTGCTTTGAAAAGAGTTACACCAATAAGTTAAGTTACGCAATTTCCTGTAAACTATACTGTCCTAAAATTTACTGGAAACTACACTGATATATTTCTGTTTATATCTGTAACATGAAGACGATTTTTTTTCCTTACCCAATACATCAACGATAATAGTTCTCTTCCTTTCACCTCCTGCATTCTTAGCAACCAGAGTGTACATGCCTTGATGGTTCCTCTGACATTTCTTAATAACCAAAGATGAACTAATAGCAGTTGTTTCAATGGTAGCTTCTGGAGGCATGGGTTTGTCATCTCTAGTCCAAGAAATTTCTGGAGTTGGCTTTCCGGAGACGTAGGCTATAATTCGAATAACTCCACCGGCATGGACAACAATTCTTTCTTTGACACTGGCATCTAGCTGAATGTCAGGTAATACTGCAGAAATGAAAGAAATATTGTTTACCTTCTTTAAGCATTGTAACAAGTAGTACAAATACATATATTTATTACTTTAATACACATACTGTAGATTTAAAAAACCCCAGCAATACTGTTGCTAATTATACAGTTGTGATTTTCACTATGTATCAAAAATAAAATGTATTCATTAATCCTTGTTCCATAAAACCAAGTGTTAGGATTAACGTACCTATTCGGTCCTTGGCTTCAATAACATCAGTGACATCGCCAGGTTCTCCAACACCAGCAGCATTAACAGCTCTTACTCTAAAACGGTATAAGCTTCCTTCTTTGAGTCCAGGTACAACAAACTTTGTACCTCTGATCTCTTTATCTTTGGCCTTTAAAGAAAATTAAGTATTAAAATGTAGATGTAGCTGGAGATGCAGACTCTTCTACTGACTTAAAATTGGAGATACACAGACTCCTGTGTTTTGCTTCTAAGTCTACATAATTTTTTGCATTTGGTTTTGCCACACCATCTCAAGTACTGTATATTGGTTTTGGATATTAATTTCCAGTCATTTGTGAAATGGCATTGGAAAATACGAGTGAGGGACTTACAGTACATACCATATAAAAAACATGCAAGATTCAGGTTTCAATTTGAGATCCGAACTCGGCAGGATGACCCAAGCCAAGCAGGTTTCAACAAAATTGAACCACTTATCTCTACTTCAATTTAGTGAAAAATTAACTAGCATGGAGTGGTTTATGTGACCCTTTCCAACTTAGTTATTGAGCTAAGCAAGCATATTAAATATATATATATATATATATGAGAACCTATTTTAACGAACTTTTTTTTAATGTTGACTTCTACAAACCTTGGCCCATTCCTCTTTTCCTTCTTCTTTGAATTCCACAAAATATCCTGTAATTGGAGACCCCCCATCTTTAGATGGTGGAACCCATTCTAGATCAGCACTAGACTTAGTCCAATCTGTCACTTTTGGAATTGGTGGTCCTGGTGGAGCTAATAAAGATTTTAAAAAAAATGTGCCATTACCATTTTAAAGTTGTTTATAGAAATTTAATATTTTTGCTACTTTATATAAAAAAGTAAAATGTTTCTGACTAGGTTAGTGAACTTACATATTGGGTCTCTTGCCGTCACTGGATTAGATGGTTGACTTGGAGGACCAACTCCAGCTGCATTAATAGCCAGCACACGATACTGATAATCTGTTCCTTCAATGAGCCCAGTAACCTGGTAAGAAACACCCAGTGGCATAATTTTGATGGGATCACGGTTAACTCTCTTCCATCTCTTCCCAGTGGTCTCTTTAAGTTCCAGCCAATAACCTGTCACTGGCGAGCCACCGTCAATTTCAGGTTCTTCCCAATTGACAGTCATAGAATCCCGTGTAACACTACTAACTGATGGTTTTTCACATTGTCCAGGAACAGCTGTAGAGCAAAAAAAAATCACCATGTTATCATCTACAACAGGTTTAAATTTTTTTTATATATATGAAAATAACCTGGATTGCACCAAACTTACAGTACAGATTTCTTGCAGTTTCAGGCTCACTGTCAAGAGGGAGACCAACACCATACTTGTTCTGAGCCATAATGCGGAACACATATTCATGACCTTCTACCAGTTTTGGTATTGTGTAGAGGCATTCCTTAGCCTCTTTGGTGACAGGACTCCATAGTTTCCTGTTTGCTTCTCTCTTCTCAATAACATAATTTGTAATCTTAGAGCCCCCATCATCTTTGGGAGGGAGCCAAGCCAAAGTCATGTTCTCTGCTGTAATTGATTCAAATTTAATTGGTCCCACTGGTGGCCCAGGACGTCCTACAAAAATTGAAAATGACAAATATATTAAAAAGCAGACAATTGAACAAGAAATTATTGACAAAAATGTATTAGATTTTACATATATGTGTGTATACTGTATATATATATATATATATATATATATATATATATATAATAGTATATATATAATTATAAAATAACTATAACACAATGCAGAAAAAAATATAGTTACCTAGGACATTCAATCGCATTTCCTTTGCATCAGCTCCCAAGTTGTTTTCTGCTGTCAGAGTGTACAAAGCAGTATCATTTCTGCGAGACTGGTGGATCAATAAAGTGCAGTCATCTTCACCAACAACTTTGTTAACATGTTGATCGTACTGCATCGGTATTTTGTCATCAGGCTTATTTGCAGGTGCTTTAAACCATTTTAAGGTAGGGAAAGGGCAACCCTTTATCTTTGCTACAATGCTGATATCTGTTCCCTCTTCAGCTTCCAAAAATTCTTTAAGTTCAATTGATGGTGGACCTGATAAATATATAAAAAAATATAGCAAGATGCAGTGGATGGATATATTTATGGATGATAAAGCACATAACATGTTTCCTTTTGCACTTAATACTTACATGTTTGGTCCTTCACAGCCACTGGGCCTACAGTTGCAGATGGTTTGCTCTGTCCAGCCTCATTTACAGCTCTGACACGGAACTCATATTCTGCACCTTCTTTAAGGTCTTCAACAGTGAATTTAGTTTCCTCCACATCTCGCTTGTTACACTGCTTCCATGTCTCTTTGCCCTCTCCAGAGGGATCCCAGAATAAGCGTTCAATGATATAATGAGTGACAGGTGCTCCACCATCATTCTTTGGTGGTCTCCATGTTAATGCCACTGAATTCTTTGTCACAAGACCAACTTTAAGCCTGGTGGGTGGCTCAGGTGGATCTTTGAAAAACAGGCAAAAGTAGGTAACTTAGGGTTAAAACATATTCAAATCATAAATGCTGTATACAGTATTGAAGTTTAGGATATTTTAAACAATACTTCATGAAACTTACGTATTGGATCTCTTGCTCTTGTCCTCTGGATGGTTGAAATAGGAGGCCCAGTGCCAAATCGGTTTTCTGCTGTCACTCTGAAGAAGTATTCCTGTCCATCAATGAGGTCAGGCACTGTGTATGATGTTCCTGCACAGTCAGTAGTGACCCTGCCCCATGATTTTCCTTCAACTGTTTTCTTTTCTACAATATAGTTTCTAATTCTGTCCCCACCATCATTATCTGGGGCTTTCCATGTAAGTTTAGCAGTGGATCTTGTTACATCGCTAACCTTGAGATCCTTTGGTGGCCCAGGAGCATCTGTAAGGTAAATATTATATTATAAACACTGTTTAACGTGCTCTGACCTATGACAAGATGTCAGTAGAACACACTAGCATATGTTTAGGAACACTGATAATTTTTTTCACACACATTTAAAAAGTAAAAATAACTAAGTACAGTCTTACCCAAGACATTGACTCTAACATTGACTGTTTTCTGTCCAGCTTTGTTCTTTGCTGTGATACTGTATTTTCCAGAGTGTTCTCGATTACATGTAGGGATAATGACAACTGAAGTAGTATCTGTTGCTTCAACCTAAATATATTTAGAACATGTTGTTAGACTTCCCAAAGCTCCAAGATGTATAGAAATTAAAAACTCTCTGATCCCCTGATGACTTTAAATGGCAGAGATGTGATTATTTAACACTACCTGTGGGGTGTAATAAAGTCCAAGATTGCTGGAGGTGCGGGATGCCAGCCAATGTCTTTGCCTTGTAAGTGATCACCCCTTATAAAAAAAGTCTGAGATCGTCTGGCATCCCATACCTCCGGCTATCTGGGACTCCTTACATGCCACCAGATACTTGTTTTTATACAGAAGGCTGAAAATAGTCTCTATAGTCTTTTGAGAGTGTGGACATAATTTGAATCTGTTGAGGCTGCCAGGATTGAATGATTTCTACTGTTTCCTCCTGTAAACAGGAAGTCCTTTTATGTTGCTAGAACTCCTAGCAAAACTCAGTCCCATTGCAATGTACACTATAAGGTCTCTCCTTTCTGCTCCACTATTGAAGTTTTATAAACCTTGATCTAACAAAAAATGTTCTATTATATATACAGGTAACACGGAATGCTTTAGTGCTATTAAAGGGAAGATCACCTAAACAAATCAAGGTCTACTCAAGGTAAGTATGATAATAATTAAAAAAAAATAATAAGAAAATATAGCCCTATAACTACTTTAAATTTGAGATAAACTATACAAATTTAGTATTGTTATATATGGGGGACATAGCTGATGACAATATTAGGTACATTTCAATAATTGAATTGCAGTAATGGTGCAAAATGTACAAAATAAACTTTTCTAATATTGCTAAAGTTTCCCAAGCAATGCAAATAAAAACAAAAAATTCTGATATGTAAATAAAAATGTACTTTGATTAACAAAAAACATTCCAATTAAGCAAACTGACACCCAAATGTAAAAGTTAGGTTTGCTCATGAAATTTAGATTTTTATTTTTATTGGGCAATCAAGAGGATTATTTGGTTTTACATTAGTACATAACATTACCACGTGAATATGTTATATTTATTTTTAAAATATAACAAAACATTTATTTTTCTAATTTACTATAGGTGTATTAGAAGATAAAATTTCCAATACTTCTGAGGCAATTTATATTATTAAGAAACAAATATTAATTACATACCTGTGAATCCACTGGAATATTGTGGACTTGATCCTATAGAAGAGAAGAAAATAAAAACAGAACAGTCAAGATGCTATGTATAGAGTTACATTTACATAAATGCATATAAATTTGTGTTATCTCAAGATAACTTAGAGCAGCTAACTTTCACGAGCTAATTTTAAGAGATTTCTTGTGGATCAGGAAGGCCTTCATAAGCAAGGGACTTTCATATACTGTAAATGTAGATTGTTGAAGACATCCACATTTTTATACATATATGGCCCATTTCTACTTTATCTTACCTTTATCTCTTTCTTTGCTGCACCTTCAAACTCCCAGGATGCTTTGGGTACAGGGCGGCCACTAATGACAGCTGCAATTCTGATTGTAGAACCAGCACGACAGTTCAAAAGGTCTTGTGATTTCAAGTCAATTGAAATATCGGGCTCCTCTGCAAGAATGTAAATGCCATAAAATTGGAGAGTTAGATTTGAAGAACTTGAAGAACATTTTTGTTTGATTAGATAATATATGTTTATTTCTTACCTTGTATTTCCTTTACTTGTATTTCTCCAGTAGCAAGACTTGGTTCAGATTCACCAGCAGCATTAACTGCCTTAATTCTGAACCTATACTTCTTAAATTCTTGCAGGTTTGGAACTACACAGTCACAAGTAGGGAACAGCTTGTCAGGTTCATTGACCTTTTTCCATTCTGAACTGCCTTCTTCTTGCATTTCAACAAGGTATCCCTTAATTGGACTGCCACCATCTTTTTCTGGTTTCTTCCAGGCAAGAGACACACTTGACTTGGTTTTGTCTTTCACATCCGGGCAAGATGGTGCACCTGGAACATCTTTACAAAAAATACACAAAATATTTTTTACAAGATTAAAATGTGACTTTAATGCAACAATTTCTTAAATACAGTTAGACATGTACATGTTTATTTTTATATGTAATTTAAAGGTCAATGATAACCTTATTACACTATATTAAAGTACTGTTATAACATATTCCTACGAATTAGGTCAAGCCTTGCCATCCTGAGGCTCTCTGGTTGTGAGATTACACATTCCAGCATGCCCTGCCAGAGTTTTGTAGTTGTAGTTTCATAACAGAGGCTAGAGTTTCCAATTATATAAATAAATGATGCTCTTTGTGGATCAGTGCCACTTCATCAATCAAACTTTAAAATGTTGTTTCGGGAGTACAAGTAGATGACCAAGGGCCTAATTCAGACCTGATCACAGCAGCAAGTTTGTTAGCTAATGGGCAAAACCATGTGCACTGCAGGGGGAGCAGATATAACACGTGCAGAGAGTGTTAGATTTGGGTGGGGTGTGTTCATACTGAAATCTAAATTGCAGTGTAAAAATAAAGCAGCCAGTATTTACCCTGCACAGAAACAAAATAACCCACCCAAATCTAACTCTCTCTGCAAATGTTATATCTGCCACACCTGCAGTGCACATGGTTTTGCCCAACTGCTAACAAATTTGCTGCTGCGATCAACTCTGAAAGACCCCCAAGAGAGGCCTTTATAGAAATTAACATACAGTAGAATCTGGTGTCTGATGCTGCAGTGTTCTTTGTACCTACTCTATAAATGAGGTCCATCATTTATTTATACAATTGGAAACTCTTTCCACTTTTAGGAAATACTGTCTACTCCAATATTGGAGAAATAAATAAGTATTGAACTAATACAGTGTTGGATTATTCTAATTCAGAAAGTCTGTTTATTGTAAGTCTACTGGCACACATGCACCTATGAGATGCCTATCTTTCTCAATATGATTTACAAACACAGTTTATACTTACAGATTGGGTCTACAGCCAAAGCAGGATCTGAAGGCTCACTGGGAGGGCCTACTCCAGCCGCATTAATAGCCATAACACGGAATTGGTATTCTACACCTTCAATCAAGCGTAGTACATTGAATTCCAGGCCTTTAACAGCAGGTTTTGTAACTGGAGCTCTATTCACACGACCCCAATATACACCACCAACTTCTCTTTTCTCAAGCCAATAGCCAGTAATTGGAGATCCACCATTGTCCAATGGAGGTTCCCAGGACACCAACATGGAGGATCTGGTGCAGTCAGAAACTTTAGGCTTTTTAGGAGCACCAGGAAGGCCATATGGATCCTTTATTACTACCTTGTCTGATAGGCAGTCATCACTGATGCCATATTTGTTTACTGCTCTAACTCGGAATTGATATTCTCCATCAGTTGTAAGTTTCCAGATCTGAAATAATGAATAAAATGCACTTATTTAGCATTGTTTAACATTATTGTTTTATGCTATAAAGATATACAATATAAGACAAATGTACTATACTGTACTATTAATTAGTACTATTAATTAAGATAATACTTATAAACAAGCTACTTATTTTTCAGTAACAAACAACAGATGGAGTCACGCTCATCTAGGCTTCTCTGCTGCGCCTATGTGCACCAAGGTTTATTAGCATAAGCCTTTCATCTATTGTTCTCAGCTGCAATACAATACAGAGAGAACAATACAGCAGGGGATTAAGTCCGACTGCCCTGGCTCAATTAATCCTATTAAAGGCCAAGATGAGGAGGGCTCCATCTGTACCACATATTAGGATGAAAAGTTGTAAGTAATAGGTGCTGAAATAAATTATCAACCAACCCCGTATCGTCTGTCAACTACTATACTGGAAACTTCTTCCCATTCCGATTTCTTTTTGCTTGCGTCTCGTTTGTCAATGATATAGTTCATTATCTCACTTCCACCATTGTCTACTGGTGCATCCCAGACCAAGTAGCAGGATTCAGTTTTGATGTCAGTGACTGTCAGGTTTCTTGGTGGTGCAGGGCGATCTGAACAAAAAATAAATGAATGAGAAAATTTGTGAACTTGAGAAACAGTGAACAAACTTGTATTGAAACTGACACCAATACTTACCAAACACTTCAACACTGACAGAGCGATAAGCAGATCCAAGACGGTTGGAGGCTGTAACTATGTATGATCCCTTATCACTCCTCTGTGCATTGGGTATGATTACTTCTGTCTTAGCTTCACTCCTTGAAACTTCTTGTTTCTCAATCTTCAGGGCTGGTGTTGATTTGTCTATCAACACTTCATCTTTGGTCCATTCAATCTTTGGCAATGGAAGACCAGTAACTTCAGCAGGGATGTTCACAGGCTCTCCTGCTTTAACTTTTATGGTGTCTCCTCTAACAGCCAAACGAAGAGTGACAGTAGGTGGCACTAGATGTGAAATATGATATAAGATTAAGGTGTTGCCTAAGTATTTTTCACATAAACTATCTAAAATAGATTTCATTGATAGCCAAAGTACCTTCATCATCCTGAATGACCACATTAAGTGGCAATGAGGGTTCACTTTCACCAATCTCATTAACAGCCTTGGCCCGGAATTCATACATGTGCAGCTCTGCAAGATTTTCTACTACAAAGGATGTGTCTGGACAGAGCCTCTTATTGCACCTCTCAAACTCTGTGGCATCATGTCGTCGTTTTTCAATGATGTACCCTGTAATAGGACTGCCGCCATCATTACGAGGAGGTTTCCAATCCAGTGTGATGGTTGACTTAGTTCTCTCAGTGTAAGTAAATCTCTCAGGTGAACCAGGAGGGCCTGCATTGATAAAAATCAGTGATTTTTACAGTGATCATGTAATGAAGACATAAAAAAAGTGTGACTAATTTAAACAAAATATATAACTAATTGTTTTATAATACTTTTTTTTCTTTGTTACCTTGTGGATCAACTGCAAGAATTGGTCCCAAATCAACAGGTGGGCCACAGCCATACTTATTCTTGCAAATTACACGGAACATATATTCTTGCCCTTCAAGAAGACCTGTAATGTCACACTTAGATCTTTCTGTTTCTATTGGCTGTCTCCAGATATGCATTTTGGCATCCCTTCGTTCAATTATAAAGCCTGTGATGTCACTTCCACCATCATCAATTGGATCAGACCAGTTAAGCAGGGCCATTTTTCTGTTAACCACAACTGGTTTTAGTTCTGTAACTGGTCCAGGAACATCTGAAAAAGGATAACATTGTAAGAATCTTTTATAATACTGATTCCTAGTAAAAAACCCACTGATGCTATTAGAGTTACAGTATGTCCTTAAATTTAAACTCTTTTCTTACCAAAGATCTCAACTCTTGTTGCAGCAGATTTGGTACCACTTTCATTGCTGGCAGTGATAATATATCTCCCGTGGTCCTTCCTATCTGTGTTTACAATAGTAAGCACAGATGACTTCCCAACGTTAACTATTTCTGCCTTCTCTTTGTTAAGTTCTCCATCTTCTATAGACCATACAATTTTAGGTGCTGGACGACCAAAGACAGTGGCAGGGATCTTTAGAGCCTGGCCAGCCAGAATCTGGATGCCCTCTCTTACTGAAAGGTCCAATTCAATGACTGGAGGTTCTAAGAGTGAATCAAAATAAACAATTACAATTTATTGTGACATGAATGTGTCCCTTGCTTCTCATATCCCCATTATGTATTGATTGTATAAAAAAATACCTTGAGGTTCAAGAACTGTGATGGGTTCAGTTACACCTGGAGGTCCTTCCCCAGCTGCATTGACAGCACTTACACGAATTTTGTAATCTGCACCTTCTCTAATGCCTTTTACAGTGTATTCACGAAGTTTAATAGGCTTATCTGTGCAGCGAGACCATTCATTGCTGCCCATCAACTGTTTATCAACAAAATAGCCTATAATTTCTCCACCACCATTATACAAAGGAGGATCCCATTGCATCTCAATAGCAGATGAGCTTGTATCAATAACTCTTGGAATTGGTGGTCCTGGAAGCACTAATTATGAGAAAATAAGTAGTAATTTAGGGAGGCAAGACTCTATTTTGACAACAAAAATACAGTTAAATTTATATGGTTTGCAACTTACATATTGGAGATTGTGCAGTCTTTGGATCAGATGGTACACTAAACTTTCCAACACCTCCTGCATTTTCAGCACACACCCTAAAAATGTATGTAAGGCCTTCCAAAAGTTCCTCAGCTCTGACTTCTAATGAATTGAGTAGGTTTCTGTTGACACGAGCCCAGTGAGTGCTGTTAATTTCACGCTTCTCAATCCAGTATCCTAAAATAGGACTTCCATTGTCTTTTGGTTCCTTCCATTTTACCACCATGCTGTTGGCTTGAACATCTTCAACCTCTGGCTTTTCTGGTGCATCTGGAGGAGCTGTCAACACACACATTCATTAATGTAATTGCTTTTCTTTAAGTAAAACAAATATTAATATTTGCAACATGTGAACTCCCTTATCAAGGCAAACAAAACTTACTAAATGGATCTTTAGCAAGAAGAGGTTGAGACACACATGGTGGGCCAGGGCCAAATCTATTTTCAGCTGTGACACGGAAGATATATTCTTTGTCCTCAATCAGTTTGGTAACTGGATATTTGAGGTGTCTTAATGTAGATGTCACAGTAACCCAACCAATTTCAGCTTTTGAATTGTCTTTCTTCTCCAAGATGTAATTTAAGATCTCACTACCACCATCATCCAAGGGAGGCTCCCATTTGCATATAACAGAGTTCTTTCTCGCTTCATCAAATGTGAAGTTCACAGGAGGACCTGGTGTATCTGAAAAGTGCAATACAAGAAAGATAAAGAACTGTTTTATATTAAATTACATCACTGAAAAACACAATGTAATTAGCAACTATAGATAGGCACAATATACATTATTATTTGTATTAGTCATACTTCAGCAATATAATATATTTTACTTACCTAGTACATTTACTTCACATGAAGCTTTTGCAACACCATGGTCATTTTCAACCTTAATTGTAAATTTGCCATAATCAACCCGAAGTGAATCTCTGACAGACAACCCTGATTCTCCATGTCTACTGTTGTCAACGGTCAAACGTTCTGGCAGACTAAGATGGAATGGCTCATCCACAACAGCTTCTTTCTTCTTTCTAGGTACTATTTTTTCCACTCGTTTCTTTATCTCTTCTGGTCTAATTACTTCATCATTTCTAAGCCAAGTAATAGTTGGATAGGGCGATCCACTTATATTTGCTACCAATGCAATCTCATCTCCTTGTCTAACAGAAAGTCCAGACTGCAAACTGCCTGCAAGGAACACTTTTGGAGGATCTAGTTAAAAAAAGAAAATAACATTGTTTTAATTGGCAAAGCTTGTTCTATGTATCTTGTTTATGTTACTAATGTTTTATTTGCTTACCCATGGGATCCACAGCTTTAATCCATGGGGTGACACGAGAAGGCTCGCTAATTCCAGCAGCATTTTCTGCACGTACACGATACTGATATTCTTTTTCCTCTTCCAATCCTTTCACAGTGTAAGTCAGTACAGGTACTAGACAGTCATTGCATCGTTCCCACTTTTCACCACCTTTGACTATCTTCTCAATTATATATCCCATAATCTTGCAGCCACCATCATATTGAGGAGGTTTCCAAGTTAATGTTATAGACTTTGAAGTTGGATTACTAGTATCAAGATCAACAGGTGGATCTGGGCGCTCTGTACAATTATAAATGATAAATTATTAATACATCTGGGTAAAGAATTCTACATTTAATTATCTGCAATTATGAAATAACTTACGTTTAGCATCTTCTGCAATAATGGGGTTCCGGAGTTCAAGATACTCCCCTCCACCAATCTTATTCACTGCCTTGACTCTGAAATAATATTCTCCATTTGGTATCAGATCTTTTATATTCCATGTTAATTTGTTCTCTCCAGACATCACTGGTGTATAAGTTCTTCGACCAGCTTCTCTGCGCTCAAGTACATAGTGCAATATAGGGCTTCCACCATCATTTTCTGGGGGCTCCCAAGAAACTTTGCAAGTATTCTTGGTAACATCACTTGCTTTGATCTCCTTGCATTGCCCAGGTAGACCTTTAAAATACAAACACTAATCATGACAAAATGTTTTACCATCAATGACACAAAATACTATGTATAAGTTGAAAGTAGTTACCTATAACTTTAACATTAACTGAGCCTGTGGTTGATCCTATTTTATTTTCCAATGTGATAGTATAGACTCCGGCATCTGCATGTACAACATTAGAAACATCTAGAGTAGCAGATGTGTAGTCACTCTTGGATGATACTCTGTCAGCAATTTTTATTTCCTTTCCATCCTTATGCCAGTTAATGGTTGGTGTTGGAACAGCTCTAAATGGCACAGGAATAGTAAGTTTTTCTCCTTCTATAACAACAATGTCATGAGTTTTCAGATCAATTGTTGGATTACCTGTATGGAAAATAAAAATGAAAAAACATAGATATAATTTAATGGTAGGATTCCACTGCATTTTGATTTTATGTAATGTGAATAAAAAAATACTCACTGTCAGGATCCTTAGCAAACACATTCTCTGAAATTTCAGATGGATCACTAGTGCCAATGGCATTGACAGCTCTAACACGGAGCACATACTCTTTATCAGGAATAATGCCTTCTTCAGTTTTGTACTTCAGGTCTTTAATTGGTCGAGAATTTATTCTCATCCACTTATCAGTGCCTGGTTGACATGCTTCAACATGATATCCAATAATAGGGCTACCACCATTCCTCTCTGGAGGCTTCCAAGCAATAGAGATATGGTTTCTGCTGGCATCAGTAACATGTAACTCAAGAGGAGGTGAAGGGGGACCTTCAAATAAATGGAGACAGTTTAGAAATTCTTCTGAAATTCTTCTGCAAAGTGTTTAAGTTTGCCTCTTGAGGTTTTACTTACTTGTAGGGTCTTCAATGGCCAACAGATCTGTAGGTTCACTTGGATGACCAACACCAGCTTCGTTTTCTGCACGAACCTGGAATTGAACCTCTGTTCCCTCAATAACATCGGTTACTCTGTATTGACAATCTGGTCCAGATGTCCTTCCAGCCTTCACCCAACGTGTGCCCATTTTTTCTTTCTTTTCAATTACATATCTGTTGGTTTAATAATGGTGAAAAGTAAGTACTGCAATGTAGCTTAACAATTTTACAAAACAAGATCTAAACCTGTGCATTTTCATGACTAACCTTTGAATGGGCCTTCCACCATCATTTTTGGGGGCTTCCCATTTTAATTCTACATGTCTCTTTGTTACATCAACCACTGTAAGGGCGTATGGTGGTCCAGGGGTAGCTAAAATGCAATTGAAATGTTAAGAAGCCATATATTGGGAAACTGTATATTAAGGTTTGCAAACACTTTTGCTTAAGAATTCAAGCAGTGAATATAATTACAACTCAAAGTTTGCTTTGCTATGCTGTATTATAAAATGTAATAGAGCTTACTGAAAGTATCCTTGGCCAACACTGAATCTTCCAGCTCACAATAGTCACTTTGTCCCACAGCATTCTCAGCAGCAACGCGGAACACATATAAGGAACCTTCAGAGAGTGGTGTTACTGAACATTTGATGTCCTTTACTGTGGTATCCACTGTCTGCCAGCCTTTGCGTCTTACATCCCTTTTTTCAACAATGTAGTTGGTAATTGGAGAGCCTCCATCTCTTTCAGGGACAGTCCATTTGAGATCTGCTGTATTTTTAGTTATATTGATAACCTCAAGCCAGCGGGGTGGTGAAGGAGGATCTAAAATATAAAGCACACATCATTAGCACCATAGGCATTCATTTAAAATTAAATGCATTTTATAAGTAATCGGATGCATGGTTAAGAGTACTAGTTGGGAAATAATTAAACTTAAAGACTGCTGGAGACTCTATCTTGAATCTGAGGCATAGTTTACATTGCAGAGTTATGCATATAGCATAGCTTAAAATTGTTAGTGTAATCATAAACTATAAACACCATTATAATGCAATTCTATTGTGGGTTTGGTCTAGTCATACTCGTATATACAGTAAATGGTAATGAAAACTAGGCAAAACTTACTCAGTCTCTCCTTGCAGAGCACTGGATCACTTGGTTCACTAGGTTCACTTTCTCCAGCCTTGTTTACTGCTCTTACTCTAAATGAGTATTCTTGCTTCTCCATTAGACCTTTCAAGAAGTGTTCTGTAGTTGGAATGCCATCTGCAACTCTAACCCATTCATCAGTTCCAGTCTTCAACAGCTCAATGACATAGGACTCAATCTTGGCACCACCATCATGCTCTGGTTTCAACCAGTTCAGGAATGCAGATGTTTTAGCAACATCTTTAACAGTTGGTTTGCCTGGAGCCCATGGTGGATCTAGAATACAAGCAAAGAAATGTAAATTAAAATATATACTAAAACTGTATAAAATATACTATATAAATCTGACTAATTTCATTTGACAACATAAAATGAAATGTACCAATTGGATCTTTTATTAAGATGGGTTCAGTCTCTCTACTTGGCTTTCCAGGGCCAGCTAAATTTTCTGCCAAAACACGGAACTGGTACTTCTTTTTGTTGGTTAGTCCTTTGACTCTGTCAAATAATAGAACATGCAATTATTTACAGATATTTTTGTGCATACATTTTTATTGATTTCAATTACACTAAAGGTAACTACTAGAATGCCTTTTCATTTGAAGTGCTTACCTGTATGTAGGATCTTTCACAGGAATCTTGTTGCATCTGACCCATTTTCCAGATTCAGGATCCAGTCTTTCAATCCAATATCCAGTAATTGGACTTCCACCATCTTCATCTGGTTCATTCCAGGACAAGGTCACTGAGTCCTTAGTTATGTCAGAAGGTTCAAGGCGAGTTGGTGGACCTGGTGGATCTGCAAAACAGAATCAACAAGAAGTATTGTAAGACATCAGAGGTTCCACAGATCAGAGCTTAAGTTGAGACATAGCAAAAGCAATATCAGTACTTTCATACCAAATGAATACTTGGCAATCATTGAGATTGACTGGACTGGTTCTCCAATGCCATACATATTTTCAGCACTGACTCTGAAGATATACTCTTTAAGAGGAGTTAGTTTTGAAGCCTTGAATCGTGTTTCTTTGATTGTTGATGACAGTTTGTTCCAGATTTTACTGTCACCAGCTGACTGTTCCAGAATATAGTTGGTAATCTTTGAACCACCATCATCCCTTGGAGGATTCCAGGTCAGTACACAAGATTCATTGGTAATCTCAGAAATGTCAAATGCAGCTGGAGGTCCAGGTTTATCTGTGTACATAAACAGATAAAATATTAAAGTGAATCATAATAAGAGTGCTGTAAACCACAAACCATACAGACGTAGCCACGCTATCATGGCTACATCTAGGCATGAATGCAGCTCATTTGCCGTAACTCACACGCACATGCGCATGCATCTTAGTTGTGCCCGTGCCCCATGGATAGTGTATGGGGTGGAAAAAGGCATGGCTAGGTGCGGGTGCATCTAGACACGCCGGGAGTGCACATTCCAGCTAGATGTAGCCACGATGAGCGTGGGTACATCTGCATATCTACTGAATGGGCTCTGTTGAAAGGAAATGTTAATGATTACAAAAATTATGTATATATATTTTTTTTATAAGATTGAGTGTTCTTAGTAGAAAAGTTTACTGGTGTATGATTTAGCTTGTTTTTTTTTCAATAACAGAATGTCATACCTAAAACATTAACTTCAACAACTGCTGTAGCCCTGCCAGAGGTATTCACAGCTTGAATAATGTAGGTTCCAGAGTCGCTTCTTGTGCTGTCTGCAATTGTAACCGTAGAATGTCCAGGTTTGGACTCAATAGTTATCCGCTTGTCAACTCTTAGAAGGGAGTCTGCTTTGTTCCATGTAACCTTAGGCTCTGGTTTTCCAATAATGGTAGCTGGTAATTCAATTTTGGTTCCAGCCTTCACTGTAATGCCAGCTATCAATTTCACATCCAGGATAATTTCTGGTGCCTCTGTAATTATCAAATCAAATATAGGTATAAACATCTGAGGCATTCACATTTTCATCAGTAACTATCTAATACTAGAATACTGCATACCTTTGGGATCTGTAGCCAAGATGTCATCTGTTGGCTTGCTTGGTTTACTGGCACCAAGTCTATTGAGTGCTTTTACACGATATGCATACCACTGGCCTTCAGTGAGATTGTCTACTTGGAACCTAGAAAGAAGAGTGTTTTCCATGTTAGTAGACAAAATATAAATTGGATGCTTATCAGTGTTGCAAATTGAAACCACAAATCACACTTACTTTGTTTCTGTAACAGAATCACCACAAATTTCCCATTTGTCTGTACCACGCTGGCATTTCTCTACAAGATAACCCTTAATGCGTGAACCACCATCATATTTAGGTGGCTCCCATGTCAGGAAAATTCCTTTGGCAGTTGGATCTCTCCATTTAACATTTTCAGGTGGGTCGGGAACAGCTGTAATAAGAGCAGAAAATCAGCTAATGGTTTAGCAGAATACAGGTGCTGCCAAATGTCAGAGGAATCATGCTCTCTCTTTACTGCCACTTCCCAGTGGAAATACAGGCTAGGGGAACATATGCTTTTAATGCATTATATTAAACTTTGTATTTGCAAAACTAACTTACACAGTTTGGGGTAGAATATATTATCATATAATACAATTAATTGTAACCTACTTGCTGGTGCAGACATGTTCACTGGCTCGTCAATGTATGCAGGTTCTCCTGGTCCACACTTGTTGCAAGCTGAAACCCTGAAGAGATATTCTTTACCTTGGATAAGGTCAGATACTGTGAACTCTTGGTCAATGACATTTTCTATAACCTGTAACAAAAAAACAACAACTTAGTATATCAAGCTGTCTTTCAAATCCAATATCTGTAAAACATAATCCATAACCGAAATATCTTCATGTCTTTTGAGTTTAAAATGTAGCTTGGGTTATGTTACAGTAAGTCTCATTGCACATGTGTTACATTGGTTTTGTGATGTGAACCCAGAGAGGGTTTATTTGCAAAATTACTGACAGGCATGGAGCATTTGGAGGAGGTTACTGGAAGTGTTGGCAAAAATGCAGTCATGTTTCAATCGTTGTGGGGGGATGTGGTTAATGCTGTGACTGCAATCCCACAGGCAGCTGCAGTGTTTCCAGTGTCTTCCTGTGCATGCTGAAAACTTTGATGATTGACTGATCTTTGATGGATGCTGCATCTTTTTACGCAGCTGCTGGAATTAGCAGAGCTGCAAGTGGGCATCTTAATACAAATCCAAGCAGCTGCGACATTAGCATATTTTTGCACAGCTGCTGCATACACATTTGCAGCGCTGAAGGCATTTTCATAGAACTTAGGTCCATAGCATGCAAACTAAGCTATCAATATAATTAAAATTGTAAACTGCAGTAGAGCTATTACACACCCTTGCCCAGGTCTTGCGGTTGACTTCTCGTTTTTCAATAAGATATCCAGTCAGCGGGCTGCCACCATCATTCTCAGGTGCTTCCCAAGACATGTTAACAGTGCTTCTTGTGAGGTTCCCAATTTTCAGCTCTCTTGGAGCACTTGGCCGAGCTAAGACATTTTCAGATAAATTTATTACAAAGAAAAAAATCTATATCTATCAACACAACTTTAGATAGAATTATTTGCACTTACCAATAACATTGACATCAATTTCTCCAGACACTGATACCACAGTATTTTTAAGCTCTAATGTGTAAATTCCTTTATCAGGACGTTCACTTGGAGAAATAACAAGCTCTGTAAAGGTCGCAGTGGTGTCTATTTTAACACGGTCATTGCTTTCCAAGACTGTATCATTTACTGACCATACTGCAGTTGGAGTTGGGTAGCCAGTAATAGGTACATGTATTTTAAGAGGTTCAGGAACAATCACTTCAAGGCCATCTTTGAAAGCCCTTAAGTCCATGGTAGGTGGAGCTGTAGAGAGGAAACAAATGAAAGCATTTTACACTGTTTGTAAATATATGCAAGCTTTAATATCCAGTAGATTTAAAAAATAAATACTGGAACACCAGTTAAATACTCACTGTGAGGGTCATCTGCTGTAAGAGGTCCAAGGCTTTCAGTAGGGTCTGAAATGCCAGCTGCATTTTCTGCAGAGACTCTATAATAATAGTTTGCTCCAGCCTTCAAACCAGTCACCTGATGCAATCAATAAAGCAGGATAATAGATAAGTTAATGAGTATTATAATAAAATTTCTGGTGAAATTTTTTTAGATGACTCAAAATCAAACTGCCTAAATTAAAGTTACAATTAACAAGTGTGCATATTACAGCCTGGAACATATTACTTTATTAGACAGAATTAAATTTCCTATTTTTTTTGCATTAAGTAACCACTCTCAGGTGGTACCCTAGAACACGTGTGTGGGAAAACACCCATCTGTGTTCACAGGCATGTAGAGGTATATTTAAAACAATATATTCTTAATAATATAATTGAGCTTTGCTTTTATTAGTTTCATGTTTCTTGTTTAATTTATAATATTTAAATATTTGGAATTTGTAAAAAAATAAATTGAATAATTACTGTGTGCAAGATTTACTAAAGCTCCTAAACAGAAGTGGAGGTGCTAGCAACCATCACATTTTTGCTATCATTCATCATTCACCTTAGACATTCTAGAAAAATGATAGCGAGAATGTAATTGGTTGATGTGGAAAACAACTCCACTTTAAATTTTTAGAAGCTTTACTAAATGTTCACTACAACTCGACTAAAAAGCTTTTCAGACCTACTGACCTAGAATTATAATTTGTTTTGTGCTTTATATTGGCAACAGGGCCGGTTCTAGACCTTGTGGCGCCCAGGGAGAAAGTGTCCTGTGGCATCCCCCCACCCCCAAGGCAAAACAGGGTTAGTGCGCGCCATAGACGTGTGTCGAAAATAGGGGCGTGGCTTCATGGGGAAGGGGTGTGGTCACAGTAATGCCCCCTGTAACTGCACTCAGTACTGTGCCCTCAGTAGTTGTGCCCCCAATACTGTGCCCCCTGTAGCTGTGTCCTCTGTAGTTGCACCCCCAGTACTGTGCTCCCTGTAGCTGTGCCCTCAGCAGTTGTGCCCCCAGTAGTGTGCCCTCAGTAGTTGTGCCCCCTGTAGCTGTGCCCCCAATATGCCCCATATAGCTGTGCTGCTAGTAGCACCACTTACCCAAAAATTAAATAAATATTCACCATCCCCGCTCCTGCCTCCTAACCGCTACTGCCCTCCGTCTCCGGCCGCCGGCACCGCTCCTCGGATCTATGGGAGAGACGTCATGACGTCTCTCCCATAGCACCGCACAGACACTAGAGGTCAATTGTGACCTCTAGCATCTATGGCCATTTCCACGATGCTGTGCGGTGCACGATGACATCATCATGCATGGCACTGGCACCAGTAGCGGATCTTGCCACTGCAGCGCCCTTGGGTCAGCGGCGCCCCGGGCAAAAATCCTGCTTGCCTGTGGCAAGATCCGCTACTGATTGGCATTTACTAGAGATATTTTCTACAGAGTCTGATTCTGAATTTACCTTGTATGTAAGATCAGGAGCAAGTCTCATGTTGCAGCGAATCCATTTGTCTGTACCCTCTTCACATCTTTCAATAATATAGCCTAATACTGGGCTTCCTCCATCCTGCAGAGGAGGTTCCCATGTAAGCTGAACAGATGACTTGGTTTGTTGAGAATGGGTAAGGTTGATCGGAGGGCTTGGTTTATCTAAGAAGGAAAGTGCACATAATGTTAGTTATTATCCATACAGAATTTTAGAGTGTTAAGAACACAACAACCAGGAGCAACTGCCTACCAATTGGATCTCTGATCATTATAGAGCGTGTAGCAGCACTTGGCTTGCCAACTCCAGCTTGGTTTTCAGCTCTGACCCTGAAAATGTATTCCTTGTTCTCCACAACATCATTGAGGGTGGTTCCAAGCTCATCTGGTTTGGTGATCATGGCAGTGTCCCATTTGATGGAAGCTCTGTCACGCAGCTCAATAATGTATGCAGTTATTTCAGATCCACCATCATACTCTGGTGGTTCCCAGGTCAGTGATGCACCAAAGCGATTGACATTACAAACATCTACATTCAAAGGAGGTCCTGGAACATCTGTAGCAAAGGTATTGGTTCATATTAGATCATTTTGTACAACATAAACTAGAATATAGTATCTATTATGAATATTGCAGCTTTTATGTAATACTCACCAAACTTGTTCTTTGCTTCAACAGGTTTGTCTGTTTCCACTGGTTCACCAGCACCTACTCTGTTCTTTGCACTTACACGGAAGAGGTATTCCACACCTCCTTTCTGGAGTCCAGTGACGGTAAATTCACAGCTATCAGCATGGTCAGTGACCAGGACCCAAGTCTTACGCTTAATATCTCTTCTTTCTATAATGTAGCCAGTGATTTTACTACCACCATCAGTCTCTGGTTCTTCCCAAGCAAGACTGACTTCTCCATCATATGTATCAATAACCTCTAGGTTTCTGACAGGTCCAGGGACATCTGAAATAATTTTTTTGCTGTTAGTTACTGACTACTAGATTAAAGCAATTTGTGTTATTATTGGTTGCACTGATAGGAATAACTTACCAATAACATCTAAGTTGATATGTGCCTCTGCCTTGCCATGTTTGTTTTGCAGTATGATTGTGTATTGCCCCTTATCAGCTTTCTTTGTTTCAGGAATTCTGAAGCTTGTGGCAGTTGCGGTGGTATCAACGTGCATTTCAGGTAAAGTTTCATCTTCCCTGCGCCATTCAGCTTCGGCTTTTGGATAAGCATCATATGGCACAGACATTGTAAGTGGTTTCCCAGCATCGATCACAATGTTCTGGTCTGCTGTCTTGATCTTTGGTACAGCTGTCAAAAACAAGTTGGCGAACATTAAAATTACTGTTCATAATACTTCATGCAGTTAATAATATTTTGTTAATTTATTTAGATGACATTTCTAGAATGAGCATGTGTACACTATATATTATTTATTAAATTGAAAATTAACTCAAATGCTGAATAAAATAATATAAACATGACAATCAGATTGAATGTAATGATATTTACATATCATTACATATGACCACATCATACATCCCACCAAGAACCTTTGCAATCTGATGGACCATTATGCTATAGATAACACATATCCTTGTGTATCAATGCCTATTTCAGTAGAGATTGTAAGCTTGCGAGCAGGGCCTTCCCACCTCCATGTCTATTATTACCCAGTTTTATTTAGTCAATGTTGCTTCCAGTTGTAAAGCGCAACAGAATTTGTTGCACCATATAAGAAACTGTTAATAAATAAATAAATAAATATTTTATTACAATTCAACCTTCTCATAAGTTATTTATTGTGATGCTGTTATATGTTTTTCTCTTGGTAGAAAGGGCATTAGAAACATGAAAAAATTATCAATATAATTGGTTACAAAATAAGCACAATGTAGTGTGTGAAATGCTTCCATATAAAAAACATACTGTACCTGCTAATTCAAGTTTTGCTCTAGCTTCTTTATCCTTGGCGATAAATCTGTATTCCCCTTGATCACGGGGTCTGATTTCACACACTTGCAGTCTGTGGACTTTGCCTTCGCTCATCATTTGATGTTTGTCTCCCTGGACAATAATCATGTTGTTTCTCAACCACTTGACTTCCACTCTATCCTTATTCAACTCAGCCTCAAAGATGACATCTGAACCTGGAGCTTCATAGGCATCAAGTGGTGGTCTGATAATCTCAATAGGAATTTCTAAAATGGAAATTAAGAATTTATATATAAAGTATGTAAATGACACTTACAGCCTACAGTCAAGAATACAATGATTTTTTTTTCATTACCTTCAACAAAAAGTCTTGCCCTAGATTTTCTCTCATCTACTCCGCAAGAATATTCGCATTCATCTTCTGGTCTGCAGTCTTTAATAATAAGTCTGTGGAGGCTTCCATCTTTCTCAAATTGATATCTTAAAATAAACCCATGAAAAATGTTAATAAAACGGGGATCACAACCGAGATGCTAAAAAAAAGTTATATCAATAATAATATTAATATAAGTTTCTTACTTTTTGTTCTCCCTAAGTTCACGACCATTTCTGTACCATTTTACTGACGCTTTCTCTTTGGAGAGCTGACAAGTAAAAACAGCATCCTCAAATTCAATGACAGTTTGGTCTTGCAGATGCTGAACAAAATCTGCTGGAGCTTCTGTGATCAAAAGCTCTGCTACAGCTCTGTCTTGTCCAGCAATGACAGTGTATTCTCCTTCATCAACAAATCCACAGTCCTTGATAATTAGAGAATGTTTGTATTTGTCAACCTTATACAGGACTCTTCTGTCTAGAACAACTTCTTGGCCATTCTTCATCCACATGACTGTTGCATTTGGACGATTGACTTTGCAGCAGAAAGTGACTGACTTCTTTTCCATTGTCTCAATATCTTCAATAGGCTCGACAATCCTCAAGTCTTCTTCTGCAAGTAACAATATAAAATCATTCACAAATTCTTGCCATATGATGTAATGGAAACTAAAATAAAATGTTGTATTCCAGCTACTTACCTTGTACTGTTAAAGAGGCAGCAGACTTGGCAGTTTCACCCCTGTGGTTTGCCAGGGATACAGTGTAGGTGGCTTGGTCATCTAGCTGAGCCTCTCTGATTCGAAGAGTGTATACCAAGTCTTTGTGCACCATCACATATTTTGGACTATCAAATATTCCTTCATCATTCTTGAACCACTTGGCTTTGGCCCCTTCTGTGTTGACTTCACAGTTAAAGACAAGTTCTTGTCCTTCTTTAACAGTTTGGTCCTTAACAGGTGTTATGATCCTAAGTCTCTCTGCAATTCAACATTTCTCAATTTCAGTTAACATTCACCGGATGCATTTTTAACATTATTGTAGCCTATATAACAATTTATATATTGCATCTCAAAGCTACATGACTTAGGGTCGGTTTTGGTAATCATTGAATGCATTGCATATATTTAAGCATTTTTAGTATTATTATAGCCCATTTAACAATTTATATATTGCATTTAAAAGCCACATGAAAACAAATCTGCAAATTTATCCTGTACAGCTATAGCAACAGTTCTATAATCAATATACATCTTAAAATAACTGAGGTTACTGTATGGTAAAACAAAATTTGGCTATTTAAAACACAGCATATTCAGAATGTTCCTCATCATTTAAAGTCAGGTTAGACATTTACAAATGAAATGTTTAGTACACAGTTGTTTACAGTTACCTATTACAAAATTGTTTCTATAATTACTGTAAATGCATTTAGAATTATTAAAAATTTGATACAATATCAAACAACAATTAGAATGTGAACTTGTCATGCATATTTTGTAACAACGTACCAATTACTGTTAGTTCTGCTTGTGCTCTGGATTGCCCAATCATGACAGCATAGGCTCCATCATCTTCCTTAGGCACCGAATCCTTAACAACAAGAATTCTTTTCTTGCCATCAGAAAGGATGTCATACTTATCACCCGACTCAAGGACTGTGTCACTCTTTAGCCACTGAACTTCAAATGCTTCTTTTGAAACAGAGCAGATGAATTCTGCTTTTTCCCCTTCCAGTACTTCAAGATTCTGTGGTCTAGAGATAAACTCTGCAGCAAGTTCTAAAAAGTGAAACAATATCTCATTAGATAATAATATGATATGACCAGCCTTGACACTAAAAGTCACTTCTCATGAAACTTGCATTGCAATGCGATAAATTACCTTTTATTGCAAGTTTGCCTGTTGTCCGTGAAGTTGGCAGTCTGCAGTTGTATTCACCAGCATCATCCAAGTGGATGTTATGAATTATCAAAATCCTCTTTCTACCTTCAGCAATATGTTCATACCTTCCACCATCGGGCAACTCATCGTCCCCTTTAAACCAAGCAACATCAGCACTGGCCTTTGAGACTTCACAGACTAGTTTCACAGATTCTGATTCAGATGCTTCAATATTAGGGAGATTTTTAGTGAAAATAGCTTCTTCCTCTGCAATTCAATAAAACACAATGCATGTTGTTAGATTAAGCTTCATAATCATAAACATGTAAAAATACATGATTGTAGATAATATATTACATTTGATTATAATTCCATTCAATTATTAAATATTGATAGGTAATATTGTTTTCAAGTAGGGAGAAACAATGTAGGTGAGGGAGAATCACATAAAGTGGAAATGGAAATCATGTTATGTGCTAGGGTAGTACTCTAATGTATTTAGGCTTGGCTAAGATTTTGTTCCTTTATTTCCTTACCGATGACTGTAAGCAGTCCAGAGGTTCTGGCCATTTTTGACTCGCATACATACTCTGCTTCATCATCAAATACACATTTGTTCACTACTAAGGCTCGTGTGACTCCTTTAGAAATAATATCATATTTTTTGCCCTTGCGAATTTCAATTCCATCTTTGAACCAGCGAACCTGGATTTTGAAATAAAAAGCGGTCAAAGTGGGCAAGGCAAATAAAAGACACTAGTTATGGTAAATAATATAAAAGCAGCAAGTGGTTAATAGTAAAACAAATGCTAAAGATGAGAGATCAACAGGACAGTGTAAGCAAACATACCTTGGCACTTTCACGGGAAATTTCACACTCAAACCGAGCGGTTTCCTTCTCTTTAACTTCAAGGTCAGTGAGAGGTTTGGTGAATTCCACAAATGGAGCTGTATAAAAAAAAATGTTTTTAGTTTTTTCAGTTCTAAATCAATATTTGTGAAGTAAATTATGTTTTGTGACTCATTAACCAATGATATTTAAACTTCTAATACAAAGTTCAAGGCTGCTAACACAATAATAATAATAATAATAATAATAATAATAATAATAATATACTGTATGCTCTTTAAATGAGTACTGCATTTGGATAATGAACAATGAATTGTTCGTATGTAGGTATATTATAATAAACTTAACTTATCCATCCCTACCCCCATAGAAAACAACTTACGCTCTACATTCAAGAATGCAGATGTCTTGAAATCCTTGGCATCACATGTATATGTTCGTATGTCATCTGGTGTGCAGCCATGAATGATAAGTTTTCTGACTCTGCCATCTGCGACAATGTCATATTTCTTTGTCTTGTGGATTTCTTGTCCATTCTTAAACCAGTTAATCTCAGCATTTTCTCTAGACACCTCACACTCGAGAACTGCAGTAGCTTCCTCTTCTACTGTTTGGTCTTCAAGAGGCTTAGTAAATTCAATTGGAGGTTCTACAAGATGAAATATCTGTTAGAAAGTGTTCCACTTTTTCATATGTTAAAATAGAAAGATTTGAAATTATCACTTTACCTTTTACAATCAAGTTGGCCTCGGTCTTAAAGTCCTTTGCAGTGAGTTTTACTTCTCCGGCATCTGGTATTTGCAAGTCCCTGAGGGTAATTGTGTGAACTCTTCCTTCAGCACGTGTGACAATCTAGCAATTCAATAAATTGGTACATTGGTCCAAAATCTCCATTATAGTATCATTTTTTTAAGTTTCTTTTAGAGTTGCATAAAAACCAAATCAGTGCAGAAAAATAAAATGTGATCAATTTCTTTTTATGGTATTGGTGAAGTGATCTCTGCACACATAGAAAATCCATGTTTCCATAGTAGGATACTTTGGCTTATAATATTCAACACTAATGACTGCTAAATTTGTAGTATATCAACTTTTTTTACACAACATTTAAAATACTGATTTGCTGACATGCGCTGCAGTTAAAACAAAACCTTTGTGTATTACATTTAAGAAATGCTAACATACAGTACAGTAAAGCATATTTATATTAACTATATTTAATGTATAAAAATAATTAAGAATTTTTATTTTAAAAAAAGTCTGACAGCCAACACTATCATTAGAAATGAGTTATATGTGTGTGTGTGTGTGTGTGTGTGTGTGTATGTGTGTATGTATGTATATATACATATATATACATATATATATATATATATATATATACATACATACATACACACACATATTGCCCAGTGTTTGGTCACTACATAGATAACATTTCTTTAAAATGAAACGTAAAAAAATACCATTGTACATAGTTATACAATGTTGTTGCATTATAAAGAAATGTTTTAAAAAAGGCTGCTACTGAAGTATAGTCAAGTTGGGATAATGTTAAAGGACACAGATCTCTGATATCTTGAAATGTAAAAGGAGCACTTGAAGTTAAGTTATAAATAGCAGACGAGAGGACCTGGAGTACAAATCTGTCCACAAAGTTATGCTGTCAATTGCCTGAAATGGAATTTTAAGCTTGCAAATCCCCATATATGCACAATTCTTTACTACAGCTATCAAGTGAATGAAAAACTAATCAAGGATTTAATTTTATTCAACATAACTCATCATGAATACTTGCCTCTTTGAAGCTAACTATATATTCTTGAGCATTAAGAAAATAGAAAATCCACCAAAACATCAAAATATGCAGATTGTTTATATTGATGAGTGTATAATAATAATAATAATAATAATAATAATAATATTAAAAAAGTCCTACATGTATTTAAAATATTATTGTTTCAGTAAGTAAAAGGGTGTAAATATGTATTTTATTATATAAATTTATGAGCTTTATAAGTCCTTACCTTATCACTTGGTTCCAGCTTTTGACCATTGAGGAACCACTCCACGGGGATCCCTTCATAAGAGAGCTCACACTCGAAAGTGGCTGATTCCCCAGCTGTTACAGTCACGTCTTTTAGGGGCCTTAGCAGGCCAATTACTCGGGCTTTTCCAACAGAAGAAGACATATTCCATTAATCCCTTCCGCCACGTAAAGCTAAGGCCCTCACCCTCCTATTTCCATTGTGGCTTTCCTCCAGGATGCAGAGCACTGCACTGAAACTATTTAAGGTCTTCCAAAGTGACTACTGAGGGGTGGATCCTTTCCCAATTTGCATATGGTGTTTCCTTACATTGAACAGAGTCAGCAATATACTGTATGTGTGTAGCATCTGTTCACCCACCAATCAAGCACTTGCTACATATGGCATACCCTTTTAAAATAGCCAAGTAGCTATTGGACAGGGACAGCTGGCACCTGGCTACCTTATCTGATGCTGTCCATCAATCTCTTGGCACTTTCTAGAATTGTAACCATGATGCTCTCTCTATCAGCAGTTAACATGCCAACACAGCAAGTCTTTCTTTGTAACGATCCTCTTTCATAACAATTTATTACAGAAGCATCCTTGCTATCCATGATGACTCAACAATTTCACAGCAATTAATTAGTTGATTCTTTATGTTAAGTAATACAATATACTGTGTTGTAGATGAAAAATATGTTATTTTATGACAGTATTACATATGATTGGGCATTCTCTGTATTTGCTATCTGCTCAGACAGGAATATATATATTTACATTTGGAAAAAAAGTGTTTTTTAAATTATACATGGTGCTGCTGCCATCATCTAAAAATATGTTGCTTTTTATGACAGCATGACATATGATTGGAAATTATCTCTATTGCTATCTGTTCAGACCAGAATATATATTTTTTTAATTTGAAAATAATAGTTTTTAAATTATACATGGTGCCACTACCCTCATCTAAAAACATTTTTTTTATAATTTATACAAGAATTATGAAATGTTGGATAATATGGGTTTTCTGCCCAAGGGCATTTCACGACTAGAGGGGTCCTACGTTAAGATTACTCCTGCAAGACATTGTACTAATCTTCAGAAATACGCCACTGGCAATATATTTCTGAGGAAAGCACTAGAAAAATGGAACTGGCATCCATAAGATAAGTAAATTCAATTGGTGCAGAGTGAGTGGCATAAACCCCCCTTGACTCAGGGATCTGTGTGCACCATACACCCTGCGCCCATTAAAGTAATGCCCTGCTTTTGCCATATGAACATATTAAATATTATTAATGTGAAATGGTAAACAAGTAGGTTGAGATTCTACAAGCAATGCTATTTAGTTAATGTAAGGTTGTACCTTTCACTTTGAGATGTGCACTGGATTTTGCATTGGCTGCTTGGAAATCGACCCCGCCGGCTTGGTCCATCTGCACGTTATATAGGATAAGGAAGTGCTTTTTGCCCTCTTCCTTAATTTCACAGTCCTTAAGTAAAAATAAAAATAATTATTACAATTTAGATTACTACCCACTTTCGGCACATTTGAAAAATAGGCTTCATAGATTATTTATTTGACTGAGAATATACTAAGAAACTAAAGTTACAGTATCTTAACCTAAACACTAAACGAATCTTATTTTATTTCCATAAATTCTATTTTCACTTCAACACATGGGGTCTTATTCAGAGTTGATCGTAGCAGTGAATTTGTTAGCAGATGGGCAAAACCATGTGCACTGCAGGGGGGGGGGGGGGGCAGATATAACATGTGCAGAAAGAGTTAGATTTGGGTGGGGTGTGTTCAAACGGAAATCTAAATTGCAGTGTAAAAATAAAGCAGCCAGTATTTACCCTGCACAGAAACAAAATAACACACCCAAATCTAACTCTCTCTGCAAATGTTACATCTGCCACACCTGCAGTGCACATGGTTTTGCCCTACTGCTAACAAATTTGCTGCTGTAATCAACTCTGAATTACCCCCATGGTCATTAACTCCAGACATCCTTAACTCTTTAGCACAGTTCCATTGTTTTTGCCTCTATCTTATAGCCTTCTTATCTTCTCTCATATGACTTTTATTCATGTGTAGTATGCCTCTCAAATGCAATATCTTGGAATGTGGTCTGATGTCAGATGGTAGAACCAATGACATGTAGTATGTCATTTTATTGATGGTTCTGGTTGGGTAGCCATATTTAGTACAATCTGCAAATTTAGTTCGCTTATGGCCTATCCAGAGAAAAAGCATAAAGCAATGTCTAAAATATGCATCATCATACTGTATATCCAATACAATTAAACAATTTTGTTTTTGCAGATATATAGATCTAATGTGTATAAGCATTTGAAGCTGCAGTATACAGCTTCAAATTGGAGTAAACTATGAAATGCGTGACACAAACAATATTAATGTTCAACGCCTAAAACCCAATAGCACATGTATACTATCAACGAAAAATCGGTATTTGTTAGCAGTACTTACTGGAGAAGAATGTAATGCATCTCCTTTCAGTTTCCAGTTAGCATGTACATCCTCTTCTGATATTTCAGTCTCAAAACGTGCAGTTTCCGTTTCTATAACCTCCACACTGTACAGGGGGCGGACAACCTTGATATCACGTTCTATGACATAAAGAATTTTAAAAAAGTAGGTAGTTAAAATATTTGATCAGTGTCCAAAATTCCAAAAAACAAGAGTTGGCTGATAAATTTCACCTTCAATGTTGAGCTTGGCAGTGGTTTGGTCTGTTCCACAGTCACAAGTGTATTCACCAATATCCTTCTTTGAAGCTTTCTTGATTGTGAGAATGCGTTTCTTTCCATCGGTTTTAATGATTATGTTCTTGGAGGGGATTATCTCCTGTCCGTCCTTGAGCCATTTCACCGGTGCTTTGGATTTGCTGATCTCACAATGCAAGACAACTTCATCTTTTTCCACAGCGGTGTAATCCTGGAGTTTTGTTGTAAAGTATGGGTCTCCCTCTGCAAGTTAGAGACATTATTACGTAATGCCAACATTATTGTTAATTATTGTATACATGTATTTGTTTGTTTCGAGTGAAGTGCAAATCTGTGTTTTTTGGGTTCCATAGTCAAAACTTACCTAGCACAGTAAGTTTTGCTTCATTTGTTTTTCCCATGGCCTCGACTTTAATTAGAGAAGTATCATCCAGAGTGACGTCTTTGAATTTAATAGTGTGGAATTTGCCATCATCGTGCATTGTCACCAGCTTGCTGGGATGTAGGCGCTGGTCATTTTTGAACCAGCTAACCTGAATGTTGTCATGAGATAGCTCAACAGTGAATTCAGCTGTTTCTTGTTCTTTAACTGTCACATCTTTGAGTGGTGTTACAAATTCGAGACGAATACCTTTAACACAAATTAAATATTAATTAATAGTCTTTAAAAGCATGCTGTTTGTGTGAAAAGAATGTACATTTACATAGATCTGCCGTAAAGTCAAATGTTTTCATCCAGTTTTATGATAAATTGATTGATGCTAATTTACAGACAACAATTATCTGTAATACAATTTTGATTTCATTGAGCAATTTCCAAAAACACAAACACACTTTTATTTTCATAATTTGTAACTAATACAACCAAGGAAATTCAAAAAGCAACAAACCTTCAATGATAAGTTTGCCACTAGTTCTCTTATCTTCTGCCTCAAACATGTATTTAGCTTCATCTTCAAAGGCAACTGACTTTATAACCAGGGCATGTCTTGTGCCTTCAGCAACAAGTTCATACTTGTCATCTCCCTGGAGATCTTGGGTTCCTTTTAGCCAACGGAATGTCTTAGGCAACCTAGAAGTCTCACATTCAAATCGTGCTTCATCTTTTTCATACACCTTGACATCACTGAGTGGGGTGATAAAGATGAGTGGAAGTTCTATAAGACAAGACAAAATTAATTAGTTATACAGGGTATATTTATTTTAAATTCAGAACAATATTAGCTAATTAGCCCATTAAATTATAAATCTATAGAAAGATTTGCAAGTACAAAAATATCCATTTGATGAGCAGTGAGACTGGGCCATGCTAAATATTGCAGGTGCAATATGCCACTTGGCTTAAGAACATGCCTGTGGTTGTGCAGCATTCTACCTATTGGGACTGTGTGTACTATATGTTTTATTACTTAACTTTATACTATACTAACACAGATAGCAATACATACTAATTTTCAAGTATTATGTATTATAACACCTGCAACACTTTAAGAACTCAATTTACATTGGTTTTTAATGTAGGTCTGTTTGGTGAAATTATTATCAACTGTATATGGTAAACAGCAAATGCTGGTTGCATTAATACCGTTCTGCTGAGAGCAGCCACAGGCTGAGGTGCAAGGGGGCATGAACAAATCTGGGGGACATAGTTTCCCCGGTGCCACTTCGGCTGCACAGGGGGTGCCGGTGGCCACATGGGGACATTTAGCAGTGTAGTCCTGGCCTCTGCTGGACCCTACAACAAGCCTCAGTAACTAGTACTCTACCCCACCCTGTGCCCCTGCATTATTCTAATATAAACCTGTCTACGTAATCCTTTATTTTGCCCCCTCTTACCTCTACCCTTCTCCCCTAGTCTCCTACGTCTATTCTCTCCTATGTTTTCCATCCACCCCTCTGCTTCCTTTCCTATCCTTTCCTGTTACCCCACTTTCAGTCACCTCTTCCCCACCATGGGCCTACCACCCTACCACTCAGCCCTGCTCCCTCCTTTCCATGTCACCTCACCTCCATCCACATCACATTATACTCCCTCCCTGCCCTTTTCCTGCAGTTTCCCCTTTTAGCTTAGTAGCCCACACCAACACTACACCCGCTTTATCCCTGCCATTATCCCTCCATTATCTTAGGTGATTTTAACATCCCAATCAATATCCCCTGCCTCTAAACTCCTTAACTTCACATCTTTCCTTGGTCTTTCCCACCCAGTGGACTTTCTTGCCCTCCCATGTGAATGGTAGTTTACTTGATCTGGTCTTCACTAACCATCTCCTCTCTCTTCTGGCTCCCTGGCCTTCATTGGCACCCCTTCCAATTCAAGCTTCTCACACTCACTTACAAAGACATCACCCACTCCTCTCCCATTTACATCTCAGACCTTATTTCCTTTACACTCCTGCTCATCCTTTTCTCTCCGCTAATGTATGCCGCATCTCCAGCCTACTAATTACCTCCTCCCCCTTCTACCTCCAAGATTTTGTATGTGCTTCTCTGGAATTCTCTACCTCTCCCCCTCAGACTCTCCACCTCTCTACAAGACTTCAAATTGACTCTCAAGACCCACTCTTCACCAAACCCAGTAAACTGTCATCCTAAGACCTCTGTCCCATGCTTACTGTCTACACTTTTTTTTGTCACCTGTCTGTCTACCCCTCCCCTTTAAAATGTAAGCTCTCATGAGCAGGGCCTCGTTCCCTTCATGTGGTTTTCCTTGTCTTTCTAACTCTGAACTGTAAGTCACTGTTTTCTTGTCTTTCTTATTTGTTTATGTACTCTGTGATTAAGCACTGCAGATCCCTTTTGGCACCATATAAATAAAAGCTCATAATAATAATAATAATAATAATAATAATAATAATAATATTACCTTTCACTTTGAGATTAGCTGCATTTTTGGCATTGGCAGCCTGGAAAGAAATCTCCCCGGTCATGTCCAGTTTGCAGTTATAGAGTATGAGGACGTGTTTCTTTCCATCCTCTATGATTTCACAGTCCTTTTTTGCACACAAAAAAAATATCAGTTGGGGAATTTGAAATACATTCTTAAATAATATATTAATTAATAAATTAATCAATTAATCAATCAATCAATCAATCAATCAATCGTCTTACGGGTGAAGGAGATAATATTTCTCCTTTAAGTTTCCACTGAGCATGAACATCAGCTTCTGAGATTTCAACTTCAAATCGTGCTGTTTCACCTTCAAACACCTCCACTCCATACAAGGGGCGCTCTACTTTTATAATGCGAGCTAAAAACACAAATTAAATATGTTATAATGTATTTCATTTGATTGGTAAAGCAGTTGTACTAAGTCTAAACACTTTTTTTCAGCTGGTACCTTCAATGTTCACATTTGATTTAGTTTTATCTGTTCCACAGTCACATTCATATTCCCCTTTATCTTTTTCTTCAACTTTCTTAATCTTCAGAATTCTGCGTTTGCCATCAGTCTTAATAGTTACAGTCTTTGAGGCCTTAATTTCTTGGCCATCTTTAAACCACTTCACTGGTACATCTTTGCTGAGTTCACACTCAAGGGTGACGTCATCCTTTTCTACTGCAGTGTAGTCTTGCAGTTTTACAGTGAAATATGGATCAGCCTCTGTAAACAGATTACCCAAAACAATCAGCATGGCATATAAAAACGTGTGCAGAGGTAACACGCCACCAGGCATGTCACCTTTAGCTGTTTACAATAAAAACACAAAACAGGATATAGGTATACATATAGACATGAAACAAATAACAGGCAAACATACATATACAGATTGAGTATCCCTTATCCAAAATTCAAAATCCCACATTTTTGGGTCCCCTACTGAGATAATGACTTCTATATTATATATTATGTGTATATATAGATATATTATATAGAGATATAATGTAATATACATATATATGTGTCATTATCTCAGTAGGGGAACAAAAAATGTGTGATTTTGAATTTTGGATAAGGGATTCTCAACCTGTATATAACACCACACATAGGAAACAATATATTGTCTTAACTACAAACATACATACAATGTGAATAAAACAGTGACCATTTAAAATTAAACTAAATTTAAAAAAAAAATAAACAGCAAACATAAATTTTTGAAAAAGCAAGACATATACATAAACATACAACTCCTGTAAAATGTACAAATAACAAACAAAGACAAATAAGAAAAACCCAAATAAGATTTGTAAACATACAAAACAAGGAAATAAGACACCCATATATACACACACACACATAAAAATAAAGTTATAACACATAGAGGACATAAAGAGTAAAAAGCTTCTGTTTTTATGAACTTACATTACAGTACATTTACAGAAAGACAAAAACAGTATGTACTGCATGTAAATAACAGACAGTATGAGTTAAAGTTCTCAGTTAGGTCTAGTCTGTCAATAGAGCTCAGTTAGATTAATGAGAATAAATAAAGATTTTAAAATGTGAATTAGATACTACTAAAAATAAAAAAGGCTGAATACAGCACAGATAGCAAGGATAGCGGTGGTAAATTACATATGCATAATGCCAATATAAGTTGTGTGTTGTTTTTAGTAAAGGCAAATACAAAATAGAATTATTTTTTTTTTAGCATATTCAGGATGCACCTGATTATTTGCAATGGTTTAATTGCTAGAAAGCAGTTAGGCATATATATATATAAATATATATACTAAATATGTTAGGGGTTACAAATTAGTGAAATGGAATAAGGGCACATTAGCATATTATTATAAGCATATACGCAGGAAGATTTTATTTCAAGTATTTGTAAGTAAAATACAACACGAAGGGACATTACTAAGACAAGAATAAAAAGTAAGAATTGAGTAGGATGGCCTTTTAGTGGAAAATATTTAGATTATCCCACTGATGAGCAAAGGTATGGTGGCATTTTTTTTAAAAAGCTGTGTCAATAGCATATCCATCTTCATGAATTTTATAGTAGCAAGTCAATGTTTATCCATAGAAACCTAAAAAGCTTAGCCTACTGTATGCTAATTAAGTTAGCGTTTGTGCAGTGGAGCATAGTACGAAGAGTATCAAAGAGGAAGGTAGAAAGAAAGCAAAAGAAAACGCTTTACTGAGCCAAAAAGTGAGCAGACATGGACTCTCAGGTGGATCGCCATAGCTAGATTCAGTAGCAAGGACGCTGTGCTTGTGTAGTAACAATAATAATAATAATTATTATTATTATATAGCTGTACAGATGACGATAACAATTGCGCAACTGTCATGCTACATATATTCCATACCTAATACTTTCAGTTTTGCTGTTGTATGTAGACCTTTAACTTCTGCTTTAATCTGGGAGATGTCATCTAGTGTCACTTCTCTGATTTCCAGCCGGTGAACTTTGCCCTCTTCAGAGATAAGAATGGTTCTACTTGTGTGAAGTTTCTTGTCATTTCTATACCAGGTAACTGGCATATTCTCATGTGAAAGCTCAAACTCAAAGTTAGCAGTTTCTCCTTCTTTAACGGTTTGATCTTTAAGTGGTGAAATAAACTTAAGTCTGATGCCTGCAACAGAAGTATCTCTAATTAACACACTGTGTAACCTGCTTTTGACTAACAATCCACTGTATGTTTAGAGCACCATAGTATTAATATGTAGAGATGGGGCAACAGGTTTCACATTGCTACAGCTCCAGCAAGACTTAAAATAAGTCACTGTTGGTTTGGAAAGTTTACACAAACACCAAAATAATGGTGTCAATTAAATATTTGTGTACTTGTATTTTGCCCAATGTGGACTATTAAGTTAGTGCAAGATGTGTGCCCATCGCTACTATTATGATCGACTTGCCTTCAACAGTGAGCTTGGCAGATGTCTTTTTGCCTTCAACTTCAGCAGTGTATTCTCCTTCATCCTCAAAAGCAGAATCATTAATGACTAGGATGTGCTTCTTTCCATCTGCAATAATGTCAAATTTGTCTCCGGCCTTGATGATATCTGGGCCTTTTGACCAAATGACATTTGCTTCTCGGGTGAGAGCACATTCAAATCTAGCCTGGCGCTTCTCTGGTACTGTAACATCTTTTAGAGGCACAGCAAAGTCAAGCTCAATTTCTGGAGACAGAAGGTTGTTTGTAAAAGATAAGCAAAGAAATGTTACCAATGGTTGGACAGGTAAGCAACCAAAAGATGAATCAAAATCCCATAAAATCAAACATACCTTTTACAGTAAGAATGGCTGAGGTCAGTGCATTCAAAGCTTGGAATAGAATTTCTCCAGCCTGATCAACCTTGACTTTGTGGAGGGTAAGGAAACGCTTTCCTCCTTCAGATCTGATTTCACATGTCTAGAAAACAATTGGCATTATAAGTACAGAACGCATGGACTTTTGTCTCTACATCTATTTTAGTAGTTATTTTACATTTTGTGGTTCAGTTACTGTACATTGATTCACAATTTGGCAACTACATAGAACTTAAACAGTATTTTGTAGTATTACTAGTTGTGATGTATTTTAATTTCATGCCTCTTGCAATGGCAGAAATGTGTAATGTTTCTGTTTACTGTACAGTGGGCCTTTTTCTGATTTGGAAAAAAGCAAAAAAAGCAAGTAACTGTATCTGACACAAAGAATGTTGAAATGCACAGGAAGAACATCCAATTATAGTTTTCTGTGCAGGGTAAATACTGGCTGCTTTTACATGTAGCACACAAATGTTACATGTATTTTTACACTGCAATTTAGATTTCAGTTTGGACACACCCCCCCTAAATGAAAATCTCTGTGTACATTTGACATCTGCCCCACCTGCAGTGCAGCATGATTTTGCCAGGGTGAACCTTTACTGGCTTTTTCATTGTTTTACTTCCAAATCAGAATAAGGCCCAATGTAACATATGTGCCTATTTTAATAATTTTAACCGTTTAACTATCTGGCACTGTGGGCATCTGTTTTTATAGAGCTATGCCTCAAAACATTTATGTACCTTTAGTTTAGTATTTCCTAATTAATTGCACATACAGTACCATATGAGTAATGTGAATATGGTTCCAATTGTATCTGGTACTTATGACCTGGATGACCTATGATTTGCTCAGGATGCTTTAGTACTTACAATTTTATGTTTAAATTATTTTTTATTATTGACTAACATTTTTGAAAGGTCTTGCATGTAATGCAGTAAAAAACATTAAATGTTATCTAAACCATTTAAATATTTTGTTGACATACTGGTGATGGACGCAGTATTTCTCCTTTCAGCTTCCATTCTCCAGGAACATCATCCTCAGATATCTCACAGTCAAAGGATGCAGATTCTTTCTCATAAATCACAACATCCTGAATTGGTTTCAAAAGGTCAACTTCACGATCTGTGGAAATATAAATACATGTCCCTTAGTGTTCCACTAAAGCCCTTTTTCAGCTTGTAGAATCAAGTTTCAATACTAAGCTTTCATATTTAATAATATGAAATATATATAATAGTTTTTAATAAAGAACCAAAGTATTTTACTTACCACCGAGAGTGAGTTTTGCTGTGACTCTTTTTCCCTCAACCTCTACAGAATATTCTCCTACATCATCAGGACCTGCATTTTTGATGATCAAATAAATATGATTTCCGTCCTTCACCACCTCAGTTTTGTCATTGGGCTCTGCCGGAATTTCCTCATCTCCTCTGAACCATTTGATGTTTGGTGTATCCTTTACTATATTTGCTGTGAATGTTGCTGTATTCTTGGGTTTTACATGCTGATCTCGAATAGGCTTGACCAACCAATCACGGATTACCTCTGCAGGAGGTAAAAAAAAAAAGGATTGCCGTTATTTAAAATTGAACTCCATAGTATTAGCATAGTATCAGCATTATAAAACAGCCAAATATATAAATAACTGCATCAATTTTAATTTAAACCCTGAAGTCCTCAGCTGCTGTTAATAATGACAAGATTGTGGCTTTGTTTAGTATTCAGTTTTATATGCATTACCAATGTATCAACTAATAAAAGAGTGATAATTGACTCACCTACTACTTTGACATTTGAAGAACATTTGATATTTGCACTTTCTACAGAGCATGTATATACTCCAGCATCTGGGTCATCAGCAGCTATGATGGTAAGGGTCTGAGTCAGTCCAATTATATTGATTTGGAATCTTCCTGGCTCATCAGTAAGTTTCTTTCCATTTTTAGTCCAGACTACTTCCCTGTCTTTGTTCAGCTCACAGCTCAAATACAGGGGCTGTGTTTTGACAACGGTGACCTCTTCTTCTAAGGTTTTTACGAAACGAACTGGTAATTCTGTAGTAAAAACAATTTAGTCACTTCTGTAACATCATTTTACTTGTAATCCACTGACAGATAATACATCTTGTACTTAAGGAGGGTACACACTACCCGATGTTTAAATGCCAGCGGTGAACGACTATATCGGTGAACGATATAGCATACAGCTATATAGTGCGTACACACTGAATGTTATTGTTCAACGATAACATTCAGTGATGTCTCCGCTGGCATTCCCAAACATGCAGCTCAGCCCGACATTGAACGGTTGAGCTGCATCTCAGCTCAATATTGAACGGGAGCACGCATCGTCCATCATTCACCAATATCACCCCCATACACACTGGATGATTGCAGGCTAAAAATTAACGATAACAACATAAATGTCATTACCATCTATTTTTAGCCAGAAATCGCCTAGTCTGTACCCCCCTTTAGAGTTTATAAATATACCACCAATTATTAACAGTAAACCTATTGTAAGTGTAATAGAAACAATCTCAGGAACATTCTCTGTTTTGTTTACATTTTTAACAAGTTTTCTTAAAATAAAAGTCAATACCTTCAACAATCAGTTTGGCAGTAGATGTTTTTTCCTTGTTTCCCAGTTTTGCGACACATGTATATTCTCCAGTGTCTGAAAGTTGCACATCAATAATATGGAGTTTCCTGTCTTTCCCATCAGCAATAAACTTATGCTTAGGGCTTTCTCTCAGATTGCTTCCATCTTTCATCCAGGTTGTAATAGCAGTAGAGGGTGAAATAAGACACTCAAATATTGCAGATGAGCCAACAGACTCTGCTTCTTGTAACACAATGTCCTTGAGTTCTTTGACAAACTTCAATGGAACAGCCTTCAAGGTGTAGGAGAATGCTGGCTCATCTGGAGGTTTGTCACCACCGCTGCCAGGACGAAGCTTCTTCTTGTCCGCGTCTAGTGGTGAAGGTGTCTTTTTGACACCTAAAATTCAGATGTGGACATGGAAAAACTGAGACTTGATGAAGCTACCTTATTTTAATGTAGCAATAATATTCCAAGGTGTTTTAGGCACTAGGCAAATTTATTATGAATTCAGCAAGCAATTTGTAATTAATCAAAATAAAATACAAATGAAAAAGTTCTATTAAATGATAACAATAACACCAGATTTAATTTGATTTATGACCAAGCTTACAAAATTATCTTGATAGATATAAGAAAATATAATGATATAGGTGTCATGTTTCAGTTAGGTAAAATTAGCGTGCCAATTTGATTTCTCAAATTTGACTTTCTCCTGAATTCTTACATTACAGAAAATATAATGTATATACATTCCACAACAGAACCACAATCTCCTCACCTTTAAATGGTAGTTTACCCTTAGCAGCCTCATCTTTTGGTGCCTTAGTATCTAAAGTGAAATAGTGATATTAGTACATTTCTCTACAAAACAACACTTTTGTGATGGATTTCAGAGATAAAGTATGTTAATTGCAGTGGTACACAGAAATGGACTACAGAAAACTATAATGGTAAACATTGCTGATGATTCCAAGTTGAATGCACTCAGAAAAAAATAACCCAAATCAATGAGTTTCTGTTGACGATGGAAATGGAAAAAATACAAATATTAAGCAGTGATACATGCAAAGATTGTGAAGTTAGATTGTGATCTGAAATACTAAGAAGCATCTTCAAACACAAACATGAAAACAGACAATGAAACTAGAACTAGATGACACATACAGTACATATATTTTACATGAATGAAGAATGAACACATTTAATGTTGAAATTTAATGAAGGATGACACATGGTTGCGATTCTTGTCCCAAGATACAGATGAATACAGTGTATGGATATGAAAATGATAATCAGTGCCTTTACACATGTATGAGATAAGCTTTCCATCCAAGAGCATTTAGAGCACATGAAGTATGAAAATGACCGTAGCATATGATGCTTCAAAAGCAGATGTTTGGGGCTTTTTTGTGCAGAGTCTCCTCACCTCGTCTTCCAATAGCCTTTGTTGGAGTTTCCACTGCAATTTTTTTGGGCTGTCCACTGTCTTCACTCAATATGTCTTCTTCAGAGCCATAATCAGTCTGCTCAGATAAACTTTCCAGGTCTTGCTCCCAGGTTTCATCCTCTTCTAAATCCTCAGCCTCCTCGGACTCTGTTTCTGTTTTCTGAGGACTCAGGTCCTTTTCTTTTAGTTGGACCTTTAAAGGAGGTGATTCTTCATAGACAGATTTTCTTTGTTCCTCTTTTTTTCTGCTGGTAGGTGTGCTGGTTCTACTAATCACCTTTGGAGAACTATCATGTTTCAGTGAAGATCTTTTGGTAGATGGAAGCTGTTCCTCAGCAGATAATGGGGTCCTAGTCTTATCGATTTTTTTAAGAGCTGGAATTGCTGTCTTTTCTTCTTCAGGCAGAACTTTTACTGATGTTTTGTCTTTATCTATTGGAGTTTTTAGACGGCTCATTTTCTGAAACTGTGATACACTTTCTTTCTTAAGTTCTGTTGGAAGTTCTTGAGGTTGAATAAAGTCTGTATTCTTTTCAGTTTTTTTAGTCTTTATGTCTACTGCCATTTTAATGTGGGTTTTCATATCATCCTCTTTAGTATCCTTAGGTTCATCAATAATTTCTGTACCATGTTTTATGTCAAGTTTAAGCAAGTCCTCAGTAGAATCAAATGTAGCTTTGCTCTCACCTATAAAGGGTTCTTTCTTTAAGATTTCTGGAGTAGGTGTGATATCAGCCACACCAGTATGTTCTCCATCTTTTGTACTTATGCCAGGTTTTTTCAAAGTTTTTGTAGAATCTTTAGGTAACTCTTTTTGAGTTATTTTATCTACAATCTTATGTCCCTTTTCTCCTAAATGTGTAACTTTTTTGTGTGTGGCTTTTTTATCTTCTAATTCTCCCCTGTCATCTTTATGAAATATATTATCACTATCTACATCTTCTTCTGTATCATGCACCTTGGATTTGTCAGGAATTGTCACTTTAGACTCCTTGATTTTCTTAGTAGGTTTTCCAGGCAGCAACTCAATTTTTTCTGTAAAACTCTCTATTAATTCGTCACTTTCAGCACTACTAATTTTAATTTTTTCATCTGCTGTCTCTTTGGGAGAGATAACGGGTTCTTTTGTAGGGGGCTTTTTTATTATCATTTTAGCCTTCGCACCAGTTTTCTTGTCTTTATCTTCCTTACTTATTTTGGTGGGTTTGTCAATGTATACCTCTTGGGACTCTAATAGTTCATCACTTTCAACACTACTAACTTGCATTCTTTCATCTGCTGCTTTGTACAATCTAACTGGTTCTTTTGTAGGAACCTTTTTGATGATTTTTTTAGCCTTCTCTACAGTTTTATCTATTTTATCCCCCTTGATTTTTTTGGTGGGTTTTTGAAATTCATCATCATAGCTCTCTAACAATGTGTCACTTTCAGCACTACTGATTTCTATAATTTCTTGTTCTTCCTCTTCATTTGAGGAAATAGGTGATCCATATGGAGGAATCTTTTTAATTACTTTTTTAATCTTTTGCAATTTATCCTCTTTTCTGCCTTTGCTTTCAACTTCCTTATCTAAATCAGGCTTTAATTTGGACCTTGATTTTTCTAATTTATCTTTAAATTCTGGACTTTCTTGCTTAGACTCTTTTACTGATATTTCAACTTGATACTTAAATCTGTCCTTAACTTCTGCTTTGTATTGTTCTTGAAGGTTTGTTTTTTGTTCAGTGCTTTCCTCCTCTACAATTTCTTCTAATTCCCATTCTTCAAAATCACCTGCTCTTCGAGAAATAATTTTTTGTCCTCTGAGTACATCTGTAAATAGTCTTTCGGCTTGAAAAGTTTCATCCTCTTCAATTGGAATAAGATTTTCACCAGTTAGGAAAGGAACTCTCCGAAATCCTTCTACCTTGCTTTCTTCAATCAGTATTTTACCTTTCTGCTTTATCGTTATATGGGGACCAGCTTTCTCTGTGACTACAAAGGTTTTACATTTAAAATACATGAGGACTCATATGAAAAGAAACTTTAATAAGATCCTAAAGAAATACATTGTACAAAATACATATCACAAATAAAGGACACAAACATACACTTTTGTTATTTACTACTAATAAAGAAGTGAACACAGACACAAAAACAGATCACAGAAAATATGACGCAGAGATTATGTACAACAAAAATACAAAAACAAAACAATAAGTACATTATAGTAAAATAAAACTGACAAAAATGTTGAACGCAGACAGAATACAAAACAGATAATAGGAAATAATATTCAGTAAAGCAAATACAACACAGATACAAATACACCTCAAAAAAACCTTCTAAAAATGCTAATTTATAATAAATCTCTCATTAGCATTTTCTTATAAGAAAATCATTATGAAGAATTTTAATAATTGACATTTGTCTGCCCTTACATCAGAATTAAATAACATTGTTTATCATTTTTTCCTTTCAATAATTTAATTTCCCCATGAGTAAAATAACATGAATATATACATGTGAAAAATAAATGTAATTGAATTATAATGTGTGTCTGGTAAATGTTTCTATATAATAGTTAAAAAAAGTATCAGTTTTAAATATAAATGCAATGTATTTGAAGCTGTCATGTTTTTTTCTAATAACAAATGCCATAAAACATGTTCACTGTACCTGTTTTCTTTCCAATTACAGGAGTTGTGACAGGTGCGGTAACTGCAGCTTCATCCCCCTTAGGTGAAGGTACAGCTGCAGAGAAAAATATACAGTATATTGATTTTTATTTATGCTGTAGTAGTAGTGGGCAGAGTTATGTCCTACAACATACTAATAAATGTATCTAGTTCTTTAATGACGCAGAAATATGTTACAAATACATGATATTAGAATAATACAAATACTGGTATTATAGACAGTAGTTAATATGTATAGACTATATACAGTAGAACTATATTTTTTCTTATAAACGATTTTTCTCTGTTGTATCTGTGATGGTGGTGGTGTCCCCTCCAAATTTTGTCAGTTCATAGAACAGGATTGCAAAAAAAGAATAACAGTGGTTTAGCGTGGATTCTGACACTAAGAAACCTTGCTACACCCAACCTTAACTCACTATATGTAAGTGAGGTACGATCCCTAGTCGGGAATAAGTTTTTTCCATATATACCCCCAATATTACTAAATTGTAAGAAGTGAATAGTGTCACATTGAGGTACCTAAGGAATCCACGCTAAACCACTGTTGTTCTTTTTTTGCAATCCCGTTTTATGAACTGATGAAACTTGGAGGGAACACCACCACCATCACTGATAAGAACAAGAATACATTGACCAACTGTGGGAAAAGTATAATCCGTTTATGTTTTTTTGTATGCACTCTCTCCGTCTACTCTCACTTGGTCATCAAATGCTGATTAATCAGCAAAGAGTGTCATTTATTCCTTCATCACTTTAAACCCCAGTGCCAACTTCTACACCAATCCACTTGCATAAATATATTTTTTCTATTTGGATATAGAAGTTATCATAGACTAGTCACTACTATAGTGATTATAAAGGTCATGGAATGCAAGGGTTATTTTTATATCCTAATAATATTTAAAATATAAATAAACTCCTTTATATCATATCTGTATAAACATTTCTGATGTAATCACTTCTAATCTGTCAGCTGTTATTTCAAGTGGTTAAATACATCTCAGATTTCTGTGAATGTGGAGTGCATATAATGTCAATAGGGACTGTTATTTCTTAAAATACACAAGTAATGAAAATTATTACCTACACATACTTAAGTAATTTTGAAGATTGACATACTATTTAAAAGCATTCAAGGTATCAGTTTACTAGAAATTCAGGGTATCATTGATACTAAAAGTGATGGTACTAATTTTGTGAGATGTGCAAACATTTTTGAGACTCCAGCATAATTTTAACTACTGTATGTGTGTAGGTGATTAACAACCACATCAAAAAGCACCAAAAACAATAGCAATCTGGTATTTACACAAATGTTACTGGATTCTACACCAATTTGATTTGATAAATTCTAAAACAATAACATACATTTCCAACAATTGGCCATGCAGCTGACCCTTTCTTATGATTGTGTCCTACCTTCTATGGGTGAAGGCTCTTTCGGGGGTGTAGCCACAGGTGAACGCTTAGCTTCCTCTGGAACTTTAAATATAATATGATTGGTTAAGTTTAATTAAATGTCAGGCTTCGATTGTAACACATTCTATCATTGTTAAGGGGGAAATAAAATTCAGACTATATAGGTACTGTAATTAGTACAAGAAGTTTAAAGTTAGAGGAACAAAAATACATTTACTCGGAAGATAAAAAGAGAGGATTTAAAAACTTTTTTTAGTGACGAAATTTATAATGCTTCAGGAAAAGAAGATGCTGGTGCTGATTTTTTCCATTGGAAGGTTATTAGTTGACGCAAGTGCCTATAGAAAAGCCAGTTCTCCAATTAGCAGAAAATCCCACAATGCAATACCTTTATCTGGTATGGCTTCTGGTTCAACTTCTTTCTTCACAGGTCGTCTTGCCTCTGGTAATTCTTTTTTCCGGATTTCTGGCACTTTAAAATAGTATAGTTGTTTTTAGAAGCAAGGCTGATGGTTTATGTTATTTAAATTGGTTGGAAGATTCACATGAATATTGAAGAGAAACCATCACTAACTACCATTGCATGGATTCAGTCATAAGAGATACATAAAAAACCGTGTACAGTACAAACAAAACACAATGTTGTAAAAGCTGACACACTAAAGAGATATGCTTCTTTTTACTAAGGTATAATATTAGTTACCTTCAGGCTTTTTAATCTTCTCTACAGGAGGTTCAGGTTTTTTAATCTTCTCTAATTCCTTTTTCACAGGAGGCTCTTCGACTTCTGACTTGACTGGTTTTAAAACTTTAAGACAGATAATTTCTCTTTTACTCTGGTATGTTTATGATACTATATATTTAGAATATTACCATCCAGAGTTTAACATTAAGCAAGCTGATGCATGTAAAGCATATATCTTAGTACAATTAAAGAAAACAAACAGACAAACAATTCTACATAGAGACAGAAGTGGATTATCACTAGTTATGGTTTTTTTGGGGGGGACTTTCATATCAAAATTGTTATCCAACATCCACATATAAAAAGGTAGACGATGACCAATCACTTAAATTTGTATTTCAGTTAGATTTGTTTGACTATTAGTAGGTCCGCAATGTTATAAATATTTGCTGTTAGAGCATCATTAATAATTAATTGGTTTCACATAAAGCAAGCCTATTTAATTATGGCATCTTGTTAGCGATATTATAATTGCAAAATGCAGGAGTTAACTAGAACATTGTTTCAAATATTTAATTATTTTAGTAAAAAATGTCATATATGTAAATTGCTGAATGTTCTAATAGATATATAAATATACCTTTTTTTAAACTAACTTCTTCTTTTTTTGGAGGAGTAATCTCTGGTTTAGGTTTACGGATAAATTTCTTTTCAGGTTCAGGTACTTTAAAAAAAAAATACTGTAATTTAATTTTCCGTAAGACTCAAATTAACTTATAAATTGCACATCTATCACATTCAAGTATATTTACACACAACCTGACCATATACCAGTGTCTTCCATAAACATTTGCTGCATCTAAATCCAAAACATTTTAATATACTATTAATCGAGTGTAATCTGTTAAAGTGTAATATTACTGCCACAGGCTATAAAGGAAATGCTTAATTTGACAGACAATACATCAGAAGGACTTGCATAGAGATAATTGGAGATCAGATTAAATATCACAACATGACTGTGAATGTATCAAATGGAATATTTTACTTTATACAACTGGGGTTTCTCTTTTATACTCAGACTCTTTGAAATATTATAAAGTATCTGTTTAGATTTACACTTTTACAACTATATTTTTTAAATTCATTTTCAAGATGTCACAATAAAAAGCAATATATTCCAGGCATATACTGACTTATCAGCTCTGGTAAAGTTAAAACTATCCAAGTCATTCTGGGACATTAAAATATCAATCATACTGTATAAATATTTTCTGGGTCTTTTTTTCAGATAATAGAGTTGGGGTTTTTTAAACATAGAAAAATAAAACAGCAGACTACCAAAACGTTTACTAGGACACAAATATAACAGATAAACTGACAAATACAATAAGGTTCAAATGCTCATGAATGATGAGGAAGAGTACAGTACTACTACAGTACCAGTCACTATATATTTATTATCACTGTGTATTTAATGAATTCTTCTCCATATACAGTAGAGTGAAGAGTTGCTACTTTATACCTTTAGCTGGTTTAAGTTCCACTTTTTCAGGTACTGCTGGGGCTGGCTTTTCAGGCACAATCTTCGTTTTGGGCTCTGGAGCTTTGAAGAAAATAATGGAATGTTTATCCTGCTAATTTGGACAGTTAGGTTTTGTAGAGAAAAGCATAAGATTAACCTGTTTGAAGGCAATTTAAGAGCATTAGTTTTGTTCACAGTATTTCATAAAAGAAAAAAGGCCTAAACATACAAGATAATGAGACATGGCAATTAGTTCTATGACATGGCAATGGCTGTTTAATTAAATGAAATGAAATAAGAAGTTATAATGAGTATGCCAGTAAATCTGATGATGAGTTTCAAAGATTAGCAATTAGGATTATAACACCTGGATGAAATTAACTATTTTTTTACAAATGGAAAAATCATGATTTATCTGCATTCATATGAAGATGAATAATAATACACATGATGTTATCATTTTAAACATCTTCAATACCTTTAATTTGGACAGCCTCCTCTTTTGTCAGGGGAGAAGGTGTCACAGAGGTTATCTCCTCAGTTTCATACTCTTTAAAGAACAGGATTGGAATATTTAGTGCTATGGAAATCCACACACAAGAAAAACATCCACTGTTTATTGCCACATAAAGATATTTTTGAAGAATCCATGAATGATTATGGACAGGACAAATGACACATTAACAGACATAAGACAAACAAGGTATTTTGAAAGATGATGAGGAATGAAAAGATGAAAGACAAAGCTGAAATTCTAAATAAATTAAAATTGTCTCTAAGGACGAGACGGATATTCTAAAGCATAGTGATGTACATGAGATTTTTTGTTTTTAACTGATATAAGAGACCACTATTCTCTCCTACAACTCACTTATAAGGTATGCGGAACAGTTTGTAATTAAGAAGTTTGATATATAACATTGATTTTAATCCTTGGTGCAAGATTATTTTAATTATGTACACTAATGCAGAACAGGCAGATATGATGGGATGATCTGATAAAGGAATGGTGAATGATGACAATGGATATTCTAAGCTATACCTTCCATCTCTAGTTCATATTCCTCTTCCTCTTCTTCTTCAGATAGATATACAGGTACTTCCTCTGGTGCGGTGACTGGTTTTAAAACTTCGGTCACTTTGAAAATATTACAGTAGATCATATTTAGGGATTTTTTTTATTATAGCTGAAAATTGATTGCAAAGAGCTGATAGAGATTATATGAGATACCTTTCAAAGGAGGAACTTTAGTGTACTTTATCTCCTCTGGGACAAGCTTCTTAGGCTCATCAGGCACTTTAAAAGAGATTTGTGTTTATCACACATGCCATATAATCATTAATTGTGAACATTATCTAATGTACTCATAATTAATATACCTGAAACAGGGGCAACTTCTTTTTTAGAGATACAGATAGATGTTTTCTCTTCAACAACTTTTTTCTTTTTTGCTTCTGGCACTTAAAAATGTAAAATATTTGGTTACTATTATGTTTTTGACTCCTCGCATTTTAATGCATTTGATATTTAATGTTATACCTGTAAGAGGAGGTGCTAATTTCTCAGCTGGATGAGAAATGGCTTTCTTTTCATCATCAACTACTTTCCTTCGCATATCTAAAATATTAATTTTTGTCTCAGAATGCTTGCTAATACTGGATATTTATGACTTTTTTTGTCAAAAAGGTAAACTCAAAGAGCAAAGCACAAAAAAGTATACCTTTCAAAGGGGGTGCTAAATCTTTTTTAGGTACTGTGACAGGTTTTTTCTCTTCTATGGTTGGTTTTGTTGGCAACACTGCAGGTTTTTTTTAAAGATATATTAAATTGAGAAGAGTATTTAGTCAATAATTTATATCCAACTCTGTACAAAACAAGCAATGATGGATAATACTAATTTGAAAAGCTGAAATTGTTTTGTGACACAGATAAGTAACACTTCTTTTGTGGATTGTTTGTAAGAAGAGTTTAGTTTAACTTATGCAATCAGACAAGACATTCACAAACACAGTACACTAGACAAGAACCTAAATAATTGCAGTATATGTACCTTCCACAGGTGAAACAATCTGTTTTTTAGCAATGGGAAATGGTTTATCTTCTGAAACAGGCTTCTTGGCCGCCTCCACTACTTGCAAAGATATTAGTCTTGCTTTAGTACACTTGACAGTATATGATCACACACATAGTAAGACAACTGAACATGTATGACACTAAAAAGACATATCTTTAGTAATTAGCACTTCCTCTTTAGGAAGACAACCAGTGCTTCCTTATTATTTTTTTTAGGAGGTGCAGCTAGAAGATATTAGTTTTGAGTTATTCCTTTGTAACAACTGACATAATGTGCATTACTCTGTCATAAATAACTGCAAATGAGAAGATGTATACCTTCTGTAGGAGGTTTTACTTCCTTTTTGGGAACAGCAATGTTTGTTTTTTCTTTAGGAGCTGCTGGTTTTGGCACTTCCGCTGTTTCAAAGACATTAACTTTGTGTGAGAGTATAGCTATTTCTGATTCCAATAAATCATTATTATGATAGACATAACAGACAATAAGACAACTCGACTGAATAGGGTTAATATTCTTTGCTCAGTGGGCATGGGTGAATGGGTAGTTCATCTATTACAAGTTTAATTGTCTTTATAGTGGTGAAATGATACATTAATCTACAATACCTTTCTCTACTAACTCTTTCGTTTTGGACCCTGGAAAGTTTTATATGGTCTTCTTTAAAACTATTAGCTTGATATTAGATTTTAACAATCTGATTTATTGTCCAGTTGTAAATGGTTGAAAACAGATGGCATGGATGATCTTATATACCTTCTTCACTGGAAATAACTTGTTTCTTAGAAGCTGTAATGCTTGGTTGGTCTTCAGATGTTGCTGTCTTGGTGATCTCCATTGCTTTAAAGATATTAGTTTGATATTAGTATTTAAAATAAATTAGAAATGTACTGTATGCTAATAAATTAACCACAGCACTTAGATGACCCAGAAGAGGATATACCTTTTGTGCTGGAGTCAGGCCCTTATTTAGATAAGTATTCAGCCTTCTATGGCTTTTCTTCAGAAGCCTATTTTTGGTACTGGCAGTCATTTTTTAAAGATATTAGTTTGCTATTAGTACTTTATACATAGTATTGGTAATAATGAGTAGCTTGTGTTAATGATTGATAGCTGGCGTTACAAGTAATAGCTGATACACTACCTTCAAAGTGAGATTCAATGTCCCTTATAGATTCTTGCATAGGAATCTGTGGCTTGCCTTCAGGGAGTCTGTTCAGGACCTCTACTTTTAAAGATATTAGTTTTGCATTAGAAAACAGGTACTCAATAATCTTTTGAACTAAATGGGTAAGCGGTTGCTCTTAGTTAACTGAAATACCTTCTTCATTGATATCCACATTTTTTGGACTTGCAATGAGTAATTTTTCTTCATGCATCTTTTTCTTATGCCTAGTCATTGTTTGTCCAGTAATCTGTGGCTTGTCTTCAGGGGTCAGTCCTTTCATGACCTCTACTTTAGAAGATATTAGTTTTGTATTAATATTATATACATAATACTTTATACATAATATTGGTAATAATGAGTATAGTAGCTTGTGTTAAAGAAGCACTAGAAGTCATAGCTGATACACTACCTTCAACATGAGATTCAATGTCCCTTCTAGATGCTTGTACAGCTATCTGTGGCTTGTCTTCAGGGATCAGTCCTTTCAGGACCTCTACTTTTAAAGATATTAGTTTTGCATGAGAAAACATTTTAGCAATACGCTTTTAAACTGAATGGGTAAGTAGTTGTTGTTAGTTAACTGTAATACCTTCTACATCTGTATCCACATTTCTTGAACTTGCAATGAGTAATCTTTCTTCACTGATGTCTTTCTTATGCCTAGTCATTGCTAAAGATATTAGTTGAGATTAGTATTCATAATTTAAGTAAATATTGTATTCTATTTTTAATGATTGCAATATTAAGTGGAGAATATGATATATTGTACCTTCCACATGAGTGGTGATTTTTTTTGTAGGTGCAGTCATTTGTGGTTTCTTTTTAGGGGCCATTTTTTCTGAGACTCCAACTAATTAAAATATATTGAAAGAAAATCATTATTTAGTGCTTTACTATATGTTTTATGCAGGATTGCAGTAAAATAGCTGATGTTTTACCTTCCACATGGTCAGTATCTTCTCTCTTAGGTACAACAGTTGTTGGTTTCTCTTCAGGGATATGTTTTTTTGTCATATCTATTAAATGAGATATGTTTTGCTATTAGAATATTACTGGTATTGGGCTATACCCTTTAGTGAGTGATGGACCCAAATGAGAAAACAAATATTATTATGCAACCTCAAGTTCTATTTTAGACAAAAAGGTAGTGGTTTTTGCTACTTGGGATATCCAGTAAATTATACATAATTGTTCACTATTAGTACTTGGATAGGGTGATGAGTAAAGAGTTTAATGGCTTCATGATTGAGGACTATGTTATACCTTCTTTAGAGAAAGAAACATTTCCTTCGGGTATAGATAGTTGTAATTTCTCTTCAGAAAAATGGGGAGTACCACCTAAATTAGACACATTAAAATATCATTATTCTTTGAATTTTGAATGATTGACATGTTTCAATGACTGGATGGTTGGAATGAAAAACTAGAGTTGAAGACTATGTCCCTTCCATGTGGGAAGTGACTTCAATTTTAGACATGTCCAGCTGTGAGTAGTGTTAAAGCCACATTTACACAGCACAGCACTGCAGTATATATGAAAAGTCAATTTATTCCTTCCTGAAGGAATAAATGAACTTATTGTTATATATGCTACAGTGCCATGCAGTATGACTGTGGCTTTACGCTACTCACACCTGGACAGTAGATTTTATTGGTACAAGGGGCTGTATCCTATTCATAGTGTTTTGCCTATCACCGTGTTTGAATTTAATAAATTTTTTAATGTGGAGCGCCTACACTATTTGTATTCTTGACAGATTTGTTTGGCTTGGTGGACTACAGGAAGCGATAGAGGAGAGGACATGGTCCAAATAGGTCCTGTGCACGGAATGGACTCTGGTGTTTTTTAAAGTGGTTGGGTGAATGACATTTATTTCTTAACTATTTAGAGTGTGGACAATCATTTGTAAATATTTGGGTGCAGTGTGCATGAGTCTTTGAAAATATACAGTATTTGTTAAGAAACTGGCTAGGAAATTAGCAATGTACTCAGTAATTTAAGATATATAATGAGAAGACAGCTTTAGTTATACCTTCTACTTCTATGAGACTAGCTTCTTTTGGATGCATAGATTTGGGGTTTCTCTCCTCAAATCAGTGATTTTGGAGCATCAACTACTTTAGACATTTAAATATTATTAGCATATGAGTTAGGAAGATATAATATGTATGGTGTAATGATTTGTTCATTGAAATGAAAATATACATATAATGATAGAGCTTCCACATAAGAAACTTCTCTTTCACATACTGTGGGTTTGTCTTTAAATATCAGTTTCTTTGGGGCATCAAACATATAAAAAATATTGTTTCTGAATAAATATGTGACATGATCATGGGTAGGTTGCTTTAATGGCGGAATGATTGCAATTAGAAGATACAAACTGTGTTATACCTTTTATGTATGAAGTAATGTCTGCTTTAGGTTCAGAGATTTTACACTTTTCTTCAGAAGACAATGTTTTTGGGATATCACCTAATTTAGGAATAGTTAAAGTTATTTTTCAAGTTATGAATATATAATGTATTTTAATGACTGATTGTCATGAGAGGACAGAAATGGCAAAGAACTACCTGCCATGTGGGAAACAGCATCTCTTTTAGTTAGAGAAACTTTGGGCTTCTCTTTAGAGTTCAGTCCTTTTGAGATATCTATCAAATTAAAAATAATGATCTTGTATAAATATTTCAATAATGCTAATTAATAATGGTGTTTAATGGATTGATGGCGGAAACGATAACTTAAGTGATTATGATATACCTTCTACATAGGTAGCAATTTCTTTTTCAGAGACATCAATTAGTGGTTTCACTTCAGGCGTTTGTCGTTTTGTGGCACCTAGGAATTTAGATGTATTAGGTTACTACTTCGAGAGGATAGTTTTGTGATTTATGAATGAAATATTAATTTTATTGACTGGATGGTTGAAATGGAAAGACAGAAATGTCAGAAGGGGTTCCTCTTTTAGATAAATGAGGTGTGGGTTTCCCTTCAGATATTTCTTTTGGGAAATGCAATAATTAAAAATACAGTTTTTGCATTAGCATTTGTTTGGAAGATTAGTAATGTGCTTTATTGACTGGATGACTGAAATGAGAGCTTAGGAGATCATGATATAACTTCCAGATGGGAGGCAACATATTGCTTAAATACAACAATTGTTTATTACTTTTATATACATTATTATACCTATTGTGTAGGCAACTTTTTTGGATGCTGTGGTTTGGGGTTTCTATTCAGAAGGCAATTTTTTGGAACATCAACTAATATAGTTACAGTATATTTAAATATCATTAGTATATGAATTATGAAAATATAATACAGTATGTATATGTTGTAATGGTTTGGTAGCTGAAATAAAATGCATTCAGATGACTAAATAGCTTCAATATGAGAAGAATCTTCTCTTATACCTATTGTGGATTTATCTTCAGACACCGGTTTCTGTGAGGCATCTAACATTGTAAAGCCATTGTTTCTGAATATTTGACATTGTCATGAATAATGTGCTTTAATGGCTGAATGATTGAATTGAGACTATACAGACTGTGATATACCTTTTCTGTTGGAGGCAATGTCCCTTTTGGGTACAGAGATTTGAAGCTTCTCTTCAGGAGATGGTGTTTTTGGGATGTCACCTAATTAAGCAATAATTGCGTAAACATTACTATTTATGGTATGACTGTGGTTTTATGACTGTATGGTTGTAATGAGAAGATAGAAATGGTGATGAACAGCCCTCTATTTTGGAAAAAACTTCTATTTTAGCTAAAGAAACGTTGGGCCTCTCTTTAGACCTCAATGTTTTTGAGATATCAAATTAAATATCATGTTTTTACATTTTCATTTTAAAAAGTAAATGATTATTGATATTATTGCCTGTATGATAGGAATTATACTTAATTGATAATGATATACCTTATACATAGGAAGCATTTTCTTTTTTAGAGACATCAATTAGTGGTTTCACGTCTGGCCTTGAAAAATATAGTTTTTGCATTTATATTTGGAAGATTATTAATGTAATTTAATGACTAGAATGAGAACATAAAAGATTATAACATAAATTCCTGATGTTATGCAATTTCTTTTTAACTGTAAATAAAACTATTTTTTGTTTGTTTTAATATGTCTATTATGTATATCTAGCAATCAGGACATGGTAATTCACTATTATTAATTGACTGAAAAATAATGTGCTTTTGTAATGAAATAAGTGTAAGAAGACAGATTATGTTATACATCCTATGTGGGAAATGACTTTGGATGCAATGGTTTGGGGGTTCCCTTCTGGAGTCAGTTTTTTTAAAACATCAACTAATTTAGACATATTTAAAGTATTAGTAGTTGAATTATAAAGATGTAAAATGTATTTTCTAACGATTTGAAGGTTTAAATGAAAACATAGAGATGATAATATGCCTTTCACATGAGAAACTACATCTCTTTCATATTTTGTGGATTTGTCTCCAGCCTCTGGTTTCTTTGTGACATCTAACATTTTAAATATATGGTTTCTGAATAAATACTTGATAGGTCATGCGTAATGTAGTTTAATGGCTGAATGATTGCACTGAGAAAACACAGACTGTGTTATACTGTACCTTTTATATAGGAAGCAATGTCTCCCTTGCATATGGATATTTGAGCCTTCTCTTCAGGAGACAGTGACTTGGGAATATCACCTAATTTAGGCATAATTTAATAACATTATTATTTATGGTATGAATGTATATTTGATTTTAATGACTGGGTGGTTGTAGTGATAAGATAGTAATGGTAAACTACCTTCCATGTAAAAAACAGATTCTCTTTTAGCTAAAGAAACTTTGGGCTTCTCTTTAGACCTCAATCCTTTTGAGATATCTGTCAAATAAAATATAATGCTCTTATTATTATGTCAACAATTAAATGAATAATGTTATTTAATGTCTGGATGGCTGGAATGATAACTTAATGGATGATGATATACCTTCATCATAGGAAGCAATTTCTTTTTCAGAAGTCTCAATTAGTGGTTTTACTTCAGGCTGTAGTCTTTTTGTGACATCTAGGAATTTAGATGTATTAGTTTACTACTGAAATGGAATTATTTAAACCAGCATTGAAAGATACATGTTAATGATTGGATGATTGGAATGTAAAGGTAAATATGAGGAGGAAATGGTGTTTTTGGAATGTCACATTAGGCATAATTGAATTACATTATTTATGGTATGAATGTACTGTATAATCTGTTTTAATGATTGGGTGGTTGTAATGAGAAGACAGAAATGGTGATGAACTACCTTCCATGTGGGAAACAGCTTCTCTTTTAGCTAAAGAAATGTTGGGCTTCTCTTTAGACCTCAATCCTTTTGCGATATCTGTCAAATTAAATATAATGCTCTTATTATTATATCAACAATTAAATGAATAATGTTATTTAATGTCTGGATGGCTGGAATGATAACTTAATAGACAATGATATACCTTCATCATAGGAAGCTATTTCTTTTTCAGAAGTCTCAATTAGTGGTTTTACTTTAGGCTGTAGTCTTTTTGTGACATCTAGGAATTTAGATGTATTAGTTTACTACTAAAATGAAATTATTTAAAATAGCAATGAAGGATACATTTTAGTGACTGGATGATTGGAATGTAAAGGTAAATATGAGGAGGAAATAGTGTTTTTGGAATGTCACATTAGGCATAATTGAATAACATTATTTATAGTAGGAATGTAAAATGTGTTTTAATAACTTGGTGGTTGTAATGAGAAAACAGGAATGGCGATGAACTACCTTCCACGTGGGAAACAGCTTATCTTTTAGCTAAAGAAATGTTGGGCTTGTTTTTAGGCCTCAATCCTTTTGAGATATCTGTCACATTAAATATAATGGACTTTTGCATATTATTTCAACAATTAAATGAATAATGTTATTTAATGTCTGGATGGCTGAAATGATAACTTAATAGATGATTATATACCTTCATCATAGGGAGCATTTTCTTTTTCAGAAACCTTGATTAGTGGTATCACTTCAGACTGTGGTCTTTTTGTGACATCTAGGAATTTACATGTATTAGTTTACTACTAAAATGTAATTATTTAAAATAGGAATATTAAAAACAATTTAATGACTGGATGGTTGGAATAAAAAGTAAGAGATGATGAGGAGATGGTGTATTTTGGATGTCACCTTAGGCATAACTGAAAAACATTATTTATGGTATAATGTGTTTTAATGAGTCAGTGGTTGTAATGAGAAGACTGAAATGGTGATGAAGTACCTTCCAAGTGGGAAATAGTTTCTCTTTTGGCTAGAGAAACTTTGGGCTTCTCTTTAGACTTCAGTCCTTTTGAGATATCTATTAAATTAAATTAAATAGAATGGTCTTCTATTATAATAAAAAAAAATGGAAATGGATACTGTAATTTAATATCTGGAAGACTAGATAGCTGGAGACACAACTTAATGGTATACATTCTATATAGGAAGCTATTTCTTTTTCAGAGACACCCATTATTGGTTTCCCCTCATGCTTAAGAATTTAAATGTAATACTTTAATGCTAAAAAAATAATAATTATTTGACCAATGAATGAATGATACTGTACATTTTAATGACTGGATGATTTCTAATGAAAAGGAAAAGATAATGATTATATACCTTCCATGTGGGAAGCAATTCCTTTTTTAGACATATTGGCCTTCCCTTCAGATATTCTTACTGGGGCATCTAATAATTAAAACAATACAGTTTTTGTATTAATTATTGAGTGGAGGATTAGTAATGTGTTTTAATGTCTGGAAGACTTGAATTAAAACTTATAAGATCATCATATAACTGCCAGTTGAGCAGTAACTTCTCGTGGATTCTTTTTATGCATAATATTACTTCACTTAATTGACTGGAAAAAGAGCAGATTGCCTTAGTAACTAAATAGAGGCAATGAGCAGATAGATTATGTTATACCTTTTATGGGGGAAACTCCCCTAGATGCAGTGGGTTTCCCTTCAGATATTTCTTTTGGCAAATCTAATAATTGAAAAATATAGTTTTTTTGGATTAGTATTTGACTTGCAGATTATTAATGTGCTTTAATGACTGACTGGAATGATGATGTAAGAAATCATGACATAATTTACAGGTTTGAGGCAACTGCTTTTTTAGACATAACTATTTATGGTTTGTTGTCATATGTCTATTATATATACATGGCAAAGAGGATGTTCATTCACTGTTAGTAACTGACCAGCAAATTAATAATGTACTTATACCTTCTATGTGGGAAATGCTTTTGGTTATATTTAGGCTGAAAATAATAAAGTATTCTGTTTTTATTTTACTGGTATAACATTCTATAATAAATAGTGTCGACGTGGTGGTGATGAGATGAAGAGTTAAAGAGTATATACCTTCTTCATAAGAGGCAGATTCTATGTCAAAAACAGCACTTTGAGGCTTGTCTTCAGGGCCCAGTCTTTCCAAGACCTTAACTACTTTAAAAATATAGTTTTATGTTAATATTTGATTAACATATAAATATGATTTAATTGTGATTAGTGTAAGAGGTAGATAAGATGCTGTACCTTCCCCGCGAGTGGTAATTTCTCTTCTAGAAAATTGTGTTGTTCCTTTAGCTGTTGATTTCTTTTGGAACACTTCTGATTATGAAGATATTAGTTTAACATTAGTATTTGACAAAATAGTTGAGTTCTAATGATAAAACCATTTACATAAAGAGAAGACTGCTGATGTACCTTCTGCAGAGACTGCTGCTTCACTCTTGTCAACTTTGTGAACTTGTTCTTCATGAGCTTTCCTTATTGGCACTTCAGGTTCTTTAAAGATATTAGTATCTGAATTACTAAAATTTTCCAGAGGCTTGAACTAGAGCACACGTAAAATGTCTGTGTTAAAGTACTAAATATTACTAAATATAATGCTATTTACCTTTTACATGGGGGGCTATTTTCTTTTTAATTATTGTTACATGTTCCTCTTCTAGCAGATGCTCTTTGGCTTCTCCTGGTTCTTAAAAAATATATGTGTTTTCAATTAGATTATTTTGAAAAAACTATGTATAGGAAATTAAATGTACACGTGTGCCTAACAAAGGACATACCTGCCATATGTATATATTCCTTTTTGTGGGCAAGAACGTGAATTTCATCTTCATCCTCTGGCATCTCAGGTGCTTGGAAAAACATTTATTTTATTCAAATTAATGTCAAACTACAGAATTTGATGCATTTTTTATATTATAGAATACTGATATTTTCATCTTGTGGGCCAGAATCTGACAAGGCAATACTGGGACATGTACATCCACAACAGACAGCTAGTCATGGATGTCCTACCTCTGCTCTCTGACATAAGTTGTACATATATTAAAAAAGAGCTGCATTCATTATATTATAGAATTCTGATATTTTCTCTTTTGGGCCAAAATCTGACAAGGCAATACTGGGATATGTACATCCACAACAGCCAGCTAGTCATGGATGTCCTACCTCTGCTCTCTGATATAACATGTACATATATCAAAAAAGAACTCTTCATATTTAGTAGTTGATATATTTTTCTCAGGTAAGATTACTAATCTAATTGTACTTGTTTTTTTCCAGTACATGCTCATTGGGCGTTTTAACAGAAAATGAAAAGATATTAGTATTCTCTCAGCATTTTTTGTTTAATTTCTCATTGTAATTGTCAATGCACTTTCAAGGCTTAGTTTTCCTTCTTTCCTTGTCCTTCTAATAATGTTTTCTTCTGGGGCCAACTTCTTGGACACTTCAGAAACTTTAAAGATATTAGTATAAGTCTAAGAGTTTCTATGTATTCTTGCCCACATTGTCAGATAAATGCGTAAAACATAATCTACCTTCAATATGATGCACAATTTCTTTTTGGGAAGTAACCCTTGTAAATCTCTCTTCTTCCCTTTTGGAGATCTCTGTCATTGAAAAGATATTAGCATTGAAAAAATATAATTCCATTGTGATGATTCTCTAAATGGTAGTACTCAAGAATGAATGTGTATTTCACAATGTTATATTCATTGTAAATATACCTTCAATAGCTGGCTTTGTTTCTTTAGGCTTCAGAATTTTTTCTTCCCCAGACAATTTCTTGGGGGCTAATATTTTAGGAGCCTCAGGAACTTTAAAGATATTAGTAATAATTTAAGAGTTAGTGTGTTCTCTCAACCATATAGACACAGGCACATCAATGTAGAGAAAGAAATCTACCTTCCACAAGACCGGCTACTTCTTTTTTGGCAACTTCTTTAGGCTTCAGAATTTTTTCTTCCCCAGACAATTTCTTGGGGGCTAATTTCTTAGGAGCCTCAGGAACTTTAAAGATATTAGTAATAATTTAAGAGTTAGTGTATATACACAGGCACATGTCTATAAATATAGACACAGGCACATCAATGTAGAGAAAATAATCTACCTTCCACAAGACCGGCTACTTCTTTTTTGACAACTTCTTTAGGCTTCAGAGTTTTTTCTTCCCCAGACAATTTCTTGGGGGTTAATATTTTAGGAGCCTCAGGAACTTTAAAGATATTAGTTATAATTTAAGAGTTAGTGTGTTCTCTCAACCATATAGACACAGGCACATCAATGTGGAAAAAATAATCTACCTTCCACAAGATCGGCTACTTCTTTTTTGCCAACTTTCTCTCCTATCTTGGAGACTTCTGTCAATTAAAAGATATTAGTATTGTTTAAGATCTAAAAAAATAATAATGATTCATCAATCAAATGCTAAAACATAGTATGCAGAATACCTTGTGGGGAAGAAACTGCTTTTACTGGGATTGTAATATGTATATCTTCTAGTGTAGTACTAGGAGGTATTTCCAGTGCTTTGAAACAGATGAAATGTTTTCAGTATTCAATTGATCAATTTGTTTACACCATAAAACTAGTTCATTACTTAAGTCTATATACCTTCAAGGGGAGATGGCACTTGTTTTTGGGGAATAACAATGGGTATTTTGTCTTCTGCTCTCTTTGACCTTTCTGGCATGTGAAAGAAAGTTTGTTCTAATTTAGTATTCATGATACTGCCAAATAGTATTATCTAGAATAATGTTTCACCAAACATACTGTATATAATACCTTCAACAGGTGGAACTAGTTTTCTTCTGAAGCCTAAAACCTCAATTTTTTCTTCTGAAGTAATCATTCCAGGTATCTCAACTTGGAAGATATTAGTAGAAATTAATATCTAGCCAAATACATGATAAACATAAAATGCATATAAATGGCTAAAAAATAAATACCAGATAAATAATATACCTTTTTCAGGAGGAGCAAACTTTTTGGGAACTGCAGGAGGAACTTTTTGTTCTTGAACATGTTCTTGGAAGATCTCATGTACTTTAAAGATATTAGTAAGACTTTAGAAATAGAACAGTTAGCACCAAAGATCAATACTTTCACAACATGAAACTACACATATCATGGGGAATGTGACATATAAATTAGTGATTGATCACACTTATTGTACCTTGTGTATGGGGGGGAACTTCTTTTTTGGGAAGAGTATGAAGCACTTTCTCCCCTTGAACAGGTTCTTGAGGGATAAAGATATTAGTAAGTGTTTGGAAGCACCAAGAGGCTCACATAAGAGTTCACATATAAAAATAAATGTGGAACATTAATGGTTGACCATAAGTATGGTTCAATTTAAAAATGTTTTACTTGAGGTAACTCTGGGGGGATTATGGGTCCTTTCAAGATATTAGTATGACTTTACAAACACAGCACAAAACATAGAGCAATCAAAAGAAAAACATTTGCTTAACATTATGGAACGTGGGAGGTGGTGTACCTTTCTTTGGTGGAACACGTTTCTTATCCACAACAGGAGGAGTGATCTCTATATCTTGGATAGCTTGTGTCACCTCTTCAGTCACTTAAAAGATATTAGTTTTCCTTAAGATATTTGTAACATCACACAACAGAACAAACATACAGTGAAAACAAGACAGCATGAGTACGATAAAGAAAAGTTAGGTAAGTAGCAAACTCTTTCACAAAAAATTTCTAAACTACAGTTAAAGTAGGGATTACTATGGCTTGTAACTGATATCTACCTTTAACACTAGTAGTTACTTCTTTTGTATGAACAAATACTGCCATTTTTTCTTCCACTGCTTCTTCTGGAATCTCAGCCACTTTAAAAGAATGTGTATTTTGTTGAAGTAATTTAGATGTGGATTTGTTATAATAAAATAATTACTAAGAAATACAAATAAAATATTCAAGTTTAGGTGTTGTACCTTTTACTGGGAGTGTGATTTCTTTCCTGTGAGAAGGCATAGCTTCTTGCTCTTTTGGGGTAATTTTCTTAGGCAATTCTGGTACTTTAAGAAGGAAGTAGACTATGATTTAGTTGCTAGCCTTGCGCAGTCAAAATTCTATAACTTAGACTCCTCTAGACATTTAGTGGGCAGTGAGTAATGCATTCTATTGCTGAGTATTATTATTATTATTATTATTATTATTATTTAAACAGAAAACCTTTCATTACACGAACCTCTAAAAGCTGGCAGGCTTTATCTCTGCCCCCACCCACCCTTCACAGTTAGAACATATTTTACATTTTGCAATGCCTCAAATATGTTTTCTTTTGTCCACCCACATGATATCTATTTTGTTATTATTATTATTATTATTTGGTAGCACATTAGAAAAAGTATACTAATAGTAAAATAATAATGTTATGGGCATTAATAGGAAAAAAATAGTTTACATAGGAAACAATACATTTTTACATGATTCTTCCCATTTTTTGTTTCACATAATCAATAATCAAAGATATTTATTCCAAAATGTAATCAAGTAGTTCTCTCAAGTATAGTACTGTGAAAGATGTGCACTTATTGCAAGGTCAAATACACATTTTTAGGACCCAAAGTTCTTAGTTTGGGAAAAATGTGAAGCATTATTGTATTAGTCATCTTGTTTTAATGGCAATTGAATTATAAAGATTATTCAATTGTAACAGTTTTAGGAAGCAGTTGAGGGAAAATTGATTGATATGTCTATGTAGTTCATACCTGCCTCACTGCATCTACCTTACTAACTAACATGTTAGCAGTATTAATATGGATAGTGCCAATACCTTTGGGTGGAGGCGTAGGAACCGGAGGAACCTCCCTCTTAGAAATAGGAGTAGTTATTTTCTGCTCAGGTGTTACTTTAGGGGGAGCTTCTGGCACTTTAAAGATAATATACAGGTTTTAGTAACCTCTTCTTTGATAGAAGACTATAATAAAACTCACAGTACACTACTTGTATATAACACACACATACTATAATGTACCTTTGGCTCGAGGTACTTCTTTTTTAAAGGGTTTAAGTTGCACTTTTTCTTCTGGAACAGGCACTTTAAAGATATTAGTAATAGTTCAGTTTTCCGAGGACAAAAAAACAACACACAATGAAACAAAACAAGTAAACATTTGAAATAATCTGTATACCTTCAGCTGGTCTTGGTCTCTTATGTATAATTGTAGACTTTTCTTCAGGTACAGGTATCACTGGTGGTTCTGGTACTAAAAATATTGTATCTAATTTACTAACTGTCAAATTATATATTTTATAATTGTAATTTTAGAGTACAACAATAAAGAGACTAAGAAGAGACAAATATTGTGATCTCTAAAGATGGAACATTTGGCCAGGTTCTGGGTATATAAGGCAATTGTATAACTTTGTAAGATGAGTTCCATCAATCGCATCCAAAGATTACATCTCTTATGATCAATGCTACAGCCAAATTGATGAGTCACAAGTACGTTTGTCAACTTCATAAAGATTTGGTCTAAAAAGGTCAAAATAGTAAAAATGGAAACTTTTAAGTAAAATTGTGTCTATTGAAAATACAACTAGTAGTATTACCACCACCACCACCATATAAATGTATTTCTGTACATACAGTAACTCAGTTCTGATGGTAATGTTTCTATTCTCTAAACATCAAGATTATGCTAGCCACTGTAGCTCATTAGCTGGTTCATTGTCTTATCTCTTTAGACAAAGCCTTATATATTTTGCTGGGGGATGTTGTATGCACATACAGTAAGTAGGTGTAAATGTTAGTGTAATTTGTCGAAATAAATGACAACATATAAACACATAAAGAAGCAAATACAATGCTTGAAGATGTTAATAAAACTGGATTCCAAGATGTATTTCAATTAATACCTTTGACTACAGGAGTCTTTTTAGGCAATTCAATGAACTCTTCTGGCTCTGGTGACACGGCCTTCCAAACTTCAGACACTTTAAAAATATTGTACGCCTTTAGTAACTTTTATATATTTCTTATGATGACAGCAAGAAGATTTTAAAGAGGTTTTTGTAGACTTTTGATGTTTGAAAGCTTTGATTTGCAGCATTCAACATGTGGCTGTTTAAATACTTTTTTTAACATTCATTCTAAAACAATGCAAAATATATAAAAATAAAGGAAATATTCAATCTGTGATTTGTTCTAACAATACTTCTTCCCTTTGAAGAGTTGAATTTGTTACGATGAAGATCAGAGAAGACTACACCATTTCTTCGATTCCTCTATGACCAAAATGTAAAATATGCATAACTTACATATGCCCAATTAGTAATATAATTTTTGAGTATTTTTGTCTATAGTAAACACTACAAGGACATATAGAATGATATTTATATAATGCAGATTTTGAATAACTATTGTAGGAGTTGACATCTCTTATGTACCTTTAATAGGTGGAGCTTCAGGAATAACCTTTGCCACTTTTTCTTCAGGAACAATCTTCCTAGGTGCTTCAGGCACTTTAAAGAACACCAAACTCTTGTTAAGAACATGGAAACCACTCAGAGATAACACAGTAAGTAATGATGACCAAAACAAACTGACAATGAAACCAACAGGTACAAAAACAATTAATAGCAAGATTTCTCAAGAAGAAAGAAGCATCACCATGTACAAACACAAAACTAAGACATGACACAAAGACCATAAGAGATAATATAATGTTAATTTCACAAATATATACCTTTAACTGGAGGTGCCTCCTCTTTTTTAGGTATAGGTACCTTCTCTTCTGGGACAAACCTCTTAGGTGGCTCAGGCACTTAAAAAATATTTTAGATATTTTAAGATTTTTGGAGTTCATGTTTGTAAACCACATTAATAAAGAAAACATTAAACAAACACACAATATATATCTGACTGCTACATGCAGTAGCATCATTTATGAAAATCATTTAGATGTGGAGGTTTACCTTTGGTAGGGGCAACCTCTTCCTTTTTAGGAGTGGGAACTGGTTCTTTCATTTCAGGAACCGGCTTCTTCCTCAATTCAGGAACTTTTAAAAAAAAATATTCTAAATTTTTGGAAGTACTCTGTTCACTTCCTCTACATAAAAACCCCACAAAGACCACTAAATAACTAATTATTATGATAAGTAAGATTAAAAGATAGCTGAAGACATGGACTACTGTGAAAGTATGAATGATTTGAATAAAATTAGCATGTTATATCAATAGTAGCAGGAAAATGGGACTGTTTCTAAAAAGCCAACCAGTTATGGCAGTCATGGAGTATTTTTGTTTGTTACTAAGCAGCACAAGAAGATGGAACATGTGTGCATGACAACTATAATGAGCTGTTATTATTACAGAATTAGCTTTTGTATTACACAGTTCATATACCTTTAAAAAGTGGAGCTTCCTCAGGGGGCTTATGCTCTGGAACCTCTTTTCTACGTCTATCTATCACTTTAAAGATATAAGTTTGGTTCATATATTTGTTTATGTAAGGTTTACTTTACAAGTATGTAAGAAGGACAAATGTACCATGACACACACTGTACAATAAGAGAGAACTAGACAAAACAAACAGTACATTAAACAATAACGTAGTTTCATCAAGTGAGAAGAAAAGAGTGAAAGTACCTTTGGCCAGAGGTGCTTCTTCTTTCTTTGCCACCGGAACTGACACTTTCTCCTCTACTTTTTTGGCCACTTCAAGAACTTTAAAAATATATTTACTCATAAGATTGGCTTTACAAGTCTAAAGACAGCTAGACATGTATAACATGAGACACCCCAAGAAATACAACACTGTAAGACACAGAAGAACACTGACAAAACATCAAGGGTCAGTTGACTTAACATTAACTGGAAAACAACATTTAATTCATAGTGAGAGGGTAAAGCACAACCCTTAGCAAATCTTTTCAGGTATTTATGTTATTACATAAATTATTAAGTAAATGCTAATACATAAACATACATGATGCTAAAAATAAAAGTTAAGGCTTGTGAATGGAAAATGTCTATCAATCCATCATGAAAGATGTTCTACCTTTAGGAGCTGGCACTTCTTTTTTAGGAACAATTTGGTCCACTGGAGGAACTTTCTTGGGTATTTCTGGTGCTTTAAGAATATGTTTGAATTTTAGTGGTATGCAAGAAAACAGAAGATTTTTTAAAAAGGTACCAGATGAGATAAGTGTGAATTGTACCTTTAGGAACTGCAACTTCCTCTTTCTTAGGCACCATAGCTGGAACCTTTTCTTCAGGGACCCGCTTATGCTCTTCTGGTACTTTAAAAAATACAGTACGATGTTTACTTGTTTTTCAGGTTAGCTCCAAAGAGATGGCTACTTACATCATACTTATAGTGGGTAGACATACTACAAAATACAGCTTTTAACTCCCAGTACAAATGTCCAATGTTTGATTTATGTACCTTTGGCTGGAGGAACCTCTTCCTTCTTGGTGACAGGAGTTGGCACTTTGTCTTCAGGTACACGTGGCTTTGGTTTTTCAGGCACTTAAAAGATATAGTATGCTTGTTGGTTTTTGCAAAATTAAGTTTTGTGAAGAAAGGATACATATATCTAGGAAACAGTGACATTAAACAGTAGCCTGTCAGTAGCCAACGTAGTGTTGATTGGATTATGCAACCACTACCAAGCCAAACACATAATAGGTACACTATCCACTTAGGTTATAGTACCTGGGATAAATTATTTCTGATATACAACATGATTGCCAACATAAAATGTATCAAGCTAGACTTTCCATGTAATCATTATTCTATAACAATCTATACTGCCACAAATACTAAACACATTTTCAACGGCAATGGATCAGTAAACATTAGCAATGTGCCATGTGTATTTTATGCAATATGCAAGGAAACACCACCACCGTTTCCCAAGACACATTGGTTGAGCTAAAAACCTAGAAAAAAAATATATTCTGCACTCATTAATGTTATTATATAATGTACTCTGCATGCCCAATCAAAGATAAATACATTGCAACTACAATGTTTAACATGTTACTGCAATATGGCTTTGTTCTTATACCTAATGAAGAATCTGATCCGTATCAAATAATACTATGACTTACCTACAAACCTAAATAAGCACAGCCAGTGCTTAACTGCTACTCACAGCATGGTTTGTTAGCAAGAGACTGGGGACAGTGGGGCTAATTCAGTAAGGATAGCAAATTCTGCTAATTAGCAGAATTTGCTATCCTTTTGTTGCATGCGGGGGGCTGCCCATTGCTGGGCAAAGCCGCCCAGCATACTGACCAGCGCCTCCCCCCTCCAACAAGCAGAAACTTGTCAGCAGAAACTAAAGATGACTCCTGCTGGCGCAGCTTAGCTGCGCCTGCAGGAGTCCCGGTGCCATTTTACCTGTCGTGGTGGCTGCATGTGATGTCACGCAGCCGCCGTGACTACGCCCCTGATATGCCCCATTCTTGCCTCACCACCCACCATTCTGGTTGTCCAGCCCCCGCAACACTCTATCTCCTCCCTGGAAATGGAGTGTTGCCCACCCCCCTGCCCCATGACCATCTCTGCCTGATTGACAGGCAGAGGTGATCGCATTTTCTGTGGACCCTCCGCAGAAAATGTGGGCGCATGCACAGGATGGGCGCTGCACATGTGCCCACATCTTTTCAGAAAAAATTCTGGTTGGGTCGCACACTGCAATCCAACCTGAATTAGCCCCAGTATTTACATTGTAGCTGGGAAGTGAAAAACAGCCTATTCTAACCTATAGGCTAATTGATTCCCTGGGGGTTATGCAATTAGCCCTGCTGAGGTCCTGAAATAAAATCCCTGATAAGTGCCATTTTTTCATGGCCATAATCACAAGCACATACTGTAGGTCTGAGAACTTATCCCGGATCCTATGTGTTTTCATCAGAAAACAGGATTTTTTTTTGGGGGGGGGGATAAAAAAAATTGTTTGAATTAAATTGCCTGAGAAAACCAAAGGGCAAAAAAATTACGGTAATGGCTGTTTTTTTTAATCACCCACAAATTTTTGGGCCACAATAGAATTCCCAATGTCATTTTAGAGATGTTTTAAATTATCCATAGCACCTAACAACTATAAGTATAGTATGAGAAGGTAGCCATACAAAACAGCTTTTTATAATTAGCACATCATGTCTAAATATGGTTTAAAATGGATCTGTAATGTAATTGGAAACTGATACTTTGCATTAACGTAAATATAATCATAAGCATTTCATCCATGGGAAAATGTGCACAATTTGATTATACTATTTGATCTTTCCAATCAAAGGGGTCAATCCAATTAGCTATGCTAACTCATGTAAGTGCAAAAAAGAGGTAACCAATTACTTGGAAGGGGCGCTCAAGCTGTGGCTCCAATTTAATAAGTGATTAGCAGCTGTCTGTATAGGCTAGTCACGCCTATAACATAATACAACCAGAATTAACCAAAAAATGAGACAGCGCTGACTGAGATGAATTGTAAGAATAATTTGCAATGTTATTTAATAATAATTATACAATAATATACATAAAAAACACATAAAATAAATGGATATCTCACTGCACTAATGAGCTCATAGTCACCATATATGGGATATTATTCGTTTGCTGCTTGATGAAATGTCCCTGTGGGATCCGCACATTCAAAAGTCCCTTATCCTGGGGTTGTAGCACAGTCCCCGGGCCGAAGAATTTATTGAAGACAACGCTGGAGGAATAGCTGTCCCAGTGGTTTGGCAATACAACGGGGGGTCCTCACCAGTAATGCATGGTAGTCTTGATATTCGGTCCTTGTTAGTGGATATGGGTGTAAATGCGCTATTTTTTCAAAGGTCCTTTGAAAAAACAGCAGGTAGCTGTGAAACGCGTCAGGTGTGAGCCTGTGTCACCTCCATTGGATATCTACTATCACTTGGACCCCTAAGGATTCCGCAAAATAGCGCATTTACACCCATATCCACTAACAAGGACCGAATATCAAGACTACCACGCATTACTGGTGAGGACCCCCCGTTGTATTGCCAAACCACTGGGACAGCTATTCCTCCAGCGTTGTCTTCAATAAATTCTTCGGCCCGGGGACTGTGCTACAACCCCAGGATAAGGGACTTTTGAATGTGCGGATCCCACAGGGACATTTCATCAAGCAGCAAACAAATAATATCCCATATATGGTGACTATGAGCTCATTAGTGCAGTGAGATATCCATTTATTTTATGTGTTTTTTAATGTATTTTATTGTATAATTATTATTAAATAACATTGCAAATTATTCTTACAATTCATTTCAGTCAGCGCTGTCTCATTTTTTGGTTAACTCATGTAAGTGTAGTTATATGCCGCACTTACAGTACTGTTAGATTTGCAACCCCATAGGCTACATACAAAAATGCATGAGTCTGGGTTGAGACAGGGCCATGGGACGGGTGAAGTAGAGTTTCTGGTGCTGTTGTGGTGGGGGGGGGGAGGGTGAGTTAATTTGATTCAGCTGAGTACCATTTGCCATTCTCCTTAAGCAGCTGTTTCTATTTACAGGACAAGTTAGCCATGGGGGTTACTTACAAACAAAGTTATAAAGTGACAATGAGCATTACATATACCAGCCAATCAGACATTTGGATTCATTGTCTAACCTGCAGTAGTTTAATAATAATAATAATAATAATAATAATAATAATCAACATCTATTGCATGTTTACACTTTTTAAGTAAATAATCTCCAAAGTCTAGAATCAGTAAATAGCAAAAGCACTTGGGACACCTGCAGTCTTCAAATAGCAAAACAGAGAAATATCATAACTAAACAACAAATATCCAAAGCTATGAATTTTGTATGCCCTAAACAGCTGTTACATTTCTCTTTACAGATGACATGTTTTATATATATTTGAAAGCTATAAATGCTTTCACAAAAACAGCAAAATCAAACAAAACAAAAATGAAGACAAAGGATATAATACTTCCATAGTATTACAAATTATACAAGATTTTCCAGATTTACCTCTCACTTATTTTTTCCATATTAAGGCACATTTATTCTCACTTTTATTCTCAATTTTATTTATTAAATCCTGATACATATCATTTATATTAATTTTACCCTTTTAAATGGGGATATCTGACACATGGATGCCGAAAGGCACCAATAAAAGCCCACCATGTTTATATTGTAACCTTTTATCTTGCCTTTATTTGTATAACAGATACAGATTTGGAATAGGATAAATCATCATGTTAGTTTATATACCTTTTGCTGCTGGTACTCTCACTTTTGGAGCTTCCTCTTCTACTCTCTTTTCAGGAGCAGCTTTTCTAAGATCCTTAGAAACTTTAAAAATATTTACATTTTTAGATATATAGACACTTAAGAAGTTACAGGGAGGTAAAATACTAACACACATAGAACATAAAACTGTATTCCCTGTATTTAAAGAAAGATTTATAAGTTAAGGCAATGGAAGTGTTTGGACATGTTAAGAGTTTTAAGATGACAACAAACAACACCAAACATGACATGGATGAAGATGGTTGAAGTAAAGAACTTGAGGCAAATTTGGCTAGGCATAATGTTGAGATGAAATCAAGAGCTAAGATACCTTCAATATGAACCTCTTCTTTCTTAGTTACAGTAATAGCTTCCCCTCTTTTTGGAACAAGTTTCTTGAGCTCCTCAGGCACTTTAAAGAGATTAGTTTGCTTAAGATGTTTCAAGATGTATATAAAGAAAACACAGAACATATACAGCACAAACTGACGATGAAGATTCCTCTAAAAGTGTCATGTGATCAGTCTATTTATTTATAAACAGCTTGCTTAGGCTTTAATGACACACAGTGTAACATTTCATAGAATGTGTGTTTGTGTGTATACAGTATATATATATATATATATATATATACACAATTTTTTTATATTTATATGTCTGTGTGTCTTACTACTACTTAATTGTAATGAGGATGTAAATGGGAGTTTTACATGTGAATAACATACTGTATGTGTTAAAAGAAATCTACACACAATAACTATAATATTATAAATGAAATCATTCAGAAATGTTGTCTTTATCCTATAGATCTATTTGTGTGGATTTTTTTTTTAATTTGACTTTTTTTTTAATTATGATTTAAGTCTGAAAACTGATTATGGAATGTTAATGGTGATTTAAAAATGTTGTAACATAATTATAGACAATGCTAAGCTTATATACCTTTAGCAGTTGGTACTTTTTTGGGAACTTCTACTTTTTTAGGAATGGTGATGGACACTTTTTCAACTGGTACTATTTCTGGTTCTGATTATTAAAAAGAATATAGTGTAAGAAATATTTTGCAGCTTCCAAATATGGATACACATACTATATACAGGAAACCGCAAAACACGCCCAACAGATACAGTACTGCATAAGACATATACGACTTTGCATGTTATTAAATACATTTTCCTGCAGAAACTGTTCTTTGATTTGTTTAGAGACAATTTTTGTCCATCTGCGTGCTACAGCAATTCCTTTTTAGGCTTTTCCACTTCTTTAAAGATATGAAGCAAATTTCAAAAGAAGGAAAGACTAACAGACACAAAACACTATGGACACAATTTTGAGAACAAACAAAGATTGTAGAGCTAACTAATATACCTTTTATTGGAGGAACTTCTTTTTTAGCAATAGTAACTTTCCTTTCTACGACAGCAGCAACAGGTTTTCCTGGCGCTTTAAAACAGTAATAAGTAATTATAATACTATTATAATAATAATAATGTGTCAATCTTGTATTAACAGAAATATGTAGCACGTTTTATTTTAATTTTTATTCTGACGTGATAAAGGAGTGTTAGCCATGATGCATCTATGCATGTAAATATATACTCAAAGCTAGAACACTATCTACAGTACTCTATACTGCTACAGTACATGTATAAGAAACTCTGTGTTGTTAAATAACTAAACAAAGAAGGGTAAGATGAAAGAGAGTAAGGTAAAGATTGTACCTTTCTCTTCATAAACAACATCTACTGCTTGGTAGAAGCTTTCTCTTTCTGCTGTGATTGATGCATCAGGTTCCTCTAAAACTTCTTCTGATTCATACATGTACTCCTCTTCCTGGTAGGCTGCTCTCCTCGTTTCATAGATTTGTTCTTTGTATCTTTCTTCTTCATGAGTAACTTCTTGCCTGTAAACTTCTTCAGAGGCTTCCTCAACATAGTACTCTTCAGCTGCCTGTTCGTATTCCTCTTCAGGGGGCTCTTCCTCATATTGCTTATCAGAAATATATTCTTCAGTTTTATAGATTTCCTCTACCTCTTCCTCTGGTTCCTCCTCATAATATTCTTCTTCAGCAGCTACAACTTCTTCCTCCTCAAAGACTTCTTCTCTTTCTTGGTAAACGTGCTCCTTGAAGATGGCCTCTTTTGTTCTGTATACTTTTTCGTACACTTCTTTTTCTTTGTAAGCTGGGTGTTCAATTAATTCAGGCTCCTCCACACTTTTTACTGCAACTACCTGAGCTTCTTTTACTTTCCTGGACACAACTGGCATTTTAAAAATACACATTGATGTTAGTACCACTACAACACTTTGTATCAGTGTTTTGTACAAAAATGTTGCAGCTAAGTATTTTAAACTGTAAACTAAGAATTTTAAAATAATTTTAAATGTTCCATTTTTCTAAGACCTAATTATCATCAGCTGACACAACTGAGACGAGAAGACATATTCAGTGTGTGACTCCTTAAACGCATAACTCTCATGTACCTGAAACTGGTGTTGTCACTTCTTTTTTGGTGACAGTTATAGTTCGTTTTTCCTCTTCTCTAACTTTCTTTGGAACTCCTGGTACTTTAAAGAGCAATGTGACATATAAAAATCACAGGCTTTACAGAACAAAGACACACAAAGTACACAAAAAATGTTGAAACACTAAAGAATACACAAGAAATTTCCTAGTAAGACAAATGTTATTTTCTTCAAAACTTTTATGTACCTGCAGGTGCTGGAGCTTCAACTTTTTTGGAAATAATACGTATCTTTTCTTCTTGTTTCTTTTCAATTTCAGGCACTTAAAGATACATTAATAAGAAGATTCATGACTTCTTTCCATAGGTAACAATTGAATCAAAGAATTCAAGAGTTTAGTAATTTTTTTTCACAGTAATTGAGATAAAGAGGATGATAATGAACAAATTGTTTCAGTGACAGGGCCCTGCTCAACTGCAGCTTTATACTAGTCCCAATATACAATTAATATTAAATAGATGTTTTCAAAGATGGAATATAATATTATGATTTAGTGAAGCTTTCTGTTAGTGTTGCTGAAGCTTGACCAAGAATAAAATAAAAAACACTTGAACTGAGGTTAAATTGCTGCTGGATTATCAAACTGTGCTTGCAATTTTGGCAAAAAGCTATTGATGTTAATAGTATAGCCAATTAATGCTGCATTAAAAAGGCAAATTTCATATATCACACTAGGAAATATTACTGCTAAACGCCCCTACAGTTAAGTGTAGTTAATATTCTCTAGGAATCTTTGTTATGACAGAAACTGTAGCTTGTTTGTACAGTATAGTACATAAGACAATCTATATAATACTTTGGTATGACATATATTGTAAATGGTTCCTATACTATAGTGTAAAAGACAAAAGAATAAGGATTATTATTTTGGTTAATGGAATGTTTTCCTAATAAGTTTGTTTCTTTTGGGCTTCCGCAAGTTTCAAGATATTAGTTTTATATAAGAATGTTTTTGAGAAAAAAATACAAAACATGCTTAAAACACTGCCATTATAGCTGCTGCCATCTTGAATTAACAAATACAGTATATAGGGTTGTCATTAAAGTGTTTGTCATATTCAATGCACATTGAAGCAGGGGAATTATATTGGATTTCATTTGGTTCTTTTAAGTAACTAAGGCAACAGACATTGATAATGCTGAAGCTTTAACAAATAAAAGTTTAACATGAAAAGAAACTAAAGTATTATACCTCTCGCTGGAGGAACCTCGGGTGTCTCATAAGTTGCTATTGGCACCTTTCCAGCAATTTTAGGTTTCTTAACAGCTTCGGGAACTAAGACATAGTAACTTATTACATTTAAGAAGTAGACAAAGACACACTATTACACAACACCATGACACCAAGAAAACATACAGTAACATTTAAACTGAGACACCATTAAAGAGAGACAACAAGTTCCTAATCCTAAACTTGAAAAGTGGAATAGATGATTGTTTGTCAGTTGAATGAGAAATATACCTTTGAGCAGGGCAACTTCCTCTGTTGTAGCGACCGGAATGGGTACTCTTTCAGGAGAGGGTACTTTCTCAGCAATAACCCTCTTTGGCATTTCAGGAACTTTGAAATAGCAATAGAATTCTGTGAGTGATCTGTGTATCCTTTGTTGCAGCGTATAAAGTACGCAGCAATTACAGTAACAAATGATCACAAAGTCAAAGCAGGGACGTACAACATAAAGTACAACACAAAAGATATATACACACAAGGGAAATCAACAGGATGTAAGAATTGTTGGTTCTAATAGCCCTTAAGTTACTATATTTGAAAGTATTATTTTGCTATGTTTATGCACATTTTATATTTAGTTTAAATAATGGTTCTATTTAGAAGCAGAAACAGTACTCAATGCATGTTAATACCACCACTGTAATTATGCTGTTATTTCTGTATCCAAAATACAGTAGAGTGCAAACACAGAAGCAAATTCTAATTCTATCAAATAAATTGTTACACAGTCTTAGCATTTGGTACACATTGGCAAATTAGTGCTCAGACAAACTACCTTTTTGTGGTACGGCCTCTTCCTTTTTAGAAACAGGTGTAGGCATTTTCCTTGGTGTTTCGGGCACTTTAAGAATATTATTTTGTGTCAGATACCATTTGGCTACTATCAATTATTTTAATTTCAAGTTTATTTATTTGAAGGGAAGGTAGTAATACATGAACATAATGAAGATTGTCAACAAGACAAATAAAGAACACACAGTACTTAGTCAAAAGTTATATGATAAAAGACTGCAAAGATATGGTCCTGCTGTGTACTACAGTATATGCAGAAGTCCAAAGAAAGCTATATACCTTTAGTGGGTACAGCCTCTTCTTTTTTAGGCAAGAAACTGGGAACCCTCTCTTCTGGTGCAGGTTTTGCAGGCACTTAAAGAATATTGTTTTATTTTAGAGATGTGAAATGCAGGAGCAAGGACAAAAAGTTGCATTGTTCAGCCATAAGTACACATAAAAAAACTGACACAAAGAATAAAATACACACATTGACTACAGTGGATCTTATACCCAGGTATGTATTTGTTAGTGTTGATGAGAGGGACAAGAGATCATCATGTGACTACTCTGGAAAGCGTTGGTGTAAAGAGTTAAAGAGGGCATCAAACATGCACACTTGCAGCCACCTTAGCAAAAGAGATAAAGAACCACTTTTATGCACAGCTTGTACCTTTAGCTGGTCGGACTTCCTCTATTGTGGGTACAACCACAGGAACTTCTTCTCCCGGAACTGCCCTTCTTGGCACACCAGCCACTTTAAAGATATTATACATCTCAGTTTGTTTTTCTTTATTGTATAACATGTTTAGTAGAGAGTAACTGGTAGAGAGTAACTGTGATCAGTCTATCCATGACAGCACAGCAAGGTATACATTTCTATAGGAAGAGTTACCTGCAGCAGGAGGTTCCTCTCGTTTAGGTATAGCGACAGGTCTTTTCTCTTCTGGAACAGGTTTCTTGGCAGCTTCGGGAACTTTAAATACATTTAAATTATATTTAAATGATATAACATGATTTGACGGTGGATCACACAAACACAGAGTTAGGAGATTCTGCACCACTTGAATATTTATTGCAGACACTAAAGTGTTTAGGCAGTGTGAGAATACACCAAAGTGAGGCACCGTAAGCGGACACTAGTGACAATACGTATTTATACACAGTAATGCAAAGTTTTTGTTTATAAGATTAGACATACGATAGTTAGACATTTTCACAAGTGTAGTAAGTGTTTTCACAAGTCAACCTGATTAAGCTGCTAATTAAAAGTGCTTTATTAGTATTTCTAGAAAGCCCCAATAATTATGAAGAGGGCCAGCTGTTTGACATTTAGTACAGAACAAAACACATACCCAGAACATAAAGAAGAAAATCATAAACATGCCAAAACATATTACTTATTGACACAGAAGTATATACACTACAAATGAAGAATGTCTCAATATAGTTCAAGAGATAGACAACAAATATTTAAACAAAAAGAAAGATGGCATATTTTATGTAAATGAAGAAGATTGTTCACTTCAGCCATTAAAACGTTGCACAATATAAGCCAAGAGGCATATAAAAGATATAAAATAACAAAATAAGAAACTAACATACTGTATGTTATGCCTAAAATACCTTTGACAGCAGCGATTTCTGGCTTTTTGGGAACACCAACTGGTACTTTTTGCTCTGGGACTGGTTTCCTTGGTGCTTCTGGCACTTTAAAATAGATTTAAAATAAAATATGTATGTATTTTAGCTAGTAGTCATACAGTATGGTAGAAATGTATAACTTTCTTCACTAAATTACTGCATAGCCGGGAGTGAGGGCTTGTTTTTTGTAGCTTCTCTCTCTAGTCATTTAAACTCATATTGCTTTGAAAAGTTAAAAAAATAGCTATTTGTGCTAATTAGAACATACCTTTAGGAATCTCAGGTTCCGCGACTTTGGGAATGGCAGCTGGTTCACCTGGTTTCCTGGGGGCCTCAGGCACTTTAAAAAATAGGCATGTATTGTTTTTGTTTCTCTATAAATGCTCTATTACTAAGAGTGTATGAATAGGCACATTGCCATCCAATTCAGGTAAATGCATTGTTAAATCCAAAAGCTTAACAAGAGTTAAGAAAGTAGATAAATAGACAAGCAACAAGACACAAACAAACAGGGCCTTATTAAAAGCAGTTTCTAAAAGGTTATATTTTTCTGCCAGAGTTTAAGAATTGAATACTAGCATTACACATTATTATTTTGTATAATTATCTCAAATATTCTTACATATGATTAATTTTAAAAAAATGTATAAGCCAAATCTTACACAAATATAAAGACAACAACAAAACAAAATAAATACTAAACAATCTCACAAAACCAAAACAACATAAAAAGTAAAGTCAACAAAATAAGCCTAGAACTAAAAGCACTATCATGCTATGGTGTACCTCGGCCTGGTGGCACCACCCTTTTCGGGACAGCCTCAGGTACTTTTTCTTCTAAAACCTTTCTCTTTGGTAATTCTAATGCATAAATGTATGTTTTCAGAACATTGACTATGCATAGTGTCCAGTACATTATTACAGATACATTAAACTGTTTAAGACGCACATAATACAGATACAACACGACACAACTAGAAGAGGAGCATAATAAGAATAGGAGCACTTTAAACGTACTTTAAAGGTAAGCCTAAATGTGATAGGACAGGTCACAGTCAATAACAACATAAAAGATTAAAACAACAGTCACATGCTTTGAAACTTAGAACTACAATTGTACCTGCTTCTGGTAGCACCTCCTTCTTTTTAGGAGCAAATGGAATTTCCTGTTCTAATGGTTTCTTTGGAGCCTCAGGAACTAAAGACATTTATTTAAATTATACTCTGTTCTGAATATCACTAATCTTTCACTATTTTAAGATACAAATATTTTTTTTTTAAACCGAACAAAAAGAGCATGACAACAACTTAAATCAATACCTTTGGCAGGTGGAACTTCTTTTTTGAGAGCAGTTACAGGTACTTTGTCTTCTGGAACCACTCTCTTGGGTACTTCAGGAACTATAAACATATTATTTGTGTAAGTTTTCCTAGCTTAGGACTTTTTAAGTACAGTTGAGTAGTTAGAAGCAGCCACATGGGTTAAAAAGCAGACAACGATGACTATGCTGGTAGACTGTGAATTTGTTATACAAAATAACATATAAAGAAACAGTACAAACACTAGAGAAGGTGTTGGGCAGGAAGTTTAAGGGTAACAATACGAATGTACATTAAACAAAAAAAAGATTAGAGCCTTGAGTTTTGGGTTATCCAAAGAGGGTGTAAGACAAAGACATATCATAAGAGTCAGTAACTCAGAGTCAACATACATAGGTATGTTACATAGTTACATACAGGTAGGTTGACGGGCAGCAGTGCTTATGTGTTATGCAGTGAAGCTTATAAGCATCATATAGAAAATGATTATACCTCTAGCTGGTGGCACTTCTTCCTTTTTAAGAACAGCTACAGGCACTTTTTCACCAGGTGCAGCTTTAAAAACAACATTTTGAACATTCAGTATGGACACATTATACCTCTATAAAAAACCATCAAGAAGCCTTACAACATGACAGCACAGACAAAAGAGTGAGTGAGCCAAAGACAAACTATAGCAAAGCTGTTGGCAATATTATAAAAAAAGCCTTAATGTATATAGACGTTAAGCGTGTCTATATACCTTTAGGTAATGGAACAGCTTCCGCTTTAGGAGCACCGATTGGTATTTTCGCCTCAGGAATGGCTCTTTTTGGAACCTTTGATACTTTAAAGATATTGACACACTTAACACATGGTTCTTTAGAATCTTAGTTATATATTAAGAATATTCTGAAGTCATGTTGAACATATTTATTTATACCTTCAGAAATCTCTTCTCTGCGAGAGACAGACACAGCCCTTTTCTCTTCTACAACCATCTTTTCATGGATAGTGGGAACTAAGAAATCCATATAAAGATGTATATTACACAAGGTCTAGTGACAGAGAGTAAGAGCCTAAATACTGTAAATGAAATAACAGTGTCTGGTAAATCTAGTTTTAAACTAAGTTACCAATATTTTCTAGCATGTTTTACATCATATAAATAGACACAAAAACAATTTACAAAGTACACATGTGGTCACAAACATGACGAACAACAGTATTGGACACACCTGTAGCCTCTTCTACTTGTTGGGCATAGAAGAACTCTTCAGTCGTCCTTTTCTCGGGCACTGAACATAACCATATGCAAAATGTCAATCTACATTTCAAATTATTACCAAATTCGATTTTATTATACTGTACATATACAGTATTAGGATTATAAGAAAGCACACTGTCTGTACAGAGTTACAACGTTGAGGACTGTATGTTACTTTTGAGAAGTTGGTCAATGATCTAGAGGCTTTAGCAAGATTATTAAAAAAATAAATAAAAGTAATCACATTTATTATACTTCTGCTGTTGGTTAGAATTTTTTTGTTTTTTTTGTTTTTACAAAAGTTAGATTTGTGGGTATTGCCATGTCAATATTATTGTTGTTATTATTATTATTATTATTAGTTTAATGTTGGCACTTGCAATACCCATTCTTAAGGTCATACCTTTGACAGTTGTTATTTGTTGTTTTCTATGCATGGATAGAGAAACCTCTTCTTCTGAAACTGCCCATTGGCGAGCTTGTACTTTAAAAATAATGTGTACAGTATGTTTAGGAATTATGTGTACTGTTATCTATGTGCAATACTGCACTAAATAAAAGTATTAATTAACGTAGACAGCACATACTGTAGGTTTTCAAACTAAGTAAAAAAAAGAGTCATCCTTAGGAAAAATTTGCTGCACTGTAATAGCATATATATATAATTTATTATAAGAAATTTAATTTAAGATGATTATTCAATGAACTTACCTCTTCTTTCTTCAATTTCTTCATGAACTGGCACAGGTACAGCTTTCTCTTGCACTTTAAAGATAATATAATTCATAATAAATACTATGAAATCTATGTAGGTCAAGAATTGTACTGCGGTTAATTGCAATAGATAGCACCATCAGGGGCAGATTTAGAGGTTAGTGTTCCCCTAGGCACAAAATTATTGACTACCAATGCCATCCAATTTAATTAATTCATTGTTTGACTCTAAACTCTTATTTTGGCTATCGGTAGTTTTGTATAATACTAATACTAATAAAAGAGGCCATGAGCTATGACATTGCATTTATTTTTTTAATTACAGTATGTATACATATTTACTAAGTAGGACAGCTTACAGGGTAGTCTGCCCCATATCCTACCCATTCAGACTCAACTCAAGATGGTGTACAGTACATAAGAGTGGAAATATTTTGTAATTACTGATGATTTTGGACTGACAATAAGGAAACAGGAGACCAAGTGCTGCTCCCCAAGAAGTGCTGCCCCTAAGCGCGTGCCTCGTCTGCTTAAATGGGAAATTCACCACTGATCACCATACTGCTAGACTTTTACTGGTTTTTTATAGAAAGTCAAATGACCCTCTTTTTTCACAATCTGTCCCTTCTTTGTGTTTTTCAAATACATATTTAAGAATTTTCTCCTTACTTGGTTCTTTAAAAAATTAACTTAACTTCTAAGATGTTTTGTCGGTAAAGTATGTTTTCTGAACTGGTTTATTACATACAATGTACAGTTTATGATAAAGAAGGCAGCAGGAACTTCTTTTGATCTTATGTGTCACTCTTTCACAGTGTAAGTTATTGCTTATTATATATATATATATATATATATATATATAAATATATGTGCATATACATATATATATATATATATATATATATATAAAACAGAAGTCTCGTGGACCGGCACTCCCACTCATAAAGCGATGTGCTCAGGTGCCCTCTGACAAAAAATAGGCAAGGTACTAACAAGAAGAAATCCAGCGGCACATGAAGGCTTTCAATATAAAAAATGTGTAATTGAAAAAAATCACATGATAATGCAACGTTTCAGGGCTAGCAAGCCCCTTTGTCAAGGTGAGTGACTCACCTTGACAAAGGGGCTTGCTAGCCCCAAAACGTTGGATTATCATGTAGTGATTTTTTTAATTTCACATTTTTGATATTGAAAGCCTCTGAGTGCTGCTGGATTTCTTCCTGTTAGTACCTTGCCTATATATATATATATATATATATATATAGTTCCACAAATAACCAGCACTCCAAGTAAAGCAAGCAGGGTACCTGGGTGCCTTCCCTTGGACATACTGTAGAAATCCCAGTAATACAGCAAGAAGATAGAGGTGAGCAGCACTCCACGGATTTCAATAAGTGACAGCATACATTGCTTGAATAATACAGTTTCAGAAGCCTTTTATAAGCACTTTTCATTGATGAATAAGTGCTTAATAAAGGCATCTGAAACACTGATAATCAAGCAATGTATGCTGTGACTTATTGAAATCCATGGAGTGCTGCTCACCTCTATCTTCTCTCTGTGTATACATATATATCTATATATATATACAATATATATATATATATATATATATATATATATACACATAGATAAAGAAAGAAAAATCTTCAGCATGGCACAGTATGGACCGGATATCTTGAAGAACTCCCTATTGTCAAAACTGTAATGATATCACAGATGACAATATTTACACATATTTGAAGCACAAAATAGTATTGGACAAACCTTGTCTCCGGCGTCCGGCCTCCTCTTCTCTTGACATAAATCTTTTATCAAATTGCTCATCGACAAGCTGTCTTTGCACTGTGAAATCATTAAAAATAAATGTTTTTTGTTTCCTAATGCATTGGTTTCCTTGTAGGACAGTACTCTGTAATAGGGTCAATGCCAATATTTCTGGCCAGAGAAATGCATTTTGTTCTGTGTTAGTCATGCTATTTCTATCTACAGTAACAACAATATACTGTATGTACTGTTAAATATAATATAATATACCTGCAGAAACTCCTGGCTGTTTAGGTTCAATTTCTGGGATCTTTCTGTAAGGGATTTCCTCTTCAATAACTTAAGGGGGGACAAGGCAAACATTAATTAGATTTATTAAGCAATATTACTGGCTAAAATGTGCCAACTCAAGTAAAATAAGTGGTTTTGATAATCCTCAATTTTTAGACTTGTTTGCCACCATTTTGTACTTGCCAACTCCATTTTTTTCACATACTGATTGAACGGATCTTGTCCACTTATGATGCACTTTATGAAAATCTTCCATGATGGAACATAGACCATTAAATGGAAGGAAAGTGCCTGAACATAAAGATCAACTCAATATACATATGTTTGTGTTACTGTATTCAGTGCGAAGTAGTACAGTATTCCACAATACAACTTTGTGACAAAGTTCCACTTTTGAATTGGTGATGTCTTCAAGTAGAGCAAGATCACCTTTACAGTATACAATGCTAACAGACAACACAACAGTACCAAATGTTTGTAAAACATGGTCCATGTTGGAGTATAAAAGCGTCATGTTTAGCTACAATGAAGCTACATGTATCACAAGAACTTAAACAAAGTCAAATGAATGAACAACCAAGGCAACAGCAAGATAGGTAGACAGTGAAGCAAAAACTATATAAGCCAAAACTGAAACATAGCAACTCTGGCAAATTCAGGTAAAAAGAGGAACATAAAGTAATTTATACCTTCTTCATAATATTGTTCTTTTCCACCATAAACCTGTTCCTGATAATACTGTTGTTTTTTATCATAGACTTGTTCTTCATAATACTCTTTCTCTTCTTCATAAACATGTCTCTCGTATACCTCTTCCTTCTCTCCATACTCTTCATACGCTTCCACCCTTTCACCATAAACCTCTTCAGTTTCATAAGCTGGTTCAGGTTCCTCATAATACTCATACATTTCTTCTTTCTTTTTGGAGACGGCAACTACTTTAACTTCTTCTGGTTTTCTGGGTTTTGCAGGAACTTTAAAAAACATTTATTTATATTAAAAGAAATGCATTTCAGGACAGCTTTTAAGATGTAGATCGTAAGAGTCATAAATCAAAGTAAGATCCTTGTGTTGTAAGAATGTACTCATAGATTTCAAAAGCCATTGTGTTTTTAAAAGAGCCTAAGAAGCCACAAGTAGATTGGTGAAGCCATGAAGCCAAAGTATGTAAGAAAGAAACACACACTAAAAAAAAATAGACAGAAAAATATGGGTAACCAGATGGATTATAAATGTATAGATAAGAGTAGATATGACAGATAGATAGATGATAGATAAGAGTATATATGACAGATAGATAGATAGATAGATAGATAGATAAAGAGGTAGATATGATAGATAGATAGATAGATAGATAGATAGATAGATAATACAAATATATATAGATAGATAGATAGATGACAGATAGGTAGACAGACACACTAACATACAGATAAATTATTTACATAGAACAGAAACATATATAACTAAAACTGTTCAACATTAAAATCTAAAGACTTATGACAATAATCTTTGTATTAAAAACACCAATAACATAACATAATTCAATGCAAGAATACACTGTATTATTTCATTCAACACAGCACATGCATGACTATTGTTTTTTTTTCTGGAGTTTTTTTTTACTGCCATTTAGTGTAGGTGATATGGCAGAAAATGTAGCAAATATAAGAGATGATGCACAGTAAGAGTAAGAGATTTCATTGACAAAAACAAACAAATAAATAAATACATACAATGAATAGCAAATTAGGACAGGTACACAAACAAAGAGCGCAAAGTGAAAAATAGTAAAAAAACAAAATGTTTAGGGGCACAGTATCATAGTTTTGCATGCAGAGTATATGTAGATATGTTTAGTGCTATAAAGCAAAATGTACAATGTTATAGCTGTGAACGGCCTTCTTCTTAGTATGAAGGGAACTCAAGCAAAGCTTTGTCTGTTGGCAATAATAATGTGTTCAGTAAGTATCAAATGTACTACCAATAATTATTGCTAATAACTTTTCACTTATACTGGGCATTTCCAGTTACCTTTAGGAGGAGGAGGAGGTGCAGGAGGAGCAGGTGGTGGTGCTGGGACTTTTTGTCTCTTGCCAGCAACAGAAACTTTAATATAACACAAGTAAGACAAGAGATGGATATATTTAAAATATAAAGTATTTTGATGAGCCATTTCCTAATGCATGTTCCTACTGGATTACTGTGATTACTATATGTGATTACTATAGCAGTGAACTACAGCGTATAACACAAAAATAAAGACATACTATTAATATAAAAGACAGATAACACAAAGAGATATGTACGTAACGCCTACAGCAATGACATTTTAGAAAGAACAAAGAAGAATGAAAAAGTAAACAGTAATAGTAACACTAAAACACATTACATATAACATCCACACAGGAAGACAAGTTGATATGCAATAAAAGAAACCAGTCCAGCAAATATCTGCTGACTGTTATAGCTGCAGTGTGATATAAATGTCTTGGTGGAAATATATCCAGTTACATGAAGTCTCTGCAGATTCTTTGTGCTAAAATCATTAACTCTTGTATCAAGGAACTGCGTCTAATGAAGCAACATTAATAACTATCCCATGATGGCTATAATATTAACAGGCAATAAAAAAAAATTACAAACGCATACTATTCATTTTAGAACATACCGTACAATACCAATCCAACTGTGGTTTATTAAGAGGAATAATAAAGAAACACTTGATCTACTGTTTGCGCTTAATATGGGCTCACAGTCACTCACTTTTAGCTGCTGGAATTTCCTCTCTGAAGTCTGTGACATCTCTGTGTACTTTCACTCCAGGTTTGGGCACTGTAAAGATTGGTTACAAGTAGTTATGGGTCATTTTTATCTCACACAATGACATACAGTATATAGCAGCTCAGAAACGGAACAGAGCTGCCACGCGGAGCCTGATTAATAATGGTGCTTATGGGACTGTGGCCCCAGGCCTGGAAATAGAAATAGGCCCATCCGAATGCTGCTTGCTATTGCAGCTTGCCTGTTCGTTTATTTTCATCAGCGCAATTTTAGAAGTTTCTAAGCATGGTGGATGGTTCACCCCATTTTTATCAGCGTCACTGTGTCACTAGTGGTCAAGATGGAGGAAATGGGTGCTGCTTGAGCTTGAGGGTCAGCTTTCCCACTCTTCGTGTTTTAAATAGCATTGTTGTCAAAGTGGTATAATTTATAATGAATACCCTGCAACGCTGTGCTCTTACGTAGTCAACAAATGTTTGTTAGATATTTAGGAATCTACTTTATTTGTTTATTACATAATATGTAAAGTGCTGTGGATTTGTTACAGCTAAATTTAAATAAAAGATAATATAAATAATAATGATATGTGGCCACTGAGAAACCTCAGATAGTTGGAGTTAATTATATATACTTGAAAAATGTGAACTCATATTTCATAAGCAGAGCCAAAGAGCGCAGGGCCGAGTCCACGTACTTTAGGGGATGTGCCCTAATCAAGCCTCCATACAGAATAATTATGGGGGATGTGTGTGCCCCTCAGTCAGCAAGACCGGGAGGTGGGGCAATCAGTGCAATCTCTCCTCCCGCACATCACCCAGCAGCATCACTGGACTGACCCCAGCTAGGGTGGGTAGAGAGGCTGCTGCCGCTGACAGGTACAGTAAGAAGGGGGGAACGGCAGACCTGGGTCACTCCAACAAACCCTGCCCTTGGTAATTAGTACCCACCCCCATTGCCCTTTCCATAGATAGAAATAAAGGGAACAGGAAGAGCTGTTGCGGTTACACTTTTGGTAAATGTTTGCAAACTGTTCTAATAATTCCAGAGGAAATCATCCAAATAATTGCTGCTGTCTGCATCCTATTCATACGTGATGTACAGTAGACTGCGATCTGTCATACCTTCAAGTATGGACTCTTCTTCGAGAGGTGCAGTTATATATGGTAGTCTGGTATCAGGAACATCTGTAAATGATGAAAATCCGCAATACTTTAGTAATTCAATAATCTACTATCTTTTGCAACTCATATACTGTATAAAATGGCTTTAGGTCATTTTGTCTGGGCTGAAAAAAAAGCTAAATATATATTTGTCTTACCTGGTGGTCTTAGTTCCAGCTTCATTTCTAGAAGAAAAAAACCCCAATGTAAATAATTACTTTTAACAAGTCTGTTGTTAAATATATAAATATAATAATTTTATATAATATACTAATGCCCTTATTTGTCAATGAGTGATAAATTTCACTGTGAGTGATAAATTACACCAGCCAATCAGCTCCTAGCTGCCATGTTACAGACTGTTAGGAGTGGATTGGCTGGTGTAATTTATCACTCACCATGAAATTTATCACTCATTGATAAATAAGGGCATAAATAATGAGATTATTAACAAAAACAGAATAAATAACCTTAAACAGAACATTATTTTATATTATTTGCCCCAAATAACAACAAAATAGACAATGACGAATTATGCTGATGTCAGTCGTTAGGGGTGTGATACAGTCCTCATTTTGCTTGTACAGCTTTCCAGGGGCTAATTCATTTCAACATTATGATTAGAGTAGACTAAAGCTGGCTAGGCTTGAGGTTATATAATAGAATCCTGATTTTGTGTTACTAGGCAGCTTAGGTTTTAGTTCATTGTTTGAGCCAATAGGAGGCTTTAGGCCCGGAGGGGGGATGTGTGTGTCTTTTTGTGAGGTTTATAGGGGAAGGCAAGAGTGATGCATGTCAGTGGCCTTCTGTGGTGCAAGAAGGCATGGTGGGGCACTTACTGTCTATTATATGGTGAGTTTGTTCCACTTACTGTAGTACGGGTGACTTGAGCGCTTCTAGTGTAGAAGTGTTCAAACCAGTGGCAGCTCTAAAGGTGGGGCTGCAGAGCAGTCCAAAAATTCAAATAGGGGAGCCACACCAGCTGCTATCTCAAACGCTGACAAACATTTCCTACCAGGACTCACCAGCAGTTCATGTGGCTCCCCTACTTGAATTGTGAATTGTTCTGCAGTCCCACGCCTGGTGCCACCACTGGTTCGGACTGTGCGCATGAGGAGAGGTGAGTCTTCCACTATGCAATTGCATCAGTAGGAAGGACATTTTAGTGGTCCCATAAAAAGGTTACATATCGCGAGGCTACCTAGGCTAGAACTGAGATTCCAGGATTTACAAAGCTGTAGTTCACTGTGCGGTTTTCAAGTTGTCAGAGGTTTTACTGTATGTGTTTTGAAAGCACAAATGTTAGCATGAACTGCAGGGTGAACCACATCAAATGTGATGTGTGATGCAAAAATCCAATGGAGCAAACTGCATGATTGCAATTTAATTGCAATGTAAAATCTTGTGTGAAGCAACCATTTGGCTTTACTGTGTGATTTTCAATTGGATACAAAGGATGCAAGGTAGTGACCTCAATATGCAAGACCTTGTCTAAATCATTACTGATGATATGAACCTGAGGATGGTGTAGATAGGAATATTAGGAGCAGAGATAGAGATAGATAACAAAACACTAATTTCTGAGACTTGTTCTAGAACTATTAAACCAAGTATTCCATGGACAAGCTAATCTATCCCTGTGGAATATCTGGAACACATTCTGCTGCTGTTTCTCCCTCGTTCTCCTAACACACGTAAACATGCCAGAAATGCCAGCAATGTCACCAATCACATCCATGGGGGTCATTCCGAGTTGTTCGCTCGTTATTTTTTTCTCACAACGGAGCGATTAGTCGCTAATGCGCATGCGCAATGTCCGCAGTGCGACTGCGCCAAGTTATGCAGTTAGGTATTTTACTCACGGTATTACGAGGTTTTTTCTTCGTTCTGGTGATCGTAATGTGATTGACAGGAAGTGGGTGTTTCTGGGCGGAAACAGGCCGTTTTATGGGTGTGTGTGAAAAAACGCTACAGTTTCAGGGAAAAACGCGGGAGTGGCTGGAGAAACGGAGGAGTGTCTGGGCGAACGCTGGGTGTGTTTTTGACGTCAAACCAGGAACGACAAGCACTGAACTGATCGCAGATGCCGAGTAAGTGTGGAGCTACTCAGAAACTGCTAAGAAGTGTCTATTCACAATTTTGCTAATCTTTCGTTCGCAATTTTGATAAGCTAAGATTCACTCCCAGTAGGCGGCGGCTTAGCGTGTGCAAAGCTGCTAAAAGCAGCTTGCGAGCGAACAACTCGGAATGACCCCCCATGATCGCAAATCAATTATGTTTGTCCCTTTTCATAAGCATCATTTTCTAGGCGCAGTCAACGTTAGCAATTCCATCAATCAGAACCGTGTTTAAAATATTTGTATTTTTCCCTTGCAGTTTGCCTGATATACTGCAACCAGGCCAGGGGCGTTTTCAGAGAACAGAGGGCCCTCGTGCAGCCTCTGCTGTGGGCCCCTTCCTATCTGGCAGTGAGTATAATGCCAGAGTCTACTGCGCATGTGCAGGTCCCAGAAAACATGACGATAATGCCTTGTTCCCAGGAACATCTCTAGTGCACACGTGCAAATCACTCGCAAATGGCCACGGCGGCAATTTTCCACGTGATTTGTGGCTGCAGAGCAGGGCCACCACAGGACCCATATAATATATAATATAATTAATATATAATATAGTATATGGGTGCAGGGTCTTTGGTGCAAGCCCCTCTGGACCCAGGGGCCCACGTGTACCACACACCTTGCACCTATTATAGAAACGCCTATGACTCAGACTTTAAAACTAACACTGCATTTGGCAGCTGTTATCAGATGGCTTGACATGCGATTTTGCCTTTGATAACTTGCAAGCAGGCCTGGCGCTACCTGCTCACCAAAGGGATGCAGATAAGGTAGGTGCCAGGCTGGAGAGGCACTTTCCCTGCTCTGCATCCTTATTGCTGAAATTGTCTCCCCTGCTGTTGCTGCCGGCTGCTGAGCCTGTCAAAGTCACACTGACAGGCAGCAGCGCCGGCAGCTTGTATCCTCCTCTCCCTCCCGTTACAGCAGAAACGTTCACCTGAAAAGGAGGTGGGGCTACATGGAACTGAGTGGAGGGGCTACATGGGACCTAAGGGGGCGGAGCTACAAGGCACCAGGCTGCTTCAGATCCTGCCTGCCAGACAGCTTAGTAAGTGGATGAAATGTGAGTGAAAGAAAGTGTCTGTGTGTATGTGCTTCTGTGTGTGTATGTGTACGTATGTGCATGTGTGGGTCAGTGGTGGAACTAGCGCCAGTGCAATGCATCGGGGCGCAACCCCATAAAGGGGCCCATTACCAGCGGCATTACAATGAGTCAGATTGACACATTACATGCCGCCCGTCGCTGTGCAACTGCCCGCAAAAAAAGAGTATGCCAAAGGAGAGGAGTTGCGGGGGGAATGTGAGCCGCAGCACTGTCATTACTTCACATGAAGGGGAATGAAAGGATGATCACATCCCTTATCACCCTTCAAGACAAGTCAGTGCCACTTCACCTCTCTCCGCTGGCTGCTCGCACACACTGCATGCTTGGAGGAAAAACACAGTGAAGGTGTGAATAGCTGCAGGGAGGGCTCGGAACCAGGGTCAGCGCTACCATTAGACAGCTGCCTATGGATGCCAACACTTGAAGAGCGGCGCTGATGCAACAACAACAACAACAAAAAATTAAGGAAGTGACTGTGCTCGCCACGAGGGATGCCTACCCAATGACCATGTAGCTTTATAGATTTGCTCCCTCTGGCGGAACCACTAACCGGCCACATAGCTGCCGGAAGCCGGGTTCCAGTGGTATTTAAGAAGTTATTTATTTGCAGCCCAGCACCTGCCACTAGGAACCCCCAGCAGCCGCAAGTGGAACTTTCCTTAGAGGCTGATGCGTAGGGTGCTACTGACTCTGAGCCAGCTCCAGAGCACATCACTGCGGTCGGCTAAACTTACAATGCACTTCTGGGTTGCTGGCTGACCCCTCCCCAAGGACCAGCAGCCGCCTCTCTGAAAAAGCTCTCCTGACCCTGATCATCCGAGGTTGGAGCGGAAGTCAGGACCTTCCACGGGGAGTGGACATTACAGGAGCCTCAGCATTGGACACAGGAGGCTGGGGGCACTGGGAATGGAGCTGCTGCTGCTTCAGGTCAGTCAGTGACTGTCACTGACTACTTGCCTGATGTACACTAGTACAGACCCATGCCCTACAGTATGCTGCACCTCGGACTGCTCCCTATGCTCCTGACTGCTCCCTATTCTCCTAACACACCCCTGACTGCTCCCTATGCCCTTTAGTGCTCCCTATGTCCCTGATAAACCCTTGACTGCTCCCTATGCACCTGACTGCTGCCCTGACTGCTCCCTTTGTCCCTGATACACCCCTGACTGCTCCCTATACCCCTGACTGCTGCTCTGACTGCTTCCTATGTCCCTGATACACCCCTGACTGCTCCCTATACCCCTGACTGTTCCATATGCCCCTGACTGCTCCCTATGTCCATGATACACCTCTGACTGCTCCCTATGCCCCTGACTGCTTTCTATGTCCCTGATACACCCCTGACTGCTCCCTTTGTCCCTGATACACTCTGACTGCACCCTAAGCCCCTGATACACCCCTGACTGCTCCTACAGATGGGTCCATGTTTATCTTGACCTTTAATAGGATTAAATGAGACTGGGCAGTCGGACTTAATCCCCTGCTGTAATGACTTTATCCCCTGCTGTATTGTTTTCTGTATTGTATTGCAGCTGAGAACAATAGCTGAAGGGTTTATGTTAATAAACCATGTTGTGCCTAGGCGCAGAAAACTAGCCAAGTTAACTGTGGACCCATCTGTATGTCCCTGATATGCTCCTGACTGCTCCTTATGTCCCTGATACACCTGTGACTGCTCCCTATGCCCCTAACTGCTTCCTATGTCCCTGATACACCTCTGACTGCTCCATATTCTCCTGACTGCACCCTATGCCTCTGATACACTCCTGACTACTCTTATGTCCTTGGTACACCCCTGTCTGCTCCCTATGTCCATGATACACCCCTGACTGCTCCTATGCCCGATATGCCCCTGACTGATCCCTATGTCCCTGATATGCCCTTGACTGCTCCTTATGCCCCTGACTGCTCCCTATGTCTCAGAAACACCCCTGACTGCTGCATATGCCCCTGACTGCTTTATATATCCCTGATATGCCCCTGGCCTCTCCCAATGTTCCTAATACACCCCTGACTGCTCTTATGTCCCTGGTACACCCCTGACTGCTCCCTATGTCCATGATACACCCCTGACTGCACCCTATGTCCATGAAACACCCCTGACTGCTCCCTATGCCCTTGACTGCTCCCTATGTCCCTGATACACCCCTGACTGCTCCCTATGCCCTTGACTGCTCCCTATGCCCCTGATACACCCCTGACTGCTCCCTATGCCCCTGACTGCTCCCTATGTCCCTGATACACCTCTGACTGCTCCCTATGTCCCTAATATGCCCTTGACTGCTCCCTATGCCCCTGACTGCTCCCTATGTCCCAGAAACACCCCTGACTGCTCCATATGCCCTTGACTGCATTGTATATCCCTGATATGCCCCTGACCTCTCCCAATGTCCCTGCTACACCCCTGACTGCTCCCTATGCCCTTGACTGCTCCCTACTCCCTTGACTGCTCCCTATGTCTCTGATACACCCCTGACTTCTCCCTATTTCATTTGGGGAACCAATAATGTGGTGGATGGGGACAAAGTTTTATATAGTTAGTTCACCTGAGGGGCTCTGTATTTTGCTGTCGATTTGCCTAGGGTGCTGAGAAATCTTGCACCAGCCCAGCTCGGAGCCTCAGCTACTGCGGAGAGCAAGCCAAAAGCCAGGCCAGCTGTGAATCTTAAAGTATGTTTCTGTTCTGAAAATGAAAAAAATGTGACTCCTGGGCACATTCATTCAGTCTTTCCCTAGCTTCTCCATCTTTCACTCCCTTTCCTTCTGTCTCCATCCCCCTGTTTCTCTCCCCGCTCTTCCATTCCCTATCTCTCCTCCTCCCCCTCTGTGTCTCTCTCTCTCCTTCTGCATCTCCCTTAATCTCTCTCATCTTTCCTCTCCCTTTCCATCTGTCTCCCTCTCTCTCCCCTCTTCCTTTCCCTCTCTCTCTCTCTTTATCTCCTTTCCTCTCTCTCCATCCCATCTTTACCTCTCCATTTCCATCTGTCTCCCTCTCCATCAGTGGCATAACTACTGTGGGTGCAGGGGTGCAAGCTGCTATGGGCTGATTTGAGGAACCGCTGCTCCCCCTGCACTCAGTCATGGGCTTCCTCCAATGACCGTATCTCCCCTTCACCCCAGCTAAGAACGACCGCTGCTGATAGTATAAACCTGGGCCAAATGCCAGAAACTGCCTGCCCCCATTAGAGACCTCTGCTGGAGTCAGGTAGTGCTTGCTCCCCCTTCCTCTCTCTCTCCCTGACACTCTCTTGCTACTCTCTCTTTCTCGCTCCCTGACAGTGCTGTCTCTCTCCCTCACTCTTCCTTCCCACTCCCTCTCTCTCCCTGATACTGTCTCTCTCTCTCACTGACACAGTCTCCCTATCTCCCCCTCCCTGGCTTTTTCTCTCTCCTAGACACTGTCTTTCTCTCCTTCTCTCCTTGACACTGCATATCTCTCTCCCTGACTCTGCCTCCCTCTTGCTCTCTCTGAACTTGTCTCTCCCTCTCTCCATGACACTGTATCTCTCCCTTTCATTGTCTCTCTCTCCTGACACTGTCACTGTCCTGACACTGTCTCAATTTCTCTCTCCATGACACCCTCTCTCTCTTGTTCTGTCTCTCCTGTCTCTCCCTCTTTCTCTCCCTGACATTCTCTTACTCTCTCTCTTCCCTTTCTCCCTGACATTCTCTCTCTCACTCCCCTCCCTCTCTCTTTTGCTCCACCCCTTCTCTATCTGGCACCCTCTCTGCCCCTGATGCCTTCTCTTTCTTTCCCTTTCTCTTTCTCCCTGACACCCTCTCTCTCACTCCTCTCTGTCTTTCTCTCACCCCTTTTTCTGACACGCATCTTAGGCACGTGCTATCCCTTTGTATAGTATGGGAGGGTGCAAATTTATTGTTTGCAGGAAGGAGCCGAACACCCTAGCACCGGCACTGCTTGCAAGATTTGTAAATGGCATATGAAACCACATGACAAATGGGGGGTCAACAAAACAGCAGCTTAGTAAATTTCAGGCTTTATGTCTAAAGTAAAGACTGAAGCAGAGGCATTTTAAGAGAGGAGGGTGACCATATGCTGACTCTGTGGGTGCCCCTTTCTCTCTGTGGTGCTGTAGACTAATCTCTAATTTGCATGCATAAGTCTCTGAAAACATGGCATCCGAATTGTTCCTGGAGACAAATCTGTACTGCTAATGGGCAAATCACCAGGAAAATGTCCACCGCGCCATCTTCCAAGTGATTTCTCCGGCAGCAGCAGCACCACCACCGTTGTGGGACTCTGGAGAGGTACGTGATTAAACAGGGGTGCAGGGTGTGCAGTGTGGGCCCCGCTGGACCCAGGGGCCTGTGTACACCACACACACTACACCCATTATTGGAATGTCTATGGGATGCAGGCACAATTATTCCCATATAATCTTGTGTCATAGCAGACATGTCAGTCTTATGAAAAGAAAACGGACCATTTCTTGTAGGGTTTTATATACAAACCTTTGGTTGTCAGATACAGTTCAGCTGTGCTTGTAGCTTCACCTCTTGGTTCCAGACTGGCAATTACTGAATAAACTCCTGCCAAATTGAAATATAAACACTTATCATCTCGTTTTAGTGCAATTTCTAAGCAGCATTTCTGATCTACAGTATAATACAGATATTTTGGACAAAACAATGTGAATGTATGAACAGCTACTGGCACATTAGACAATTAAGAGAAATAAATGACGTCTTCTAACCAGGACATAGGCCCAAATGTATTAAGCCTTTACAAAAGATAAAGGTAAAATGGATAAAGAGTGATAACTGACCAGCCAATCAGCTCCTAACTGCCACGTCACAGGCTGTGTTTGAAAAATGACAGTTAGGAGCTGATTATAATTATATTATAAATATAATAAACAATATTATCCACTTTTATTAGTGGTGTCTCCTGCTGCTTTGCTCAGTAATAATGGTATGTCTACCTTCATCTTCTGCTGTGACATTATGGATAGTCATGTAATGCCAGCGACCTTCACTCCTGAAACTGTACTTGTCACTCTCTTGTAATTCCATTGTTCCTTTGTACCATGTGACCACAGCATCATCGAAAGACACCTCGCACTCAAAGGTTGCAGATTCGTGTTCGCTCACAACAATGTTGTGGATTGTTTTTGTGAACTGAATTGCTTCAGCTGTGAACATATAAGGAAAAGTTTATAAGACAATGGGTTTGTTGAAAACATCACTGTAGTAGGATACTAAACTAAGGGGCGAAATAACAAATCTTGGAGAGAGATAAAGTAGATAGAGATACAGTACTAACCAAGCAGCTGATTGTTTGGTATTTTATTTCTCTCCAAGATTTGATAACGCTCGCCCTCAGATACAGTACATTGGAAACTGAATACAAACCTTCAATAATAAGCTCTGCAGTTGTTTCCAGGTTTTCATATTTGCACGTATACTGTCCCTGGTCCTCTGTTCTTACATCTTGGATGACTAGTTTGTGTGTCTTCTCATTGACCTCGGTTCTATACCTTCCTCGAGGTTCGATTATTTTTCCATTTTTGTACCACTCGGATTTTACGTTTGGAATAGAGAACTCACAAACCAAAGTGCTACTGTGTCCCTCTTTGATAGAGTGTTCATCAAGATGCTTTTCAACAATAGGTTCTAAAAATAAACATAGGCCTTTCTTTTAATACATGGGACAACAAAAGTACGCAACTAAAACTGTCATTAAACTCATATAGGCAAAATAATTACCGATCACAGTTAGTCTGGCGCTAGCAATGTGTGGTCCACACACTACACGGTAATTTCCCTGATCTTCAAGTTGACAGTTCCTAATTCTGAGATAATGACGATCTTCTTGGATACTGATGTCATACTTGTCATTTGAATCTAATTTTACGGTTCCTTTGTACCAGGAAAGCTTGATTTCAGGGTAGTTTATTTTGATCTCACACTCAAAGACTGCTTCTTTCTTTGTCTGTACGATTTGATCTTGAATGTCCTTGACCAAATTAATAGGCTGTAAAGAAATACCAATATATTAAGAAATTCTTCCAGCTAATACAAGATTGCAGCCATGAGTAATCATTACCAGAATCTTACCTCTACTTGCGTCATTCTTTGTTGGATAAAAGAGACAAGCTCATCAAATTCTTGCTCATCAGTACGAAACTGTTCCCCAGGTTCAATTTCCTTTTAGAAAGAAAAAAAAGAATAAATCAAATATACTGTACATAATAATAACCAAACACATGTAACACTTTAATTATATTATGATGATGCATGTCCAAAGTTTTATGATTTTATTCATAATGTTATTGATTATTTCAGCAAATCTAATCCTCTGAAATAAACGGTTTCCCTAGTTTGTTTATCATTGTAGTGCACTTATGAGCTTTGTTGGATATTATTGTTTGCTCTTAGCAAATTACATTTTAAATAACAGGTGTTAAAAAACAACAACTCGGTCCGCAGGACCCCACTCAGTGCATGTTTTGCAGGCCTCCTCACAGAATCGCAGGTGAAATAATTGACTCCACCTGTGGATCTTTTAAAATGTGTCTGTGAGTAATTAATACACCTGTGCACCTGTTAGGTTACCTGCAAAGCATGCACTTTGTGGGGTCCTGAGGACAGAGTTTGAGAACCTGTGCTCTAGATAGATAGGTAGATAGTTACTCTGAATATGCGTGTGAGATGTTTTGGTTGACATTATGGCTTCAATCATGTTATTGTTAAGGAAGTTTTCAATGCTACACATTTTTTAAAACCTTTCTTTTAAAGTATATTTGACCATCCTTTGCACCATTGAAGCTTGCACCTGGAAGCTGCTGTGTTACCAGGGCACAGTGTAAACAGATGCAAGTTGCACTATGCAGGCAAAAGATGTACATTCAGCTCTATGGGTAACAATACTTGGGTTTGATTTGCCAGATGTCCTGGGATTTTGGGGGCTATTCACACTTTTACCAAACATCTTAATCGGTCGATTTTTGTTCAACTGCGCATGCACTGTGGCTGGAATGTGCAAGCGAGAACTTTGACTATGCGATCGCATCCTGGAAGGATGCGATCACATTGTGATTGGCAGGCAGCGGGCGTCCGGGAGCGGTGACGCGGCATTGGGAGGGAGGAGAGCAGGAAACGCAGAAGTGTCATTTTTCAGAACCGGACGATAACGTAGCCTGTGCTTCCTGCAATCAAGAACATGGCGGCATTACCCTTGCGGTAGGGGTCAACCTCTATTTGTGGCGCAGGCCTGCCCCACACATCCTGGGCAGCCTGGGCCCCCAGCATGTGAATTTAGAGGTTGCAGATTTTGCTAGAATAACCCCTTTTGTCCGAGAATGCTCATATTTTTAAAGCGGCAAACATTTACAAAGCAAAACCAGGTTGGTTTTGCCTTGTAAATGATTGCCGCTTTAAAAATACGGACATTCTCAGATGAAATCCCGAACCTCCGCCAACTCTGATCCTATTACAATTGCCACCAGTGTGCATGACAAATGTCATTAGTACTTGTTTTGGGATAAAAGTGTCCAATAATTTACAATATGGTTAGATTATAAATGTGAAAATTGTAGCATGTGTTATGGTACAAAATTCTGAATTTTTAGGTAGGAAGAGCTCAGTGGATTGGATGTTGCCTTATGAGTGCTAGTGCTTGGTGACAATCTAATATGGCACCAATGTCTGCAAATAAAATTTTGTTTTATGGAACGGATGATACGTATAACTGGCATTTACTGTAAGTGCTTGGGGAGGGTTTGAGATGGAGTATTCAAGGGTGTTCCATAGTTAATGGGGAGGGTGTGGAGGCTGTAGAACATGTTCTCCCTTATTTTATAGAGACAAAGTCAGTTTCTAGATGCATTTGAACTTAAGTCATAAATAAACATTTAGACACACTAAAGTGACAAATTAACTCTATCGTGTGATTCATTCAAGGCATATATTAAAACTGTAGCATAGATAAAGAATGGAATAAAATTAGATACTGTATATGGTTGTACGGTGTCAGTAGGTAGAACTTCCAGGTGAAAATTTTATGGTTTCCACCATGATCAGTTAGCCCTGCAATCCCCAAAAGTACAGTAGACATAGATTCATTTGGAGGAGCAGTCTGTGTTGTCAAAGATAGAAGTTAACTGTTTTAGTGCCCAGGACTCCACAGCTCCACTATACCCATGGTTTATTGTGTCCCCCATGAGGGAAGGAGAACAGTGCAACTATGCATTATGTAAATGCTTTGCAATATACATCTTTTGCACTTTCATCAATGTCATCTACTAAGAGATGGAATGTTGAATACCACGACAAGATAACACTAATACACGGGTTCTCAAACTTGGTCCTCAGGACCGCACACGGTGCATGTTTTGCAGGTCTCCTCACAGAATCGCAAGTGAAATAATTAGTTCCACCTGTGGACTTTTTAAAATGTGTCAGTGAGTAATTAATTCACCTGTGCACCTGCTGGGTTACCTGCAAAACATGCACTGTGTGGGGTCCTGAGGACCGAGTTTGAGAACCTATGCACTAATAGATACTTTGTGCAACTATAGAGTGGTAATCAGCAAAGTGTGGACGCAATCCTGGGCTTACCATTCTGCGGCTTTCCTCTTCTCTACTAGCTTTCAGCAGTTCAAAGGCTTGAAGTAGGCCACGGAAATCTGTAATGCCATACATACGGGCATATTTCTCATATTCCTTTGGATCAACATTTTTCAAGAGTTCCATGATATCAATAGCTTTCTCTTCTTCTTCCGTCTTCTTCTTAGTTGGGGTCCTAAAAAAAAGTATTTTAATACATGAAATGATAAGATGTCTGGTCCTACATATCAAATTATGCAGCCATCATTTATATAATAAAATGGGCAGCACAGTTGGTGTAGGGGTTAGCATTACTGTCATAAACATGATTTGCAGTAAATTCCTGACCAAGGACCTATATACTGTATATGACATTTGTATATTGTCTCTGTAATTTCGATGGTTTCCTGTGGGTGCTCCGGTTTCCTTCCACATACTTATAAGTCACTTGGTTTCTGACTACAAAATTAACTCTGGTGTGTATGTGTGTCAAGGCTCTAGGGAATATAGATTGTAAGCTCCACTAGGGCAGTCACTGATATAACTGACTGAAATATCATCTGTAAAGTGCTGCACAATATGTGTGTGCTATATAAGTAAATGGTAATTATATATACTTACTTTTTCAGTTTCGCTTTGAGGTCACCCTCAAATATCTCTTGTTTCCTTTCCTCAACCCCAAGGTCAGCGCTGCTCTCAATCTCGCCATGTTTGTTAAAAGCCACACATCTATATTGTCCAGAGTCAGTTTTGGTGACGTCTTTGATTTCCAGTTTAGCTTCATCTCCTTTCTGCTGAACACTTATGCGGCCACCATGATTGATCTGTCTCCATTTGCCCTTCATCCACTTCACATTAGGAATTGGATCACCGCCGACTTTGGCAATGAATGTTGCTGTGCCTTCTGCAAGATTAAAGGAATGTTATATACATTGATACAGAGGAGTCCAATGAGATGTATTTTGTTACTGGGTTACCACTTACTTTCTATGACTTTTACACTGGTGGGTTCGGAAACAAAGAAAAGTTTTCCCTCAATTGGCGCTTTCTTTGCTGGCGCTGCTGCTGCTGGAGCTTTTTCTAAAAAAAATAAAAAAATTATATTACAAAATTAAAACAAGGAAAGTTAGTTTGAGTTATACTTTCAATTTGGCTGTAAATGACAGTCGAAAATGTTTTCGATTCTCATGTAGATAAGTTGGTATGCCAATAACTGCTGTACTCTAAATAAAGCACATCTGAAGGAGAAAATGGCTTAATGTTAATCATGCAAAGCCATACTCTAAACCAGTGGTGTGGTGGTAAGATCAGATACATAATTGTCAAGTCAGAGGGACCTTACCATGCCACATGTCTCAAATAAATGTGCTTTAGCTGTGCATACATTATTTCCACCATAATGACATAGAGAAATTAATATCAATGATACGCAAACTGGGAATATGAGTTAAAAAATAAAAAATAAGTGTATTGCGCTCTGTCAATTTATAAAAAAAAATCTCATTATTTTGTTCATTGACTACTAATGAAATTTTAATCACATAGCTTGCTCTGTAAAATAGTAGTCGGTACTATGTTTTATTATGTGGTTTCATTCTGTTGTTTAAGTACCTTTGATTGTGACTTTAGATTTAGTGGATTCACTTCCTGCAGCATTGGTTGCTTTACACACGTATTCTCCTGCATCTGTTTTAGCCGCAGCTTTCAGTTCTAGAGAAGCAGTTCCCCTAACAAAGGTGAGGCTGCAAGTGTTAGAGGACTTTATTTCACGCCCAGCCTTAAGCCATTGAATCCTGATTGGTTGTGATCCCACTACATGACAATTGAGCTGCAAGCCCTCTCCTTCAGCGACAGTCACAGATGACAGTGGCTCATCAAACACTGGAGGCTTTTTGGGCTCTATATAAAAAAAAATAAAACAAACAATTTCTAGCCCAGGTCACTGAACAGTTTTCTTATTCAAGAATACAAATTGTTACAAATGCCAAAAACCCACCTTTGATAAGTACTGATGAAGTACACAGGGCACTTCCTGCATCGTTTGACACCTTACAGGTATATAGGCCGGCATCTGTCAGACTGGATTTTTTAACCTGAAGGATCACCACATTGTTCCTGAATGAGATGTCATTGTTTGCTGACTGTTGGATTTCCACATTATTCTGGAACCATGAAACAATCAGTGGTTGTGAACCAGCAACACGACCTTCCAGTTTAATTGTGTTGCCTTCCGTCTCTTCAACAGTCTCAGAAAGCTTCTTGGTGAAAGATGGAGGCACTTTTCGTTCTGTTGAGAACAAACAATGATATAATATTACTTTCTACCGGATTTGGACTGGTCAGCAAGGGGAAATCCTTATGGGCCCTACTGCCTGTGGATCAGGCAGCGGGGCCCACTAGGATCAAATGATCCCTTATGGGTCATTTGAAAAAAACATTGTTACTCTATTAGATTGTCAATTGGTGGAGCAGAACCACAGACTGGTGACTGACAGGATTCTTTACTACTGCAATCCCCCAGTGGGCCCTTTGTGCCACAGTCCAAGAACACTATCCACACTCAGATTTAAATATCCTTTCCTCAGGCCACTGTCAATGTTTTTAAATGTCTTAATATACACAACAGACCAAATTAAAAACATTTATCCTCAAATGAGATGTGTTTGATTCCTATATTTTTGCATTATAGGCGTGAACTTACATGGTTTTCCCAGAAATTTAAGCCTATGCCAATATGACTAATCAAGTTCTGACCCTTCAGTAGTTGTGGTTCTACAAGTCCTAGCTTACTAGCCTGCTTTTGGCTAGTAGGTTTTGCTGGAACTTGCAGTTCCACAATGACTTTTGACAGCACTTGCCTAAGCTTGAGCAATAGTGTACAGATGTGGCCTCATACATGATTGGTGCAGTCTCTATCTGGTCTCTCTTAGTGTTAGCACTAGATTCAGTGTAAACTGTATCTGAAAGCATCTTGAGTACTGGATCTATCAGATCAGATGGGGCTCACGGAAGATTAGACAATGTCTACCCTAATGGAAATCTCAATATTTTCAATTTCATGTTATTTTGCTTTAATTCCAATCATTATAAACACTTACTGGCTGCTTCCTTGCAACCAAAACCTATGCTTATTTTGTGTGCTAATGCCAAACAGAAAGGAATTAAGCCCCCATTATAAATGACTATATGGACAAGCACCATTTTAATAACATTAATGATGAGAGAATTTAAATAAAACAACGAGCGCAGCTGTAAAAACATTGAAAAAATACATGCATTATTTATTTACAGTTTGAAGAGATGAGTACCTTGTACACCAAGTTTCACTGTGCAAGAATCTTTCCCCACGTCATTGATGGCAGAACACATGTACTGGCCAGAATCTCCCTTATCGGTTTTTAGAATTGTAAGTTTTGTTGTATTCTCCAATTGGGTAACCTTATAGTTTCCACCAGTTTTAATTTCTTTGTTCTCTTTTGTCCAAGTCAGTTTGATAGGCTGTGTTCCTGTTACATGACACTCAAACTCTGCAGGGTCTCCCACAGGAACATCCACTGGTGAAGGTTTCATGTCAAAAAATGGTGGATTTCTGCCCTCTAAAATGTGGTAAAATTAGGAAAAAGTAGAGCATTAACGATACTGAAAAGTAGCCAGTAGGTTTGGTAAAATATGAAAATAGACAACACACAAACCTGTAAGAATGAGTTTGGCATTAGAAGAGGCAGTGCCAACAAAATTGGTAGCCGTACAAGTGTACTGCCCAGCATGGTGTCTGTCAGTTTGCAAGATTTGTAGGGTAGCTGTTTTATCTATATATGATGTTTGAATATTATAGTCATCTCTTAATAGTTTACCATCTTTATACCAAGAAACCTCAATAGGTTCTGACCCAACTATTTGACATTCAAATGACACCGGTAAGCCAACAGTTTCCTGTATGTCCTTCACTTTTCTTGCAAAGGAAGGTGGAAGAATGCGTTCTGCAGAAAGACACGATGCAGTAAAGATTGTTGAATGGTTTCTGGACACTTCATGATGCAAATAAAATTGCAGGAAGCTCTCAAAGTTACACAGAAGCAACAGTGCAATTACACTTCATATTCTGCCGCCACTTACCACACAAGTGTCCTTGGCATTAAAAGATAAAATAAATGTCAGCATTAATTAAAAAAGATCATCTTTACCTTTCACAGTTAGAAGCGCAGAAGACGAAGCTTCGCCAACATGATTTTCGGCTTTACATATATATTCTCCAGAATCCTGGAGTTCCATTTTAGTGAAAACAAGTGTAGCGACATTGTTCTTAAAGTGTATTTTGCAGGTATCGGTTGGTCGCAGTTTAGTGTCACCTTTGTACCAAGCCACTTTGATTTCTGGTGTGCCTTGAATTTGACATTGCAATGATGCAGCATCACCAGCAGTGGCCTCCACCGATTGTAATGGTGTGATGAAATATGGTGGTTCTAGGGGATAAGACAATACAGTTAGTGCATGTGCATACAATATACAGACAGTACATTTAAGTAAATAAGTAAATTGTTAAACTATGGGTGTAACTTACCCAATACTGACACCTTTGCTTCACAGGTGTCATGTCCACTTGCATTTGCTACACGGCAAGTATATACACCTTCATCATCATTTGTGCTGCTGGAATATTCCAGTATGCAAGACGTGTCAGTTGTTATTATGCTGCATCTTTCAGACTGAGACACCTCAACACCATTCTTCTTCCATGTTACATTAATTGGTGGCGTTCCAGTATATGAACACTCAAGAATAATCGGTTTGCCAGTATCTGTCTGATAATTGTTCAGTTTCTTCACAAATGCAGCAGGTTCTGTAGGAAAAAACAATTATACAAAATGATGAGTGTGTATTAATAACATATATCGGGACATTAATGTATTTCTTTAAAAAAATATATATATCATTTTTTTAATGGCCCAACCTTGAACAAAAAGTTGAGTTGAACAGGAGTCCTTTCCAGCGTCATTACTGACATGACATGAATAGTCACCACTTTGTAGGCCACTGACATTATAAAGCTCTAGAACTGTCAATGTGTCCGTCAATGTAATGTTGCTAAAGCTTCCTGGCAAAATCTCATCACTTCCTTTATACCAAGATACTTTAAATGGTGGAGTTCCACGAATTACACTTGCAAAGGTAACTGTGGCTCCTGGAAGGACTTCAACAGGTTCTGGCTTCTCAATGATGGATGGTGGCTCTAAAATACAAAATAAAAATAAAAACAATATTAAGAAGAGTGTCCAGATTGCAGACATTATGATTAAAGAATCTGCATGTGGCTTAGACAACTGACCTTTAACAGACAAAGCTGCACTGCACGCATCAGATCCAGCAACATTGGTAGCATGGCAAGAATATTTCCCAGCATCCGATTGTGCCAAATCACTCACTTTCAACAAACAAGTGTTATCTGTGAGGGCAGTTTGGTACTTGTCCCCACTGATTATTTCTTCACCATTGAAAGACCAAGAAACTGCAATGGGTGGTGACCCAGATACTTTACATTCCATAGAGGTTGTTGACCCAAGAAGTCCATATGTTTCCTTGAGCTTTCTAGTAAATGATGGAGGAATGATTCGGTCTGAGAAAAACAGAAAAAATAAGTGAATTGAAAAGAATGAAAGACTAAAGGAAAGAAAGAATGAAATATCCTCAAGAAGCTAAGTAAATTATGCTGGTAATAGCAACACACTGATCACTATGAAAGTGACACATTCAATTACAAGGATTTGTTTATACTTAAAGCAATTATATGTCTGTACCAAATGACCATGGACAATTCACTTTCTCTTCCTTTGTTCCAGACAACAAAAATCAATACATAGCCCCAATTGGGCAGGGAATTTTTCTTTGGACCTGTATAAAATACCAGTCTTTATTTTGGTACTTAAGGTGTTATAATATTAGTGCATAAATTGCTTTGTAGCGTTCAAATGCTTTTTTTTGTATATGATTCTTTTGTATTTTTTGAGTTATTTGCATGTTGCTTAAAAGCATTCTCTAAGACCCTGGTCTCCAGCCTTATTTGGGGTGTGAGCTACTTGAGAAAAATTAAGCCTCTTAAAGAGCTACTAAAATTTAGGAAAATTAAATCAGCCTAATAACTGATTTTTTCATAGAATAACAACAATGCTTTTATTAATACACTGAGATATCAATGCTGAAAGTAGTTGTGCCCCTTACACAATCTACACAATAGTAGTGCCCCTTACACAGTGCCCAGAACAGTTGTGCACCTTACACAATGCCCACAGCAGTTGTGCCCCTTACACAATCTCCACAGTAGTAGTGTCCCTTACACAATGCTCACAGCAGTTGTGCCCCTTGCACAATGCCCATAGTTGTGCACCTTACACAATGTCCATAGTAGTAGTGCCCCTGACACAATGTCCACAATAGTAGTGCCCCTTACACAATGCCCACAGCAGTTGTGCTCCTTACACAATACCCAAAGCAGCTGTGCCCCTTACACAATGTCCACAATAGTAGTGCCCCTTACACAAAGCTCATAGCAGTTGTGCCCCTTGCACAATGCCTATAGTTGTGCTCCTTACGCAATGCCCATAGTAGTGGTGCCCCATACACAATGCTCACAGTACTGTAGTTGTGCCCCAAACACAATGCCCACACAGTAGTTGTGCCCCTAACAATGCCCACACAGTGATTGTGCCCCTCTCACAATGCCCACACAGTGGTTGTGCCCCTTATACAATGCCCACACAATGGTTTTGCCCATAACACAATGCCCATAGTTGTGCTGATTACACAATGCCCATAGCAGTAGTGCCCCTTACACAATGCCCATAGTTGTGCTGATTACACAATGCCCACAGTAGTAGTACCCCTTACACAATGCCCACAGCAGTGTCTAGTATGGGTTTTGGTGTAATTTCTGCAGCAATTAAGGTTACTTACTTAGTAAGTCACTAAGTGGTGATGGCTTGAATTTGTCCTTCCCAAAGAGGAATACCGTGTGGCATTAGTGCGGCACACAAGGAGATAGAGGAGAAAGAGCATGGGCGGAAGTGTGTGCTGCATGATGTGACATCATCACATCACATCATGCAGTTAGAGGCAGAGCTGGGGCCCGGGATGAGGTTTATGTCAGTCAGTATACCCAGCCAAGAATGATTAACCCAAACCGGGGTCTGGACGGCCAGTGGCCTAATATACAGTCCTGACCACTGTGACTGGGCACAGTGGGGAGGAGTGGGGCAGGAATGAGCACGCTCAGCAGCAGGATACCCCATGTGGTGTTATTGCTATATGCTGAGCTACTGCCACAAAGTGAGCTACTCGGATTGCGATGACATGTCTGCCCATCGCTCGCGAGCAATGGGTTGGCAACCGCTGCTCTAAGATAATAAAACATGGAAAAGAAGGGGTAGAGTATATGGGGGAAGATTGGGGTATCAAACCACATAAAGAGGACAGGTTTAGAAGTTTCTCATAGTAAACAATCAGTTTCTAGCTATCATTTTATAAAATGTGCTTGATAAATGATAACTACAGCTCTATCGTTGTCTTCTTTAGAAGGTTTGATACATCTTCCCCAATATCAACAGTGGTACAGTATGCTGCCTTTAAAAATATAAAATGTAGAATGTCTTTACAGAAATTCTACATTGGAGTCTTCAGTGCTAAATGCCCAGTCTCCATTTACTTAAATAGGATTACTGTTAGTCAGGTTTACAATTCCTGGTGTAGCTACTGTAGTTTAGTTCTTGTGTTCTTCATTGCTCTTCAATGTGCAGCATTCTATACAGAAATCTTAATGATAATTTATTGTTTGCTGCAAGTGGTGGTTAGTTCATACTGTACCATGTATGAAAATACATGATTGCTAAACAAATAAGTGCAGGCCAACATTCTCAATGACAGCACTTTGTAATATGTCTAAAATACAATGGTAAGGAAGTGGTTGTGTAAGCAGACCAAGACACCAACCTGAGACGTCAACAATGGCTGTACAGCTGCTCTTGCCAACATTATTCTTCACCTCAAACACATATTCTCCGCCATCAGCTGTTCCAGTGGATAATATTTTTAGGACAGCAACTTTGCCAAAGAAACTAATTTTATATTTCTCATCACTTGTCAGCTCTGTTCCATCTTTAAACCAAGTGGTTATCAACTCAGGTGTACCACCAACAGTGCACTCCAGGGTGCAAGAATCCCCTGCGGTTACTTTGGTTGGTTGTGGTTTTTCAACAATTATTGCTGGTTCTAGAATAGAAAGGGGATCAAATAATACATATTAGGAAACAAAATAGAGAATCAGAAGTTAGACTCCTTAATGGGAATGCATGAGTTAAACAAAAGTAGTCCTTTACTATGGGCTACTAACCTAAAACTGATAAGCTGGAAAAGCATTCCTGTGACCCAGCCTCGTTTTTGATCTGGCAAGTGTATTTTCCTATATTCTGTGCCCCTGTGGCCGTAAAGTGAAGGGTTGCAATGTTGTCTACAAATGAAAAGCTGATGTTTTCACTTTCTCTCACAACTTCTTCTTTGTCTTTCAGCCATGCAACAGTAATAGGCTGAGTGCCATCAACGACAGCTTGAAGCTGAGCTGGCTCTCCAACCACAGTGGTAATGTTCTCTAGCTTCTGGACAAATCTTGGAGGTTCTACAGAAGAAAACACTTTAATGAAGACTCTAATACATAATTAACAATATGACAAATGATTTGTTTTCATGAAATATAACTAGAATAAAATGTTAGAAGTTTACAAACCTTTCAGCTTAATAGAGCATAAGCACGTGTCACTTCCAACCTCATTGGATGCTTTGCATTGATATTCACCAATGTCACCAGCATCTACTTTAAGAATGTGAATGGAGGCCAAGTAATTATCTGTAATGATCTTGAATTTCTTGCTGCTTTTAATCTCTCTTCTGTCTTTGAACCAAGACACTTCAAATGGAAGAGTGCCTTTCAACTCACATTTAAGAGTCACGTCAAGTCCTTTTAATGTCAGTACAGGTTCTGGTCTTGTGATGAAAACTGGGGCTTCTGTAACATAAGAGATAATATATTCATGTTCTTTGCCTAACACCAAAAGGTTATAGCATAGAAAGATGAGTGATCAGCCTTCACTGAACCAGAGATTTCCAGTGGGGTCATGCAGGGATCTACATCTTTAAAATATGTTTCCAAGTTTGTCCAAAGGGCCAATTAATCATGTTTTTGTTTTGGAAAATTATTTGTAAAACTTTCATCTCATAAATTGTCTTCTACTTATTTAGTCAGGCAAAAAGTTGTAATGCAAGATTTGAAAAATTTAAATCAGGTATTGAAAAAATATTTTTTTTGTTATAAGTGTTAATAAGTTATAAGAGTGTTCTAAGAACAATTTGTCCATGCCAACTTTGAAGAACATTGATGAAAAGGTATTGGGTCCAAAGATTACCAGGACCACAATAAGAAATGTTGGGTTCTGGTACAGTACTTAAAGGGTCATGGTTATGTGAGTCCATGTATGACCACACCCTGTTGTAAATATCTAAGCCTCTCCATGTATGCTGCACAGCTGCTGAAGGGGTCTATGGCATCCTGGGGGCATTCAGTGTTTTTTTTCTAATGTTACCCATTACTTAGTGCCATCACCTATTTTTCTGGAAACAGGAAGTTCTTCTAGTGTCATAGCTAGTGTATTTTAACTATCCTTCCTAAAACTTGTACAGGTATAACCAAACTAGTCCATTTCAGCTATTTTATAGGCCAAGGGAGACACTAAGCCGGCCACAGGACTTTAAACAGTGTAGGTGTTTACCAAATTTTTTTTCATAGTATGGGATCCTTATTTCATAAAAGAAAAAGCACTGGGGGATGGTTACATCTTCTTGGAATATTTGTGTCCCAAGATGTACCCATCTTGGTGCCCTACACATTAGAATATGCAAAACATATAATATGCACTGAAAAATGCTGTTTCAATTCATAGTGAAACAATCACAAAACTACCTGCTCAGTTCTGCACCCTCAACTCAAGATAATCTCGTTTGTACAATGCAATAAATAAAACTGTTATCTTTACCTTTCACTTTTAGTGAAGCACTGCAACTTGCGCTACCAGCATCATTGTGAGCTTCACAAGTGTAGTCTCCACTGTGTTCGATGGCGGCATTAGTTATCTCCAGCACTGCCACAGAGTCGACAAAAGACATTGCATATTTGCCACCATGTTGAATCTCAGCATCATTTTTGAACCAGACGACTCTTATTTCTGGTGATCCACTGATTTTGCATTCAAACCTGTCAGAATCTCCATGTTTAATTACCTTTGAAGGCTCCAACTTCTTCACAAACCGTGGAGGTTCTTATGGACAAAAAAATACTAACAGGTTAAAATTTGCAATAAGCACATGAATGTCTCTAAAAAATAGGCAAAAGTGTTGATCGGTTAAAGCATCTCATACATACACACAGTAGAGGCAGCCATTTTTTTGGTTGAACCACTATCCCTAAAAATGCAGACTATTAATTAACTAGTGACATCACTGAGGCATCCTATTAATAATTCTGTCTGATTGGTAACAAAGCACTTTTGCTCCATACTAGTAAATTTTCCCCTACAGTTAATGGATTTCAGTCACTTTCAATAACTGATGGGAAATTAACAACTATACTGACAGATTATCCTCAACATACTTCAGTGCTAACTGCAAATGTTTTAAACAGTCCTGCAGTATCTTTACAAAAAAAGCTCTATTTTTAAGTATTTTCTAATATGATACTGTAAATAAAAAAATCTAATTAAAATACTGATGACCGGGGCATAACTCCCAGAGGGAATGGAGGTGTCTGCCCCCGGGCTTCAAGCCCTGATGGGGCACCTGTATGTACAGCAGCACCTGTGTGGTTCACAGCGGGATCTAAGTGTGACTGCTGCTATTCCATTCTTCAACAGAGCTCTGCGGCGCACCCACTGCTGCTGCAGAGTTAATCGGCTGTGTCCCAGGAGCCCTACTAAAACCTGCAATAGGGGAAAGGATGGCTCCCACCTAGTACCACTCAGCCTGCACTGCAGCAAGCAATGCTGCTGCTGGACTGTGAGATGTGACCCGTCGATGAACACTGATTTGGAATGCTGCAGATGGCTGAATCACAGAGTACTGTAGCTGGAGCCTTGCCAATTCACTGCAGGCTCTGGTCCTTGTAGACGGGCTGAGAGCACTACTGTATCTATATAATTATGTAAGTCATGTGTGATTATGTAAACCAACACACATACTGTACATCATATTTGTTTTCCCTTTTTTAGGGTGGGGGCAGCAAACTCCAACTCATGGCAACTGGGATGAACTTATGCCTCTGACTAAAACATCTTATGTATATATCATTGATGAAACATAATCAGGATATTAGAAAGCAGGCGCAAAACAATGCTAAGTTATAACTGTACCTTGCACATCAAGGGAAGCGGTGCAAGAGTCTTTTCCAACTTCATTGCTGGCATAGCATGTGTAGACGCCAGCATCAACCTTGCTGACTTTAAGGATCTTTAAATGAGCTCTGTTTTCTGTAAAAGTGATCTTGTAGTTACCACCAGGGCGGATTTCTCGGTTGTCTTTTGCCCAGGAAACTTTGATCGGCTGTGCCCCAGTGATGTGACACTCAAAGTTGGCTGCTTCTCCAAGGGGTACATTAGTAGGTTCAGGTTTTATGTCAAACACAGGAGGTGATTTTGGTTCTGGAAGTAAAAGACAATTATGATTATGTTTACAGGTTGCTGGAATATGCCTGGTAACACTATTTGTGTTTATAAAAGAATAAGGTAGAAGTAGACTACATGTGATTCAACAAACCTGTGAGGATAAGTTTTGCACTGGAAGTTGCGGAACCAATAGGATTTAAAGCTGTGCAAGAATACTGACCAAGGTGGTCAACGCTAGTGCTCAAAATATGAAGAGTTGCGACGTTGTCTATAAAAGAGGTTTGTACGTTACTGTCATCTCTCAGAAGAGTACCATCTTTAAACCAAGAGACCTCAATTGGCTCAGAACCATTTATTCGGCAATCAAAAGTAACAGGTAAGCCAATAGTTTCCTGAACATCTTTAACTTTCCTTGCAAATGAGGGTGCCACCTTACGGTCTGCAAAAAAATATGTTTTAACATCATAAGAGCTTTACAAACCTCAAGCAATTTATTTTTCCATCGGACTGTAAACACAGAGAAGAATTTTTATGTAAGTTTATTTCACCTTGTATAATGATAAGAGCACTGGAAGAGGCAGCTCCAACAACATTTTCTGCTTTGCAGATATATTCACCACTATCTGCCTTCTCCACCTTGCTGAAAACTAAAGTGGCGACATTGTTCTTAAACTGCATTTTGTAAGCAGGAGTTGACCTCAGCTTGGTGTCTCCCTTATACCAAGAAACTTTTATTTCCGGTGTTCCTCCCACTTGGCATTGTAAAGATGTAGACTCTCCAATGGTTACCTCTACTGGCTCCAATGGGGCAATGAAATAAGGTGGTTCTAAAGAACAAACAACGGTTATAAGAACCATTAGAGCAGAAGTAAGCAACAGATGTTTATATTTCTAATGCTCACTAATTATGTACAAACCTAGGATGGATAACAGGGCGCCGCATGCATCCTGGCCAGCCTCATTTGCCACATGACATGTGTATTCACCATCGTCCTCTTGAGTGGTGCTGAATATTTCTAATAGGCAAGACTTTTCTGTGGTGGTTATACTACACCTTTCAGACTGGTGTATCTCCCTGCCATTCTTTTTCCATGTAACCACAATAGTGGGAGAACCTACATAAGTGCATTCCAAAGTGATAGGTTTCCCTGATTCAACATTACAGTCGTTCAGTTTCTTCACAAATGTTGCTGGTGCTATCGAAGAGTGGCAAAGAAAATAAGAATGAATATGTGTTATATTGTATTACAGGTGCTGCGTTTACCAGTTTGCAAAATGCTTAATACAACTAACCTTTGACAAGGAGGTGTGTTGTACATGAGTCTTTGCCAGCATCATTACTTATTAGGCAAGTATAATCTCCACTCTGTGCACTGTCTAAATTGTACAGCTCCAAGGCAGCAAATGAATTTTGCAAAGAGATATTACAGTCCGGACCTGGCACCAGTTCACTGCTCCCTCTAAACCAGTTAACTTTAAAGGGTGGTGTTCCTTTAATAACACTGGTAAAGGTAACACTTGACCCTGGTAGCACTTCCTGTGGGTCAGGTTTTCTCACAAAAGAAGGTGGTTCTAGAGATAGAGTAATAATGAAATCATGATTAGTAGTATTAAACTGAGAACTTTAAGTACAAGACAAAGAATGTTCTAAGCTGAAGCACAAAAACTGACATCCAAAAACAGTTTCAAAGAGTCTCAGTCTATGAAGAATAATATTTTTTTACCGACCTTGAACAGTCAAGGATGCACTGCATTCATCAGTTCCTGCCACATTAGAAGCATGACATGTATAGTTTCCAACATCTGCTGCTCCTAAAGAGTTCACTGTTAAGGCACAGATGCTGTCTGAAAAGGTGATTTCATATTTGTTGCTACTAACAACTTGGTTCCCATTCTGATACCAAGAAACAGAAATAGGGAGAGAACCAGACACTTTGCATTCCAGGCGGGTAGAAGATCCCAGTACACTGTTGGTATCTTTGAGTTTTCTGGTGAAAGATGGTGGGATAACACGATCTGTGGGGGGATAGTTTGTTATGAGTGGAAACAGTATGAATGAATATAATATATTTGAAAATTTTATTAGCAAAATATGATGACACTAACCAAGAACATCAACCGAGACAGTACAGCTGTTTTCACCAACATCGTTCATGACTTCAAATGTGTATGCTCCGCTGTCTCCCTTGTCAGCAGATTTAACCTTAAGTGTAGATCTCTTGTGTGAGAAACTAATTGAGTACTTATGGTCACTGCGTATCTCCTTGGCATTTTTATACCACTTAGTGATTAGCTCAGGTGAGCCAGACACTGTACATTCAAGAGTAAAGGTATCACCTGCCGTAACGCCCATTGGCTCTGGCTTCTCTACAATTCTTGCAGGTTCTGAAACAAAATTAGAAATACTCTCTTCAAAAATATAGAGAACACAATGTAAAATTTAGCTTTAGATTAGATCACTGCTCCATAAGATTTACGTTAGAAATTGTAGAAATAGTATATATACTATGCAAGGAATCTTCATTTAATGAAGCCTCCAAAGAAACTAGTATCTGTAAATATTACCAACCTATTAAAGAAAGGACTGCCACACATTCTCGTGCTCCCACTTCATTGGTGGCCTGGCATGTATATTTTCCTGCACTTGAAGATTCAGTGCTGGCAATTTGCAAGGAGGCAATATTGCCCGAGTATGATATTCTGACATTTTCGCTTTCTCTAACAATATCTCCTTTATCTTTCAACCAGGTTATCGAAATGGGCTGGGAACCCTCAGTGACTGCCTGCAACTCTGTCATCTCCCCAATAAGGCATGAGACATCACTGAGTTTTTTCACAAAGCGCGGTGGTTCTATTAAAGAAAACAGTTGCTTGTGATTCATTGAATTGACTTTTGCGGAAGAATAAGGTCAAACGTATAAAGAAAAGATAATACACAGGGTCTACCAACCTTTGAACTTGATAGCACAGACACAGTTATCACTTCCAACTTCATTGATGGCCTTGCACTGATATTCCCCTATGTCAGCTGCCTCCACATTAAGAACATGGACGCTAGCCAGGGTATCTTTGGAGGTTACTTTGAATTTTTTACTGCTTCGAATTTGTCGCCTATCTTTGAACCATGCGACTTCAAATGGTGGAGTGCCCAAAAGTTCACATTCAAAACTGACATCAACACCTTTCACCACCTCCACTGGGCTAGGCTTTTTAACAAAAACAGGTGGTTCTACAAAAAGAAACAAAACATTTTTTTTCTTCTAAAGAACAGGTTAAAAAATTACTTTCTATTGTATGAAATAAAATAATAAAAAAATGCTCAAGATCACTATCAAGAGTTTGTTAATACATGGTCCTTATATATTGAATTTAAAAAAACTGAGTATTCACATTAAGAATTTTCCTACAGTAACAATGGAATTACTGTGTTTGTATGAAGATTAAATATGAAATAATTAATATTAACTAAATATGTAACATTATTAGAAAGATATTACGAGATATTTGTTAGTATTTTGTAAAATTGTTGGTTACAGTTAACAACAAAGGCCTTACCTCACTTTACCCATTCCATGTGTGTGAAATGTATTAAAATAATATGAACCTTCCCTTTCCTTTAATTTTCTTTAACTATTACATAATGTGTTAATTCCTTTATATATTAACAAGTTACAAGCCAGTCAAAATAATGGAACAACACAACAGTAATGTCCTCGCCGGTGTCTGTGCACCCCCAAATGAAGCAACACTTGAGTTTCTCCATCGGGCACCATCTGGTGGCTACCGGTGCGCAAAACACTTAAATTCCTCCCAAAGAGGGGAAGAGCAGTGTTAGCCTTTATTATATAGGATGTTATCTCATATTTTACATTATACCATAGGTAATCAGAATATAAACTTACTAAATACTTAATAGTCTTAGAATTATTTTATATTATAAATATATTGAGAATGAATTCTTATTTTATTACTGTTACATGGCACAATCATTTATTTGAATTTGCTTATTTTGAATCAACAAATGTCAATTTTTAATTACTTTTTTTGTTCAATAAAAAAATCATGTATGGTATAAATAAATATAACAAAAATTGCACAATTCCAATTTAGGAATATGTAGATTGATTCTGAAATGCTATGAAGTGCTAGTCTTTTCTACTGAAATGTATTTTCTTAAATCTATTAAAATATTTCTAGCTAATTTGAGCTTGATGGTAATGGTTTACAAACTTTTCATCAAAAGTCAGATACTTCTCAAGGTTTGTGATTTGGGAAACAAAGATCCTAATGCTTGGGACTAAATTAGAGTGATTTCTAAATTTTTGGATAATATAATGGATGAGTACCATAAAAAAACCTTTTATACAAGTTTATTAAATAGCCTATTTTTGTTTGTCTTAAGCAAAAAATATTTACAAAATAACTGAAAGCCCTTTCACTATAGCAAGAGTTTTTTTTATTACGTGCATTGTAAATTTCACACCTTACGGGATCATACTGTATTGTCACTACTATGGTAGAGATGTATGAATAGTGAACAGAGTGAAGTCGCCCATGCAACCAATCAGCTTTGAAGTAACATTTATCAAGTGTATTCTATAAAATTATAGGTAGCATCTAAGTGGTTGGCACACTTCTCCACTCTTTTCACTTCTTCATACATCTCCCCCTATATATCTAATGCACATTTGACAATGCTATGCAATTTTGGTGTTGGTTACGAAATCCTTAAAGTCAGAATCCAGATGGATCGTGGTATTCTACCCCTAACTCTAAACCACCCCTCCCACAACCTGAACTTAACCTCCCACTCCCGCAGCTTAACCCTAACATGCCCTCCTGCAGTCTAACCCTAACCACTACAGCCCCCCTGCAGCCAAACCCTATCCTCACCCACACTCACAGCCTAAGACTAAGATCTCTTACAGTACTTAACCTATCTTCTATTCAATACTCCCTTCGGCAGCATCAAATCTCTTGGTTTTCTGTTACCCTGATACATACTTCAATGTCATCTGCTAATGCAGTTATGTTTATATACCCTATATATTGTCTTGAATTGTAAGTCACTGTTTCTTGTTTTGCTTATTTGTTTATGCACTCTGTAATTGGGCACTGTGAATCCCTTGTGGCACCATATAAATAAAGGAAAGTAATAATAATAATAATAATAATAATAATAATAATAATAACAACACTTTCTAGACTACATTATACGTATTCTACTATGTTTTGTTGCTTTATAACCACAATTACATAAGCATATTAAACTTTCTAAATAAAAAAGTTATATTATGTTAGATTTATAAAAATACGGTTAAATGGAACAACTGAAGAAGAGCAACATTGGGAAGTAATATTGCACCTTTTACTGTTATTGCTGTACTGCAGCTTGCACTGCCAGCGTCGTTAAGTGCTTCACAGGTATAATCACCACTGTCTTCATTGCTGAAATCATTAATTTCAAGTACTGCCACATTGTCAGCAAGGGATATGCTGTGCTTTCCACTTGGACGAAGCTCTGTTTCATTTTTGTACCATACAACTTTAATCTCTGGAGATCCACTAATTTTGCAATCAAATTGAGCAGAGTCACCAAGTTTCACAATCTTTGTAGGCTCTAGTTTCTTTACAAACTTTGGAGGTTCTATGGAAGTAGAAGAGAAAAATAACTATGCGTGTAAGCAAATAAAATAGTGCAAGTTGTAGTCTTGTTCTAGTTTGTGTTGAAATGTGTACATGTAATATTTAAAAATGTATGTGTTTCCATAGAAAGCCATGGTTTCTAAAATTCTGTGTAGCTCAACTGATATGTAACCTCATTATTGAAAAGCTCATACCTTTATGCTTAAGTGACTTGGTAAAACAATCATACCTTAAACATAGAGACAAACACATACAAACCAAAGATGAAAAGAAGAGTTTGCATTTCACCCTGTTTGCTATTGTTTCATTTCATCCAAAAAGAAAAGTAAGAACATATTTATTGCCTGTTTTAATAATATATACAGGTAAACAAACAATACCTTTCACACTCAATTCAGCTGAACAAGATTCTTTCCCAACATCATTGGCTGCTTGGCAAGAGTACAGACCCGAATCTCCTTTACCCACTTTTACAATTCTCAGGTGGGTTGTATTACCAATGTAGGAGATCTTATAATTTCCACCTGTTTTGAGTTCTTTGTTATCTTTGGTCCATATCACCTTTATTGGTTGTGTTCCAGAAACATGGCACTCAAAGTCTGCACTCTCCGAGAGTACAGCTCCTACAGGTGTTGGTTTTTTATCAAAGAAAGGAGGTCTCTTGGGTTCTACAAATCAAAATGAATAGCAAACATGCTTAGTATATCTCTGCCTAAGAGGAATATGCTTGAGCCAATATGGAAGTTACAGCTGACTGTTCAAATTATTACCAACACCAACCTGAGATTGTGAGTTTAGCAGTAGTTGAAGCTGTACCGACCAAATTTGTAGCTGTGCAAGAATATTGCCCAGCATGACCCTTCTCAGATTCAAGAATATGAAGAGTTGCTACGTTATTCACAAATGACAATTGCACATTATGGTCCTCAGTTAAAGCTACGCCATCCTTATACCAAGAAACCTCAATGGGTTCTGAACCGTTGATACGACAATCAAATTTCACTGGCTGTCCAACTGTTGCCTCCAGATCCTTCATTTTCCGGGCAAATGAAGGTGGAAGTTGACGGTCTGCAAAAGATTAAGTGTATTGCAAAGATTTAAATTCCTACTCTGGATGTTTTTTTCTACTAATAACACCAGAACAAAACAATATAAGGAAGAGAAGGTTCTTTTGATAAATAAGAAAATCACCTTGAATAGTAAGCACTGCTTTCGAAGAAACAGATCCTACAGAATTTTCTGCTTTGCAGATATATTCTGCACTATCATTTTTGTCCACCTTGCTGAATGCTAAAGTAGCAATGTTGTTAGAAAAGTATACTTTACATCCTGGAGTTGAACGGAGTTTTGTATCTCCTTTGTACCATGACACCACAATTTCTGGTGTCCCTCCAACCTGACATTGCAAAGATGTTGAGTCACCAACTGTTACTTCTGTGTCTTCTATGTTGGTAATAAAGTAGGGTGGTTCTATCAAAAGAATGGACAGAGTAACTCACATGTTCTTTTACCAAGCCTAAAGCATAGAAACACTACATGTATGTGGAGTTTAGCATAAAGACACACCTAGAATGGTCACCACAGCTTGACAGGCATCCTGCCCAGCCTCATTTTCAACCCGGCAAGTGTAATCGCCATCGTCATTTATGGAGCTACTTAAGATTTCCAAGATACAAGATTTTTCTGTTGTAGTTAAGTTGCATTTTTCACTTTGCACTATCTCTATTCCATTCCTTTCCCAAGTTACATAAATGGGAGGTGTACCAGTGTATGTGCTCTCCAAAATAAAGGGTTTTCCAGTTTCTACACTGTAGTCTTTTATTTTCTTCACAAAGGCAGCAGGTTCTGGTTTGAGAAGATACAAAAAATGTTAGCAAAGCATTTGAAAATGCGACAACTAATAAGTGGAAGCAGAGTTTCGATAAAGAAAAATTACCTTTTACAAAGAGATGGGTAGTGCATGAGTCTTTTCCTGCATCATTAGAGACGACACAAGTGTAGTCCCCACTGTGAGTGGTGTCCACCTCATTCAATTCCAAGATGGCAGTTGAATCTTTAAGTTTTATAATACATGTACTTCCAGAAATAAGTTCACTGCTTCCCTTAAACCAGTGCACTTTAAAAGGGGGTGTTCCCTTTATGACACTTCTAAAAGAGACATTCATGCCAGGTAATGCTTCCAGCGGTTCAGGTCTTGTCACAATGGTGGGGGGCTCTGAAGAACCATAGTACATATCATAAGATGAAATGGCACATTAAGAAATTATTGTACTACAGTATAAACCTTTACTGCAATCAAAACACTTTCTATTTTTTCAAGAAATAAAATTAAAGTACACAAAATATTCAGAGATTATAAAAGGTGTGAAGAAAATCTGTTTATAAAGAGATTTTTTTTATCACTACTTACCTTGCACAATCATGGTAGCGCTGCATTCAGTGGTCCCAGCAACATTAGCTGCTACACAGGTATAGCTACCAGCATCATAGGTTTCCAAGTCTTTAATTTTTAAAACACACAGACTATCTGAAAACTCAGGTTCATATTTGTCTCCACTGAAGATTTTGCTTCCATTATGAAGCCAAGTTATAGACATGGGTGGTGATCCAGTGATTTTGCATTCCATCAGAGAAGAGGAGCCTAGGGCACCAGTGGTGTCCTTTAATTTTTTGGTAAAAGAAGGAGGTATGACTCGATCTATTCAATGAAAGGTAAAAAGATATTGTTTTTAAAAAGACCTATTCAACAACCATAACTATTTTTGTTTGAAACCCCAAAAGATAAAATGACTAACCAAGAACATCAACTGTTGCTGTACAGGTACTTTTGCCAACATTGTTCTTCACCTCGAAAGTGTATTCTCCACTGTCACTGCTATCTGCAGATAGGATTTTAATGGAAGCTATCGTATTGGAGAGACTGAGTTTATATTTTTGGTTGCTGGTCAGTTCTTTGCCATCCTTGAACCAGCTAGCAGAAAGTTCTGGTGTGCCTGCCACTATGCATTCAATAGTGCACACATCTCCTGCAGTAACCCTTACAGGTTCTGGCTTTTCTACTATTGTTGCAGGTTCTGCAATAAAACACAGCCGTATATGTAGACTTAACAATTGATTCATCTAATCAAATCAAATAAAATATAATTTTTTTACATTTTTTTTTTTACCTAGAACAGATATATTGGCTATGCACTCTCTCATTCCAGCATCATTTTTAATTTGACATATATACTTTCCAGCATTAGCTGGCTCAGCCTTCCTTATTTGAAGAGTTGCAAGGTTCTCAAAGTGAGAAATCTTAATGTTTTCACTCTCCCTGATGACCTCTTCCTTGTCCTTCAGCCAAAGAACTGAGATTGGCTGCGAGCCTTCGATCAATCCTTGTAATTCAAGAGGTTCACCCAAAATAATAGTAACACTTTCAACTTTCTTCACAAATCTTGGTGGCTCTGGACAAAAAATGCAATGCACAGAATTGTTAATAATTATATTTTTTTCTCTGCTTTTCTTTTTTTTTGTTTTCAACATTTATGAAAAACATTTACCTTTAAGTTTTACACTACAAATGCAAGTATCACTCCCAACATCATTGGCTGCCTTACAGTGGTATTCGCCAATGTCTGGGGCCTCCACATTAAGAATATGAACAGATGCAAGGTGGTTTTTGGAAGTTACTTTGTATTTTTTACTACTTCTGATTTGTCTGCGATCTTTAAACCAGGTCACATCGAACGGTGGTGTTCCCAAGAGCTCACATTCAAGACTAACATCCACGCCTTTGAGAATTTCTGCTGGACTGGACTTCTTGCTAAAGACAGGGGGCTCTATGAAAATAATTAACGCAAGTTACTAAATTGTGCAGAAATTGCATTGAGATTAAAGATAAAGTACATATGGTACAGCCAATTTATATATTTAAAGCATTTCTGAAATAGCCTAAATATATCAAGTAGAAAATTCTAAAAAAAATCAGAGCGCATGCAGAAGATTTAATTTTATTAATACTGTTCTGTATATTAAATTTTATTAATACTGTTCTATATATTAATATAACTGGTCTTTAATAGTAGTATTAGCTTTTAAGAAGTATTTGTGGTATATTGTAAACAATTTATACAGTAATTGGTAATTTAGGGCAGCTTTAATTACAGAAATAGAAAAAAACTTTATTTAATGCTGGTCAGTTTATTGCTATTTAGTCAAGTTATTATTAAAAATAGATAATGGTGAATAACTACAATTAATTAATAATTTAATATATTTACTTTTCTGTCTTGGGAGATATGTTGATACAGTATATAGGGTACTCTAATAGGCCTTCCCAAAAATACAAAAATATCAAGGTACTGTAGTTTAAAAATATGTAAGAGTTTTCTAGCAGTATAAAATTGTAATTATATTTGCGCATGCTTAACAAATTAAAATAGAAAATATTTCTAAATTTAATAATGACAGGTTTTACTTCTTACAGCTGTTCAATCATTTTTATATATTTACTAGCTATTAGTAACCTACCAGTATTAATAATAAGCAATATTAAGGAAAGTTACTATAATGTAGGTGACAAAGTTCAAGCTTTAAGAGGCTAACAATAAGCTTATGGGTTATTCTTAATTAATCTCAGGTGTGATCCTTTTATTTAATTGTACCAACTGTCACAACTGTGATTAATCAAGGATATCAATGAAATGTTTTAATTGTACCAACTGTCACAACTGTGATTAATCAAAGATATCAATGAAATGTTGCATATTCTTAGCAGTCAAAGCTTTGACATTTGCAATCCTTTCTAGAATATATTATTTGTGCTTTTAATGCTATTATCTATATCTTATATAAAATAGAAAGATATATGTCTAAACAAAATTTTTAGTTAATGGTGAAGACTGTCTATTATTGCTCAATTAATAGTTATTTAAAGTGTACTGTATAAAAAAAGACCCATTTTAACAAAGCAAAAAATATCTTAATGTGAGTTAAAGTGTTAGATTTAGGGTAAAGAACTTTTTGATCTCAAAAGATGGTTTATAAAATATAAATTTAATGAAACTTTAATCATATATGAGTTAGCTCACATAGTACAATATACAGTGAATTTTGTCAAATTGACCAATCAAAACTGCAATTTGTGGTCAGCTTGGGGTATATTTACTAAGGTCCCAATTTAATTTGAGTTTGTATTTTTCTTCTAAGTGTGATCACGGGAATTTACGAAAAACAAATCTCAGCAGTGTTGGGGCTATTCGTATTGTTTCTCCCGGCAGAGTTCACAAATACGAATGAATAGACCATCGGTCAAACACGGCTGTTATTTGATACAACTCGGTAATTTCATAAGAATTTGTATTCTCAATCACTGCCGACAATAGCCAAACACTGCCGGGAAAGCATAGAATTCATAAAAAAAGGAGCTTTCAAATAGACTTGCTTTTTGCTGGCATGTTCAGATAGTCATGTATGGATCAGTGAGATCCGTGCATGCTTATCTGTGTAAATGGGTCTGAAATAGTTAAAAATCATAACAAAAAAATTGCGTGGGGTCCCCCCTCCTAAGCATAACCAGCCTCGGGCTCTTTGTTCCAGTCCTGGTTGTTTAAATACCGGGGGGAAATTTAATGGGGTCCCCCCGTATTTAGACAACCAGCACTGGGCTGTTGGGCCAGCCCTGGTTCCAAAAATACAGAGGACAAAAGACGTAGGGTCCCCTGTATTTTTAAAATCAGCACCGGGCTCCACTAGCTGAGAAGATAATGCCACAGCCGAGGGACACTTTTATACTGGTCCCTGCGGCCATGGCATTACCCCCCCCAACTAGTCACCCCTGGCTGGGGTACCCTGGGGGAGTGGGGACCCCTTAAGTCAAAAGGTCCCCCCTCCAGGCACCCAAGGGCCAGGGGTGAAGCCCGAGCCTGTCCCCCCATCCCTGGGCGGTGGATGGGGAGCTGATAGCCTTTTTGTTTGTAAAGAAAAGTGACAGGAGTCATGGGGGGTCCTGGCATTCGGGGAAAGGGGTTCCATGTGTAAACATGGAACCCCTTTAGTGACATGGACCAGGCTTTCATTTTTATTTTTTATTTTTTACAAGGCCGTGGATTACTTCAGGACAGAAGAGGAACGATCAATACTGGATAATAGGTGAGTATATTGGAATTTTGTATTTACAGGTAAATGTTTAGATTCTACATGGAGAAGGGAATGTGATTGGCCGGCGTGGGATGTAGGTAAGTATGTATGAGTGTGTGTGTTTTATTAAATTTGTACTATCACAGTGTGTGTATTATTTTTGTTTGGGTATTTCATTTGTTGTAGAACTACAGGTACCAGCGAGCCAGTTATTTCCCCACATGCTGGTACTTGTTGTTCTCCAAGTACCAGCAAGCGTTGGAGGCTTGCTGGGACTTGTAGTTCTAAAACAAAAGACAATATTCTTTTTTTACACATAAAAAATGCTATCAGTCCCCCATCCACCACCCAGGGATGGGGGGACAGCCTCAGGCTTCACCCCTGGCCCTTGGGTGCCTGGAGTGGGGACCCCTTGATTTATGGGGTCCCCATTTCCCCAGGGTACCCTGCCAGGGGTGACTAGTTGGGGGGTAATGCCACGGCCGCATGGACTAGTATAAAAGTGTCTCCTGGCTGTGGCATTATCTTCTCACCTAGTGGAGCCCGGTGCTGGTTTTAAAAATATGGGTGACCCCTACATCTTTTGTCCCCGTATTTTTGAAACCAGGGCCAGCCCAAGAGCCCGGTGCTGATTGTCTAAATATGGGGGGACACCAGTCAATTTTTCCCAGGTATTTAAACAACCAGGACCGGCTCAAAGAGCCCGAGGCTGGTTATTCTTAGGAGGGGGGACTCCACGCAATTTGTTTTAACACTTTTTACTCTTTAAACTCTTTTAATATTGTACACAATGAAGCCCTGCACGGATCTCACTGATCCGGCCGGGCTTCATTGTGTTCGGTCCAGCAGTGTTTTACTCATCACTCCCATAAAACATTGCAAGACAATACGAATAACATTGACATCGGAAAATACGAAAAAGCAAAACTCGGCAGCTTAGTAAATTCCCGAAAATGATTTCAAAAAGTTGCAGAAAAATACGACCGATAAAATTCAAGTTCAAACTCCCACCAATTCAGCAGAAACATGAATCTTAGTAAATATACCCCCTTGAGTCTACATATACTGAGATTCTTGTAGATACAGTAATTATGCTGTTTTAAATCTTGTTAGACTGTAATCACCACTGTATGGATAAAAACTGACCACTGTTCCCGATCGACATTACGCATTGATCAGGACTGGCAGAAATAGTAGTCACACTATGACCGTAATCATAGAATAAGCATTTCCCAGTTGATGTAAAAAAGCACAATGTTAATAAAGGTTGTTGAAAACATGCATTAAAAACATTTCTAACCTTTGACTACAATCTTGATACTGGAGCTGGCGCTGCCAGCATCATTGTTTGCTTCACAGGTATAATCGCCACTGTCTTCGATGCTGAGGTTGTTAATTTCAAGAACTGGTATATAGTCAATAAAAGACATGCTGTACTTCTCATTTGCTTTTATTTCACTGTCATTTTTATACCAGGTTATTTTTATTTCTGGAGATCCACTGATCTTGCACTCACATCGGACAGAGTCACCCTGTTTAAGTACTTTGGTTGATTCTAATTTCTTGATAAACTTTGGTGGTTCTATAATGCCAAAAGGAAAATATGAATTGAATTAGTACAGATGCTACTGTTACAATTGCAGTCTGTCCTTGTTGAAGATATTCCTAAATATGTGTGCTGCAATTTACAGTAATAAAGATGCTTAAGAAAGTAAAGAATGCATTTAACACAAAAAGACAAACAGAAGGAAGACAGAAAATCCGCGCACCTGTTACAAGTAATACTGTGCTACAAGTATCGCTACCAACATCATTGGTAACTTGGCATGTATAGCGGCCACTGCTGGAACCATCCACTGTGAACAGATTTAAGAAACCTATTGATCCCTCCATTCCAAGAAAACATTTTGCTCCAGAAAAGAGTTCCACCTCTTCTTTGAACCATTTAATTGAGAATGGCGGTGTTCCTTTAACTTCCACTTTAAAATCCACCAAAGAATCCGGTATTGCCTTCTGGCTCTCAGGTTTTACAATGAAGGTTGGAGGTTCTGCGACGTTGAAGAAAGAGTATTTATATAAATCATTTTTAAATTAAGCTCTCATATTGTTTAATGTTACCAAGATGAGTTAAAATTACGTTATGTATTTATTAAGAAATTTTTTAGTAACATAATTATCAAGATTTCAAACAGCAAAGAGGTAGTATAAGGTTAAAGATGAAAAATAATAGTTTCAAACCTTTGACAGTTAAGATGGCACTACACTCAGCGTTTCCTGCCACATTCACTACTTTACACTTGTAGTTGCCATTATCGGATACATCTAAATCGGCAACAGTCAAAGATACTGTATTTTCATGGCAGACAAGTCTGTGCTTTGCACTGTGCAAGATTTCGCTGCCATCTTTGAACCATTGTGCATTTATGGGCAGTGAACCAGAAACTTTACAGTCCATTTGAATGGAAGATCCAAGAATTTTGTCCATTTTAGTTAATTTTTTGGTAAAAGATGGAGGAATAGCTTGATCTGTCCAATAAAGAAAATTAGAGCTAGTTATTCCTGAGACGCATGGATATCTCTTGACAAGTACTATAGAAATCAGTTACAATACAAACCTAGAACGGTCACGAAGGCTGTGCAGCTACTGCTCCCAAAATCATTTTCAACCTTAAATGTATATTCTCCGCTATCATCCTTGCTCACAGACTGAATCCGCAAACTTGATACATTATCCTCAAAACTTAGAGTGTAAAATCTGCTTGGCATGAGTGGTCTACCAGCTTTATACCATTTCACTTGGAGCTCTGGTGTTCCAGCTACAGTACAGTCCAATGTTATGGGGTCTCCTTCAGTTACATTGACTGATTTTGGTCTCTCAATTATCTGAGCTGGTTCTGTGACACAAATAAATTCAAATTAATTTGAAATGTGAATGATTATATATTTTTAAATATTTAGTTATTTAACTGTTAAACTAGTCTGCTACTAACCTTGAGCTATTAAGGAAGCAAAGCATTTATCTGTCCCTGATTCATTGGAAGCTTGGCATATATATCTACCGGTATGGCTGGAATCAACAGTTCTTATAAAAAGTGTAGCAACATTGTTCTCGTAGGTAATCTGGGTGTTGTCATCCTGTTCTATAATTTTGTCTCCTTTTATCCAAGACACTGTTATAGGTTCAGATCCTGCTATTGCACACTGGAATACAGCAGGCCCTCCAAGGACTGCAGTAGCATTCTCTATCTTCTGGACAAAAGTTGGAGGTTCTACGCAAGACAAATGTTTTAAAGCAAAGATTACTATTTTTTTGCCCTATTAGTTATGGAACAATGGAATGACAATGAAAACAGTTTTTTTACTTTAACTAACCTTTTAGGTGAACTGAAGCACTGCAATAACAGCCTCCAGCTTCATTTGATATAGAACACTGGTATTCACCAGCATCAGAAAAGTCACAGTTGAAAATGTGGAGTTCGAATACTGAGTCTTTTTGAACAAGGGAGTACTTTTTACCACTACGAATCTCCTTTTTGTTCTTCGAAAAAGTGACATCAAAGGGTGGTGTGCCCGAAACCTCACAGAACAGCTTCACATCAGAAGCTTTCACTACTTCAACTGGCTCGAATACAGTTATAAAAGTTGGAGCTTCTACAATTAGAAAATACATACAAAAAAAGCTTATTGAAATGTGCTCCAAAAATCTAGCAAAATAAGAAAAGCAACTGAAAGAGGACCAAAAACTAACCTTTCACTTTAACATCAATACTGCAGCTCTCACTACCTGCCTCATTGGTAGCCTCACAAACATATATTCCAGTGTCCTCAATAGTAGCATTTATAATATCAAGAGTTGCTATCCCATCAACAAATGAACTTGTATATTTGTCACTTGTTGTGATATCATTTCCATCCAAGTACCAGGTGACCTTGATTTCAGGTGTGCCTGCTATCTGGCACTGAAACGTTGTTGATTCTCCTTTTCTCAACAATGAAAATGGGCCTGGCTTTTTAACAAACCGTGGGGGCTCTAAACACAGAAAAATCAAGATTTGTTTAAATAAATATGAAAACAAGTTTAAATTTCAAACATAAAGGCTGTAAATTGAAAGAGAGCAAACCTTTAACAAAGAGAGTTGTTTTGCAAGTTGCTGCGCCAACATCATTGCTAACTTGAATCGTGTAACTCCCAGAGTCAGCAACTTTGGCTGACAGGAGCTCAAGGATACTTGAGGACTCATCCTTCCAAATGGAACGATTCGCTCCTGATAGAAGTTCTTTGCTTTCCTTAAACCATTTTATTGTCATGGGCGTGGTGCCATTCAAAACAGCTTTAAACTGAACTCTAGAGCCTGGTAGAGCATCTTGCGTTTGAGGCTTTTCAAGAAAGTATGGAGGTTCTAAAACAGGCAAATGAAAAAGGTTAACCAAACAATCCTGAACAGGTTACAAAACTAAGCTTTGTTTGGTATTTAAGAATAAAAATGCAAACCTTTAACAGTTAAATATCCACTGCACTGGCTTTTCCCTGCTTTATTAGTGGCAGCACATGTGTAGGTTCCACTGTCTGGACCTTCCAATTCATTAATTTCCATAAATGCTATGTTGTCATGGAAAGAATATTTGTGCTTTCCACTGGGAACAATCTCCTTGTCTTCCTTTAACCATTTAACAGCTATAGGATGGGAGCCAGAAACTATACATTCAAGATTGACGAAAGAGCCTTTGACACTGTCCATTTTCTTCAGTTTCTTAGTAAATGATGGTGGTATTATCAGATCTAATTAACACAGAAGACAAAAACACTGTGTTAACCACTACAATATTTAAGTTGTAAAAATGTGTGTTTGGGGGGGTCTTACTGTAAATAATGATAATAATCATAATTTATTATATAATACCAACCTAACACATTGACAGAAGCCGTGCATGTGCTTCTGCCAACGTCATTTTGCACCTCAAATGTATATTCTCCAGTATCGTTCTTGTCTGCTGAAGTTATTTTTAAAGCAGAAACATTCTCAGTGAAGCTGATTTTATATTTTGGGCCAAATTTTAACTCTTTTCCATTTTTGAACCATTTGGCTGTTATTTCTTTTGTTCCGGAAAATTTACACTGCATGGTTGCTGGGTCACCTTCTGTGACATCAACAGAGACAGCCTTGTCAATGATCGTAGCAGGTTCTATTAGAAATAGGGGACAATGCCATTTAGAATTTTATCATTCATCTTATACAATCTTTATGTAAAGTTGTAAAAGCACAATAAGGACCAACCTTTTACTGCCAGCACAGCAGAGCATCTTTGGACGCCTGCATCATTTTTAGCCTCGCAAGTGTACTTGCCACCAAGATTGCTTTTAATTGAAGTTATGTGTAAAGTTGCTACATTATTTTTAAATATTGCCTTTATGTTGTCATCTTCCATGACTTCATCATTGTCCTTCCACCAAGATATAGTGATCGGTTGTGAACCTTTAACAGAACACTGGAAGGCAACCATTCCTCCAATTAGGGAGCTAAGATTTTCAATTTTCCTTGTAAATGTGGGTGGTTCTGAAGAAAAACAAATTTTTGTAAGAGGAAAACTTACAACTAAATTGCAGATTGGAAATATAGGGCCTGATTCAGAATTGTACGCTATGGCGATATTTATGGTTTTGAGTGGTAATTGGTAATCTGCACACGAGTCTTATTAACACTGTGCACATGCCAAGGTACTGTAGTAATGACGCTCGCAGTAATGATTTTTTCACAAATTGAATGACAGTCAGGTATTGTTTGCGGATGGTAACGGAGAGTGGCGTCAAAAAACGCAGGCACGTCGCAACCGTTTTCAGGACCTGTCTCAGGCTGTGACTGCGGCCATTCTGCACATCCACTAGGTTAATCAGATGGTTGATTATCCAAGGAACAGTGACTGGCGCTGCATCTTTTTTTGCAGCTGCTTGGATTTGCAATACCCACCTGGTGGCTACAAGATTTTCGCACATTAGCTGCGTACAAATGCGCAGCTGTAAATGCATTAGTGTACAACTATGAATCAGGCCCTTAATGTCTATTTTTAGATTTACTAACCTTTCAATGCCACAAGGGAATTACACAGGCAGCTTCCAACATCATTAAATACCCTACACTGATATTCTCCAATATCCGCAGAGTCAAATCTTACAATGTTGAGACTTAGCAATGTGTCCTGGAAAAAGGTTTTGTACTTTCTACCACTCCGAATGGGTTTGTTGTCTTTGAACCATGAAACTTCAAATGGTGCTGAGCCTACGATTTCACCTTCCAAGATAACATCAGAATCTCTCAAAACTTCTGTGTTTTGAAAGTCTTTTACAAAAGATGGAGGTTCTGTGGTATAAGAAAAATACCTTCCAATTAATAAGATGCTCCTAAAGATACAAATATGAATGTTTCACATTGGTGAGAAAGAGTAAAGAAGGTATAATGATAAAACACACCTTTAACTATGACGGCACAGCTGCATATATCTGTACCAGCCTCATTTTTAGCTTGACACACATATTCGCCGATATCTTCAAGGCTTATACTGAAAATTTTAAGTACTGCAACAGAATTCAAGAATGTCATACTGCAAGCATCGCTCTCTCTAATTTCCTTGTCATTTTTAAACCATGTAATTTTAATAGTAGGTGTTCCAGCTACTTTACATTCCAGCTGTACTGAATCTCCCTTTTTGAAAAGCTGGGATGGCTCTAATTTCTCGATAAAAGTTGCCGGTTCTGCAAGAGTTAAAAATAATTATTAAGACAAACCTGTGCCGCAAAGAGTAAGAGAGTACATGTACAGTATCATTGTAAATGTAAAGAGAATGCAAACCTTTTACAAAGACATTTGCACTGCATTCCACTGCGCCAGCCGCATTGCTGACTTTGCAGACATAATTTCCAGACTCAGAAGTTTTAATTGCATAGAGTTCCAAAGAGCTGCCTGTATTTTCTTTGGCAATGTAGCAAGATCCTCCAGTTTTTAGTTCTTCAACGCCATTGAGCCATTTAATGGACAATGGTGGTGTTCCCTTAAATGTAGCCTTCAGACACACAGTAGATCCTGGTAGCGCATCTTGTGAATCTGGTTTTATTATGAAGCATGGTGGTTCTAAATGCATGAAGAAAATATATTTTTAATAAACCCATAAAGAATTAAGAATGATATGTCAGCTAAAAGAAGATGCAAAAAGTACATAAGCAAACCTTTCACAGAGAGCGTTCCTTTGGTTTCTTTACTCCCTGCAGAGTTTGTAGCTCTGCAAGTATAAATTCCAGCATCAGTCATCTCTAGACGACTTATTTCTAAAGAGGCAGTACCTTCCAATAATGATATCTTATATTTGTCAGGGGTAAGTTCTTCATCATTTTTAAACCATACAACTGTCACAGGCAAAGAACCAGAGACCTTGCATTCCAATCGGCAGAACACATTTACTACACTGTCAATATCACGCAGAGATTTGGTAAATGATGGGGGGATGGTTCGATCTGTTTGAAACAGAAATAAATATGTTTGTTACAATATTACATGTAGCATTGTGTAACTGTAATACCCATAAGTGGGATTTTATTAACTATGCATTATACTAACCTAATACTGTGAAGGTGGTCTTGCAGCTACTACTACCCACATCGTTGGCCACCTCAAAAGAGTATTCACCACTATCCTGAATTTCGGCAGAGTAAAACTTTAAAGAGGCAACATTATTTTTAAAGCTGATCCTAAACTTTTTGCCAGATGTCATTTCTTTTCCATGCCTTAGCCATTTCACTCTAAGTTCTGGAGTGCCTGATACAGTACATTCCAGAGTGGCTGGATCTCCGGCAGTCACTTGGATCAGTTCAGCTTTCTCAATTATTTTGGCAGGCTCTACAATAAAGTTAAATACAATCAGTGAAGGAAGAGCCTAAAGGTAGATCAATAGTTAAGCTAGAGTAAAGGATTGGCTAACTGACCTTTTACCACCAACTCGCCAAAACAATTCTGGCTTCCTGCATCGTTTTCAGCAACACAGGTGTATTTCCCAGCATTGTTAATGTGTACATTGTTGAATTGAAGAGTTGCAACATTATTATCAAATTTTATTTTTATTTTGTCATCTTCTCGGACGACTTCTCTTCCTTTCATCCAGGTCACTGTGATGACCTCAGAGCCTTTCACGACAGCTTGCAGGGCAATGTTGTTACCAACAACAGCAGTAACATTTTCAATCTTCTTAACAAAGGATGGTGGTTCTGGTTTAAAGAAGAGCAGTAAGTTTGGAGATCCTAATCTTCATTTATATTATATGCATTACAGACATATGGCTACTGCCTGAAAATGTTGGTTTTCCCATGTTATTAATAGATCCATGTAAGGATGATGAAGATTTTATTGCACTGTTTAGATCAATGGCCCTCATTCCGAGTTGTTCGCTCGCAAGCTGCTTTTAGCAGCTTTGCACACGCTAAGCCGCCGCCTACTGGGAGTGAATCTTAGCTTATCAAAATTGCGAACGAAAGATTCGCAATATTGCGAAAAGACTTCTCTGTGCAGTTTCTGAGTAGCTCGAGACTTACTCTTCCAGTGCGATCAGTTCAGTGCTTGTCGTTCCTGGTTTGACGTCACAAACACACCCAGCGTTCGCCCAGACACTCCTCCGTTTCTCCAGCCACTCCCGCGTTTTTCCCAGAAACGGTAGCGTTTTTTCAAACACTCCCATAAAACGGCCAATTTCCGCCCAGAAACACCCACTTCCTGTCAATCACACTTCGATCTCCAGAACGAAGAAAAAACCTTGTAATGCCGTGAGTAAAATACCAATCTTCATAGCAAATTTACTTGGCGCAGTCGCAGTGCGAACATTGCGCATGTGCAAATAGCGGAAAATCGCTGCGATGCGAAGAAAATTACAGAGCGAAAAACTCGGAATGACCACCAATATCCATTATTTTAGCTTTTTATTTAAAGAGAATGGTCGCACCTGTGATTTTTTATGTTCCTTACTCAATATAATGTACATTGTGTCAGGGCCACCTAAAGATTTTGGAGTACCCCCCTCCCAACAGACCACAGAGACAGCCAGTTGCAGGTTGGGCCAGGGGACAAACAGGCAGAGGATGCTCCATGGCTGCCTCAGTTGTGCTTATAATTACAGTAAGAACATTCCGGCAGCATCTTCTGTGTATCACAGTAATGGACTCACCACTACACTACAGTGCCTGGCTGCTCTGTTAGGCTGCAGTCAGTAAGTGCCGCATGGGATGTTAATTAGTGAATGGCTCTAGTCATCCACCAATCACAGCGGTGGAATGTATTGTATCCACACACTAGTTAGTGGGTGGCTAGAGCTATCCACCAATTAGAGCACATGACTGAGAGACAGTAGGACTAAAAGCAGCCAGGTGACATTGATCTGAGATCTGATTTTTAACAGGAGAAGAGGAGAAAAGGTCAATTATTTTAATGAGGGAGTTGGGGTGTTGCAGATTTGGGGTATTTTTTTCAATGATGAAGTGTAAGTTGAAAAGTTGGGGTATTTAAGAATGAAGAGGCACATCTGAAGTATAATTTATAATAAAGGAGGGGAGTCTGTGTGTGTGTATATATATATATATATATATATATATATATATTGTTAAATATGTATCCCCTACCCCCTAGTATTTTTTCTTGCATCATATTCTGGAGTTGGCCATTACTGACAAAATAAATCTCAACTGTGAGTCCTCTTCTTCACTGACCCTAGCAAAGGATCTAGCAGAGCCGTAGGTCTGCTAAGTTATATAATAAGAGGGCACCTGCTTAGTGGAGACGAATACCCACCCCTAATGCCTTGTTATACTAGCCATTGTCACAGACACCTAAATCATAAGAAGTTCTTCTGCAAAAATTTTCTCTTGTTGGAACTTATGAAACAGATGCAAGTGCAAGCATCTATCAGGCTGGACTGTGTTTTGAATAAAGCAACAGTTATCTGTTCTACATCTAGAGTATAAAGTAGATGCCATTTTTAAGGGACTATTTCCCTAAATTTCACTTGCAGTTAATCCATACAGTATGTCACGATGGTGTTTCCTAACTCTTATACTGTAAATGGAAGCTTTGCAGTTCAACTTCAGTCATAAGCTCAGTAAGATCATAAATATTAGTGGTTAAAGATATTTATGTCTCGCTTTGTCACTAGAGTTTTATTAAAGTTAGAAGAGAGAAGAAAACCATTACATCCGCAATACTAACCTTTAAGCTTGTATGTTGCACTGCAGAAGCACTTGCCAACTTCATTGGCTACAATGCACTCATATTCACCAATATCTGCACTATTAAATGAGGAGATTTCCAGACAAGCAAGAGACTTTTGGTATATCAACCTGTACTTTTTACTACTACGTATTTGTTTCTTGTCTTTGTACCAGCTAACTTCAAAAGGTCCAGTACCAGACACTTCACACTGAAGAGTTGTATTTGATCCTTTTACTATCTCTGCCGGTTCAAGAGTTTTCACGAAAGAAGGGGGTTCTAGAAGAGCATTAGATTATCAGTAAATGATTACCATCATACCGAAAAGACAGTTTATATATAATAAGAACCTATCATTAAAATGTAAGACCAAACAAACCTTTCACAATAATTTCAGAAGTGCAGCTTTCACAGCCGGCATCATTTAGTGCTTCGCAGGTGTAACTCCCGCTGTGTTCAACTTTCATGTTGGTAATGTCTAGCACAGCCTCTGAGTTGTCGAACGACATTGTAAACATATCATTTGGGTTAATTGCTGTATTGTTCTTGTACCAAGTGATGTGGATTTCCGGCGACCCTTTAACCTTGCACTGAAGACGTGCAGACTCACCCTGCCTTAGCAAATAAGTCGGTTCCACCTTTTTCACAAAAGATGGCGGCTCTAAAGAAGAGTTTTAGAAAGAGAAGATACCAAAATAATATAAGAGTTTTGTCACAGGAAAAAAACATAGAGGGTTCCTTCAGTTGTCCATTATCTTTGCTCAGACGCTAGTCATTCACACTCAACTGGTCCCAATGGTAAAACTCATTCTTTCTCATTACAAAATAAAAAAACACAAGTTCAGTTGCAGACAAGACAGAAAAGTAAAACATAAACATCCACTAATATCACTATTGCTCTGTCCTGTTCCTAAACCTTATAGAGAAAAGAAAAAAATATATCCTGAGCTTGTAGTATGAAATATGTGTCATGTTGGTTTTGTACAATGTGCTGTGTCTCTCTTACCTCTTATTGTTACAGTTGATGAAGATGAGCTACTTCCGGCATCATTTGTAGCTGTGCATACATAATTTCCAGAGTCCTTTATCTTAGCCACGGGTATTTCAAGAGAAGCCACTTTGTCTTCAAAATAGATTTTATAGTCCTTCCCGGGAAGTAGTTTATGACCATCTTTGGTCCAGACAATGGTAACTTTCCTGTCTTCATCTACTTGGCCTTCAAGGCGAACAGATTTATTCACAGCAGAGCGTAAAGGTTCTAACTCTTTGATGAAATGTGGCTTATCAATGACTATTAATTCTGCCTGGCAGGTATCGGTTCCAAATTTGTTTGAGGCTTTGCAAGAGTATGTACCCTTATTAGCAGTGGTAAGACTTAAAAATTCTAGAATGTGCTTGTTGTTTATAGCTGAGATTTGACAGCTCTCTGAAGAAGAGATGGGCAGTCCATCTTTCTGCCATATTGCATCAATGACGGGAGTACCTGACACTGTGGCCTGGAATTTAGCTTTCTTGCTGACAAAAGAGGTTACAGACTCTGGTCTGGTTACAAAAGATGGAGGGAAGGCTTCTGCAAAAAAACAGAGGATTCAGTATCTCATCAGTATTTTAAAGCCATAAAATGTATGCATACTATGAAACAAGAGGGAAAAGAAAGAAATATTTGATTTGTCGATGACTAGTTTATTAAAAAAGAATAAAAATATCAGAAGATGTTGATTTATCTGTTTTTTAATTTGATTCAGGTAAAATTTTATATATAGATAAGAGATAATGAATAAAAGTTAACTAAAAAATTGGCATATCTCTGCTGTAGTCACGCGACTTTCTGTTTATAATTATAATCCCTATTTTTCAGATGTTATTAAAAAAAGAAAGCTTTTCTCCATGGGTATATATATATATATATATATATATATATATATCACTGCTTAAAGTTAAAATTGCTGCATATTGTAAACTTTTAGATGATTTACAGTAACAACTTTTACAAAACCATATTTAGCCTACAACTGAATCTTCAATAGTTAATTTTTAACCAGTATAAAATTCTCCATATGGAATCTAAAAAAAGACTCTTAAAATAAATGTATTCAAATAAAATAACACACATTGAAGAATATACTAAAACTAAATAAATATAAATATGGCAATTGCCACTAAGATTCTAATGAAGAATGGTATTTGCTTTAAATGCCTTTTAAGGTTGAAAGGAACAAACATATTTTTCCGAATTTGCCAAATCACACAAAATCACTATCACTTAGTGATCTTGTGCAAACAGATTGCTGAAACATCATTTTCCAAGGTCGCTTACGATATCAAGATGCGTTTCATAGAAAATATGTATTTGCTTAAAAGAAAAATGTGTCATTTGTGTGTGTGTGTTCTTGCCTTTGTTGATATTTACTCACCAGTTACAGTCAATGTTGCGGTTGAGCTTACACTACCAAATTGGTTTGAAGCTTTGCAGCTGTATTCACCGCAGTCGATTACTTGAGGTCTTAGAACTTCCAGAGTTGAAAGATAGTTAGAAGTCTTCAGAGAGTATTTGTCGCTCTCGTAGATTTCCCGTCCAGACTTGAACCATTGGAACCTGACATTGGGTGTGGGTTCTATTTCGCAGGTGAAAAATGCAGAGTGTCCAACAGCTACTTCCACTGACTCAATTCTCTTCTTAAGTACGGGAGCTTTAGAAAATGGAGAAGAAAACAAAATATTAGGATTTCCTCCAATACAATGAAGACGTTAATAGAACAATATTTGGAAAGTGAAGTGGAGTGAGAAATCAATCCAGGAAAAGTGAAGGGAGAATGGCTGTGGGGATGAAAGGTTATGGTTAGCACTGTCTACTGTATTACATGATTGCTCCAATGTGAAAAGTGGAATCACAGCCCTACTGCAAAACAATGTGAACATGCACAGGAAATGTGGTGTCTATGACTATGTCACAGAAAGAAAAAAAACATTCATAGCTGAAAATGAAAGAGTCATTAGATTATTTTATCTGCAAGTGATTACTTGGAGGAAATGGAGAAAAAAAGTGCTTTTTACATAGCATGCTTTCAATTGCCTATTTTAAAACCATGATATCAAAATGGGTAGATGTACAGAATTAAATTGTCATAGTGCAATGGTAAAAAGAAGTGCTACGAATGTGAACTATGCAGAACACTTCAGTGGGTTTTGTGGATATGGGGATGGTAGTGACACAACAAGTAGGGTTAGTGATACTATAGATGCTGTTTTGGAAAATAAAATGGGTGTACTCAGAGTTACCAAAGGTTGTTTTTGTTTTCCAAATGAAAAATGGTGTAAAAATTTAGTAGAGATAATTTGTGAAGCACAGATGTTGCACAGCACAACACTGCTCCTCTGTGATTTCACTCCTGTGCTTTGTATGTCCTCACTCTTAGAAGACGCCCGGCCATCCAAATAGCACAGACAGGAGGGCAGATCTCCAGAGACAAGCTGTGCATACATGTCAATGTTCTAATAAAATACACCTCCCTCTTCTAAAATATTCCTTGGCTTACCCTATTTATGAGTTACATTAATCAACACTGTAACAGTAGTACAGTAGGGCTTGCCTTTATAACATGGGTCAAATTTCTGTGTGTTAAATCGGTTACTGCATTCCTTGGACTTTGCCCTGGAACTTCACTTCTGTGCACAAGTAAAAAATCTATAGAATGCAATGACATCCACAAGTTTTTAATGGTTGTAAAATGGCTCTTTACAGAGAGGAAACAGCAAGGATGCACCTAAAATGTCTTCTCTCCCCACTTTAAAAAATCTCACTAAAAGAACAAAACCCCACATTTTAATTTTACACGGCTCGTTAAATTATGGACATCAATACACCTACTCTGTACTTTATTAGGGATGCACTAAACACTTTTACATTAAAATTGAAACCCACATTGCCACAGTGTGCTTTTGCAGAGGCTACCAATTTACACTGCCCCCTTTTGCTGATGCCAATTATTATCTATTAAAGATGAAAAACTGGAACAACCATTGATAACATCAGGTCATGCTAAATTCGAAAAAAAATAATAAAAAAAATGACATGGAACATTTGACGTTGTATTAGAAGAATGGTTAGGATACAGCTAGAATACACTACACTAGAGTGGTCTACATGTAGATATCTGAATAATGCTATAATAGAGTGGTCTACATGTAGATATCTGAATAATGCTATAATAGAGTATGACTTAGGGCTTGATAGTTAAATGCATGATTGTAACCAAAAACATTGCAATGGGAAACTATTACTGAACCATATCTATCATGACCCTTAGTCATCCCCTTGTTATTGTGGGAGACAGCAGTTCTGTGGCAACTACTGCCACTAAAGAGCAGCCACACTGGTTCTGGCAATGTCAGGTTACATAGGAAAGAATAGCCTCTAGGCATGTTTCGGTAGAAGGACAATATTTGCCTATTGATAAAATATCATGTCTCCAAGTTCCCCTTCACCCTGACCCACAATGACCAAACAACTTTAATTTACAAAATGTAAAAAAATGATAGTTACAATCATAAGGGCTACACCACCTATTGTCTAATGTTACATAAATGTCACCTAAAGTCTGAATACAAAAATATATTTTAAAGGCTACAGCCCAGACTGATGTAAGTAGCCATATATTTGTATGGGTACCTAGTTTAGCCTTAAATTAGATAAATTATTACATAGTTAAAAATGAAGAAACAGAATTAATTAATTGTTAGGGAATGATCACTTAACGTTGAGCTAAGTGAATGAAGACAAGAACGAGTCACATACATAAAATATTAGTCTGATAATTTATTTTGGTAAAATCATGTTATAGCATAGAGAAAGGCAACCCTTTACTGTGCACATTTTGTTGATATAAATGAATTAAAAATGGCTTATAGTAAAGGTTTCTACCAATTTGTAATTGTCAAGTGTTGCCTTCCTATACTATAACATCAATCTAAAGATGAGATGTAGCAAAGCTTGGAGAGTGACAAGTTGAAAGAGATAAGCTACTAGCCAATCAGCTCCTAACTGCCATATTACAGGCTATATTTGACAAATTACAGGTAGGTGCTGATTGGTTGGTAATTTATCTCTCTCCATGTTATCTCTCTCTTCAAGGTTTGATACATCTTCCTCTAGGCCTTTAACGTTAGTAGACATGTGTTATTTGCATTATTATCCCCATAATCCAACCTCTTTTAACAACTGTGAGATGCGCTGATGTTGTTGATTTGCCAGCAGCATTCAAAGCCTCACACGTGTACTCTCCTTGGTGCAAATCCATTTGTACTTTGTTGATTACTAATGTATAGATATCATTATGTTGTGAACATGTGAAGTCTATGCCTGAAGACAACAGTCTACCCATAAAGTACCAGCTAACAGTCTTAGCACTGGTTATAGTTGTTTTAAAGGTCACACAATCTCCATCATTAGCATCAGAGTCCATTAATCTTTCTTTTATTAATGGAGGCTCAGATTCTCTTAAAGCCTCTTCCAAATATATTTCTTCCAGTGTTTCTCTCCTTTTCATCATCTCTACATGTCCCTGAACCAGTGCAGTGGAAAACATAACTTCATCTGTATAAGCCATTGCACCCACATCCTTAATATCCATATTCTCCAAGACATCACTAGGTGTCCACTTTGGAGCCATATGTTCACATTCGCTTGACTCTATAGCTATATCAAGCTGCCTGGTTTCTAGGTTTTCAATAACAGAACCAATGGCCTCATGGAATGTTGGTCTATCTACCACAGTAGCTGCTGACATATCCTGTTGGTGTGTACTTGTAATCAGTACTTTTTCCTGCCTGAAGACAGAAACAGTTTCTGGTCTTTCAGATTCTAAGATCTGCTTTTCTTCAGAAAATACAGCCTGTAATGCCACTCTCAGGTATGACTTAAGGTCAGCACTTTGTGGATAGACCAAAGGAAGTGACAAAGTAATTTCTTCAATGCCAAAATTGCTTATTGTGATCAGGCAAGTACATAAGATGTGTTTTGATTCTTTGGTTATTATAATGCTTTTAACGTCTATATTTTCTACATTATTCAGTATTTCTGCAGAAAATATATGTGGCTTGGTAAACAAGGCAGAATGCAAAGCATTTTTTATATGACGTTTTAATTCTAGACTAACTGTTTTTGAATATTCGGAGACTAGGAGCTCTTCTTTATAAAGGATTTCTAGATCTAATACTTCTGGTGCACTTGTTGGTTCATTCAGTTGAGTTTCCACAATTAAAGTTTCAATTCCTGATTGTTTTACTATTTCCAGGTTTTCCTCTTGTATGGCATGTTTTTCCTCGAGGACTAAAGGTAATCTTATCGACTGCCCTTCCTGAATTCTTGATGCCAAATCTTGTTGGGCTCTGTCTAAGAGGCATACACTTTCTATGGGAAATCCATGGCTTTTAATGCAAGTGGTTTGTAAGGGGAATGTCAATTCCTGTGTAACTTCACAAGCATGCATGTGAGTGTCTGGCAAGACTTTGTCATGACTCTCATCGATGGCCCTAGTTTCATTTGTGGTACACAGCTTTACAAGAGGTTGGTAGTCTTCTTTCTGTAGGGAAGCTGTTTGCTCTTTATGTGATGCAATGAGGTCTTCTTTTGGCATTAAAAAAACATTTTCCACAGTGTTAACACATTTGTGTTGTTGACGTTCCAATACAGAAGTAGGATCTATTCCTTCAGGGAATATTTGCAGTGCTTCTAGGGTTTCTCCTGAAAACATCTGTTTTTCCTCAAAAGCTAAACTATGAGTGTAGATTTTCTCCATTTTGTCTATTGCAGTATGTGGCCCAGGTTTTCGGAAAACCAGATCTTCTTCTTTGGCTAACAATAAGTCTGGATGTATGGTTTGGAGGTGTAAAAGTGTTGGTTGTTCTTTAGTTGAACTCAGTTGCACTTCCTCGCCAACACCTTGTATTTGACCAGCATCTTCAGACAAAATGGCAAGTTGTTTTTCAGTTAATGAAGAAAGTAGGAAGACTGGTTTGTTGGTGAGATCAGCCTGGTCATCAGAAGGTATATTAAAATAAAATGGTTCTTCGCATGGTAATTGTGCATTAGTGTCTACAACATGCACATGCATTGCCAAACTCTGTTCTGAATTAAACTCTGCAACATCTGCTACCTCATTCTCTGGGATAGGAGATGTATGTTCACATGGGATCAGCTTTCTTTCTTCTGATATTAAACTCCTTGCAATGAGTTTATCTTTTATGAGAATAGCTTCATCTTTAAATTCTTTAAAGTCAAGTTCTTGCTCCTTCAAAAAGGATTGTTGGGAATTTGTTACAGATATACCCAACGGGTCTGACACAACTGCCTCAGCTGTTGTAAGCAAATGTGGCATACCTATTGCCATGAGCTCTGGACATTCCTGCCCAAGCAGTTGCTCTTTTGTGAGCTCCTCAGCATACTCTACATTGTGGGTATGCAAAACTTGTTTTATTCCATGTGTGGGTATTGTGGACACTATTTCCTTAGCTGGAAAAGACGCAGCCATGTCACATGATATTATATGTTTCTCTTCTGCTACAAGTGAGATATACTTTGATCTTTCCTCACTTGTGAGACCTAACTGTACTGTGTTTGGATAGCTATCTTTTAATTCTGTTTCCTTATCTGCTGTTGTGGTTTCTTCAGTAATTGGTACTTGTAGAGGCTGAGTTTGGGTCCCAGGTAAGTCTTCAATAACAGGACTCATGATTTCTTTGACATGTTGCTCTTCAACATCTCTATGTTCTGTAACTGCTGATGCAGATTTAGGGATGTGTTCCTTTAGTGTAGATTCAAAATGGGCGACTTGATGCTCTGAAGTCAAAACTTCCTGTATTATATCAACTTCCTCACATTGGGCAGAATATTTACCTTCAATGCCAATTGTATACAACATCCTATCATGTTCTTGTAGTTCACTGCTTGCCAGACCTGGTAATTTAACAGCATATAAGCGTGTTTCAGTGGTCTCTTCCGCAGAAGCTTTTTTATAAGACTTAATGCTTTTTGTTTGAGGTTCTTGGGTAAGAACACTTGTATCTTGGACTACAATTAGGTCTATGGTACAGGATGCCTCCCCAAGACTATTAAATGCTTTGCAAGTATAAGAACCACTGTCTTCTTGCTGACACTTGTGCACTGTTATAGACCCACTTCCATCTTTCTTATAGCAGAAAGTATGATGTTTCCCAGGCAATAGCTCTTTGTTATTCTTAAACCACTGAACTTTAGCCTTTGGATTGCTAATAATTTTATATTCAATCATAGCATTAAGATTTTGAGTACAAGTAACAGGTTCTGGGGTATTTACAAAAGAAGGTGCACATGGCTCATCAGTGCCCTGTGATGAAATACCGACTGCCAAAGTTGTCTCTAGTTGTTTGCTAATCTCTATTCTCTCTTTGTGCTCTACAGTGAGATATGAGCTACACATTGTCTCTCCATATGCGTTAGTGGCAATACAGGTGTATTCTCCCTCATGCTGTATGTTCACATAAGGAATAATGCAACTGTATTCATTATCATCATACACAAACGTATAAGCCTCACTAGTGCTCAGCCTATGTCCGTTGTGCAGCCACTGGAGTTTTGGCTTGGGAAACTCACTAATAATAACTGATAGCTTAGCTACATCTCCTATTTTAGCATTCACCGGTGCAAGTTGCTTAAGGAAAACTGGAAAGTTAGCTTCTGTTTTAAGCTTTAGTTTGCTTGAGTAAATTGAGGATTCAGGCATAGATTCAACAGTTCTAGCTCTAGGTTTTAACTGCAGATCACTGCTGTAGGTTTCTCTTGTCTCCTCCTCAGTAGATATTATAAAAGAATTAGACACGTCTGTACAAAAAAGAAAGTGGATGACATTATATTAATATATTTCCTACACCAGAATATTGACAGCATATATATTTGGCTTTATGAAAAACAATATAAAAGTTTGTTTGCAATAAGTTCATGTTATGACCAGCTTAGTTTTCTATCCAAAGAATGAATAAAATCCCTATACAGCAAAAATAAACTATAAGGAGGACTCCACCCACAGTAAATAAGGTTTTGTTTTGTAACTCATACCCTCCCATTTATTTGCAAAGCATAGATATTGCTCTTTTGTTGCCGCATGGTGGAAAAAACATATTACAGTTATTTTTAAGGTCTGCATACTACTTGTCTTCAGGAGAATCCAGCTGTTTATCAGTTGAGCTTAAGGTATACAAAACTGGCCTACATCTAACCCAGAGGTTCCCAAACTTGGTCCTCAGGGTACCCTAATGGTCCAGGTAATGGTAACCAAACTTGGTCACAGGTGACTTAATTAGTATCCTCAATCAATTTGATTTAACCATCTGTGTTTAGCCTTAAAACCTGTACCATTAGGGTGCCTTGAGAACTGAGTTTGGGAACCACTGCTCTAACCCCTCCTCGGATTTTGTTTAATTCATAAACTACAATAGAAAATGGAAGGCCATCAATTGAGCTCTTCACCCTTGGATAACTTTTACATTTTAAAAACAGGTAAGGTAACCCATATTACTGCAAAGAAGCTAAAACCTTAATAACAATGAAAAAATGGTAAGCAAAATTTGATGGGATATGAATTGGTTGCTGTTGTTTTAAAAAAAAAAAGTTACAAAATGTATTTTAGATATTTTCAACAGTTGTCAATACTGTATATCAATGGCAGTTGGTGAACCTGGGGCTGGAGCGCAGCCCAAAACTAAAGGAGTTGAGCCACACTCTCCGCAGCTCCAGACGCTGCCCAACATAACTCGCTAGGAGTCAGCAGGAAGAACAGGAAGCCCACCAGGGTCTGTGCAGAACAGCAGCGGTGGATAAGCACGCCCCCCCAGCCTCCAATGTCAACCAGCTTCCATTGGCTAGCTGGGGGTGGGCAGATAGTCAGCTAGCCCCAGTGGTATATGCAATTGGAAAGGCAAAATAGAAGTTAAAAATAGTAATAGAAAAAAAGCACCAAATGTATGTTTCATACTATTTTCTTGAATGAATAAAATTATACCATGAAAGATACAGTACAAACAGAAGCATAATATTGAAAAGGCACATACTGTATTTACCCATGTGGCATTATGATGTCTCATTTTGCATGAACATGAAAGTGTTTTTTATAGTTTTGTTTTCCACCAAAAGTTATATTACTTATTTTTTAAATAATACATTTTTGTACTATTTACCATAAATTATAGCACAAAAGTAATTTGAAAGAATCTACAATATACCTAATGCAACCGGGTAGAATGAATATGCTAGACGATCGCATATTTATTATGAATTATTCTTGGTCGCATACAAAACTAAACTTATTCATGCTTTATAATTGCATTTAGTAGTTGGTTACTATAGTCCCAGGGTATGCAATTAAAGCTATACAGACTTCGATGTACTGATGGAGCCCTTCTCATCTATCTCTATCTCTATCCCTTTAACAGGATTAATTGAGCCAGGGCAGTCGGACTTAATCCCCTGCTGTAATGACTTAATCCCCTGCTGTATTGTTCTCTCTGATTGTATTGCAGCTGAGAACAATAGATGAAAGGCTTATGCTAATAAGCCTTGGTGCACCTAGGGGCAGCAAAGAATCATAGATGAGCGAGGCTCCATCTGTACAAACTGAACAATGCTGTTGGTAGTCGGTAAATCCAAAATGAAAGTATATTTTAAAGAAGGCAGTCGGGTCGCATTTGCATAAGATCTCCAACTTAAATTTAAACTAATTACATACTACTACTAACTCTATTAATGTTTGAATGAAAACTTCACTTTCAATTTTTTTTCTAACTGTCCACTTTTGCTCTTATAGCTCACGGACTAATACCTTTTACTGAAATATGGCTCTTAGGGGTATATGTACTAAGCCTTGGAGAGAGATACAGTTAGACAAGGATAAAGTACCAGCAGACCAGCTTCTGTTACAGGTTGTGTTTGACAAATGACAGGAGCTGGTTGGTTGGTATTTTATCGTGGAATCCTTACAGTTTACTTTAAACTGCATTACAAGGGAGTAAAAAGGATGCAGTCTGACACTATAACCAAATACAGACTATATTATAAACAGCTGACTAATACTAGAGAACAAAATGACAATGCATACAGTATAAAAATTATCATCACACAGCACTAAGTACGGATCCCAATCTATAACTAGTGTCCTACCCCCGAAACTCCCCCTTCCCCTATTTTTTTTTCTCCTCCCTCCCCTTCTCTCACTCCTCCCCTTATATCCTTCATACTTAACAGACCTCCGACCCACGGAAGGACCTCCCTTTCTTCTTTTTCTTCTCTCTTCTACACCTCTTGATCTCTCTCTCTAGTCCCTTCCTTTCTACTTGCTATACCTATCTGTCTTGCTATATACTCGTTGTCTCTACTTTAGCTCGAACCCTTACGAGCTTCCGCCTCTTCCTGATGTTATAGCTCTTTTTTCTTTTTTTTTCTCTCTAAAAATATCTTTCTACTTATATTTTCAATCTCTAGATGTAATGTTAACATGCTATATGTTTCTCCCCTTCTGTTATTTCTTTGGAGAAATTTGATACCATTGTATTTACATTGCCCCCCCGGCCACTTGTTTATTGAATATATTTCTGTTATTCCATTTTATGCTGAATTGTATACTTCTCCTTCTTAATAAAAAAATTACATGATCAAAAAAAAAATATCATCACACAGGTGTATATTGTTATATGATTTTAATAACTATGACAAAGTATAGACCAATTAAGCAATAACAAACATTTAAATGCAATTTAGGTAAATACATGAACACAATGCAACGAGAGTTTTCAAGCAAAACATATACAATGCTACATTGAGTTCTGGAAACAATTTATTTTTAACGATCTACTGATCGCAATGTACCCATCACCTGCACAAGTGTCAACAGCTATTTTGAGAATGCAATCAATCAATATAGTTGTAAATGGGGGCTGTCCCCAAGAAATAGAGACTCAATGTGTGACACTATTATTTAGTAAATGAATAGGCTGCATTCTCATTAATTCAATTCCATGTTATAGTAAGTTCAACACACAAACTAGCAAGTGTATGTGTAGATGACAGATTAACTTTCACTCTGATTAAGGAATTATCATTGGAAATTATATGTGATATAAGAAAATGCACACAACAATCTATCAGCCTTACACAACTATGGGGGTAATTCAGACTTGATTGTAGCAGCAAATTTGTTAGCAGTTGGGCAAAACCATGTGCACTGCAGGTGTGGTAGATATAACATTTGCAGAGAGAGTTAGATTTAGGTGGGTTATTTTGTTTCTGTGCAGAGTGAATACTGGCGGCTTTATTTTTACACTGCAATTTAGATTTCAGTTTGAACACACCTCACCCAAATCTGACTCTCTCTGCACATGTTATATCTGCCCACCAAGCAGTGCACATGATTTTGCCCAACTGCTAACAAATTTGCTGCTACGATCAGGTCTGAATTACCCCCTATATCCTGAACATATATTACCACTAAAACAACCAGTACCCAGTATATTTACACAATAATTCTAGAAATTAAAGCCATACATGTTTCATCATTGAATCTTGCTCTTTTTATTTATTGGAAACAAACAGTAAAGAGATGTGGCAGAAAATGGCAGTGATTGCTTTGTCGACACTGTGTGTCATCAAGTTTTATAGAGTGCAAAATTATTAGCTTTCAAAGTAGCAGTCATTTTTATATAGATATTATTTCTTATGTTATTACAAGCGAAGCAACTGTTTCTGCAGATCCTTCCTTATTTGTAGCTACACATTTATATTGGCCTTCATCCTCTGAAACAACATTTTCTACTATTAGCTTATGATTACCATTTTGTTCTTCTTCAAGTAAATACCTCTCACCCTGAACCAATTTATCATCCTTATACCAAGACACATCTGGCTGGGGTGAACCAAGCACTATGCATTGGAAACATGTGTTTGTTCCAATTGGAGCTGTTGAATCCAAAATTGGTTGTAGGAATTTGGGTGGTGATGCAGTGACTTGAAACTCAAAACAGCAACTCTCGGAGTCCTGGCCTTTAAATTGTATGTCTTTCTCTAGAGAAGGATTATCAAAAACATCAAAATGTATATTTAAGCATTTTTCACCACCTTCTTCACATTCACCTCCAGCAACAGCTACCAACTCAAGGGCTTTATTCACATCATTAGGATCCCCTTCAAATTCAAATTCAACTTGTATTTCTTCTTGATTTTCACTTGAAACTTTCTGATCCATAACCAGGTCAAATTTCTGAGCCATGCCATCTTCACCTTCAAGGGGAATTATATCTGAGCCCTTCAATTCTTCTTTTAAAAAGTCCACATCTGCCCCAATCACGCCTAACATAGCCTTGCATGACACCTCACCAAAACTATTCTCTGCTTTGCACATGTAAGTCCTTGCATCAGACGTTTTGACTCCATTTACCAAAAGACTTTGTTTTTCTCCTTCCACCCTTATAACATATCTCGTGTCATCTGGCACAATACACTCATTTTCTTTGAACCATTTTACAATTGGTGTTGGATTGCCAATAACTGAACACTTAAATTCTGCATCTGATCCTTCTTCTAAATTTAGGTCTGAGACCGTCTGAATAAAACGTGGTGGTTTTTCAGTTACTTCAAAGTTTATCCTTACATTGTCACTCTCTCTTGTGTCACTGGCTACATTCTGGCCATCATAAGCTAGTGGAAGAACATCAAGGGAAATGACCATGCTTTTACTATCTGGGCAAAATTCTGGAATAGTAAGTATTTTGACTTGCTTCTCAAAGTCTCTAACTTCACTTTCATCCAGTTCAACTTCCAATAGTATTTCTTGAGGAGAAGGTGACCTTGATGTTGTATATTGCTCCATATCAAACTCCATAACATGCTGATGGGTTACAGGGGGTGGTAAAGCAAAAGACTCACCATCATGAGGTAAAACATCCACCTGGGCAAAAATTTTAGCTTCCCCCAAGGCATTCACAGCAATACAACTATAGTTCCCACTCTCGCTTATTTGAATATTAACAATTTCCAGTGTATGCACATTACCTTCTTCTTCTATTTTAACTCTCTGTTCTTTTTCAAGTAGTAATGAATTTCTATACCACTTCACTACTGGGATGGGAATACCCACAACTTCCACAGTAAAGCTTAATGTACTATTTTCAAAAACACGTTTTTTAAGAAGTGCTTTAATGAATGCAGGAGGCATTTCAACATCTTCGGTTTGGTCTCCTTCACATTTTTCTGAATCCTGTAGCCCATTTTTAACTTTTGGAACAGCAGTGTGTTCATGTACAGGAGCTGCAGAATCCAAAGGTATCTGACTTTCTGTTCCAACAGGGTTCACTATTTGTTGAACTGGTGTAAAGTAGTGGTCTGGAGAAGTTGCTGGAGTAAGAAATGATTCACTTAATGGAGAATGAAATGGTTCAGTGGAAGACGGTGGAGTGAAAAATTGATCAATTTCTACCGCTTCATCACTAAAGACACTACCAGCTTCAATTGACATCTCAGATTCTGGAGAAAAGGGGCGAGCAGACTGATTCTTATAAAATTCATAAACCGTATCAAAGGTTACATCCTCAACTTCCAGTGATGTTACATGTTCCTCCCAAATATCTTTCCTGCTATTTGCTTCCTCTGGTTGTAGAGATTCATGTTCTGCACGAATAGGGGATTGTGGCAAAACACATTTTCTATCTGATAGCTTTGTATCACTAGGGTGCTCTAAATGGCCATTACCAGAAATACTAACATTTTCCTTTTGGAACCAGTTTTCTTCAGCAGCTTCTAATTTATTTTCTTGCCCATGTGATTCCAAATCAGAGTCGTCATTGCTAACTGACATGAGATAATCATTAGCTAACAAATCTTCACCTTCAAAAATGCCGAGATAGGAAATATCGTCAATTTCATTCAGATTTTGAATTTCGTCTTTTTTAACTAGTTCATCCAAATTTAATCTGAAACTGTTTTCTTCTGTAGGTTGTGTTTTTACATTATCAAACACTTCACAATTCTCTTTCTTTATCTCATAATTCGCCTTCATTGGATCAACGACTTTTACCGGTAATGACTGTGGTCCTGTATCTGCAGCAACTGGAGTTTTAACCACAGAGCGTCGTCTTTGTGGGGCTATAGGTAAATCATTCTTTACAGCAACATTTACTGCCTGGTCACTGGTGGTGGTTTCAATGGAAGTATTCGCTTGTGTCGTTGTTTTACTGTCAGCGTCTGTTACTGGTTTGTGCTTTACAAAAGAGTGCCTTCTCTTTGGGACAACTGGCAAGGCTTTCTTCGTATCTTTCTTTTCTCCACTCTCTATGGATGAATTACTGCTCTGCTCAACAGTTTTACTTTCCATTAGATTGTTCTCAGAACTAATAGAAGATTTACGTCTAACCAAAGAATGTCTTCTTTTTGGTACTGCTGGCAATTCTCTTTTCGTTCCAGCAATGTCACTATCTTTAGTTATGAAACTGAGGCATTGTTCTATGATGTTCTCTTTTACAGCATCAAGCCTAATTTCAACTGCATCATTGCCTTTAATCTGTAAAACTTCACTTACTGGTTCCTGACCCAGTTTTTCATTGGCATTTTCCACAAAAACTGACATGTTTGAGTGTATTGCCTTATTTGATAGTACAGTTGTGTCTTCTTTAAGCTCTTTTTTCATAATATCTTGGATACAACTATTTATGTCCTCGTCCTTCTCTGCATGGTCATCAATATTAGCAATTACACAACTGTCATCAACATTTGCAATATCTGCACTGTCATAGGTAGAAAATTCCTGCTGAGCGTGAAGTTTATCCTTTTCTTTTCTTTTATATTCTATACTTTGCTGGTTAGTGTTTTCATTGGCAGTAATTTCCTGCTCTGCAAGCTTATTTCTCTCAGGTGTATCACATTCTATTAACTGTGATATACTTTCATCTGTTTCAGTGTTACCTTTGTAAACAAAATCATGTGTCCTGCTGTCTGAGACATCATGATTAATATATGACACACCTTTGTCATCTGCCTTTTGATCCATGATTTTTTCTTTTTCCTTGCTGCTACCATACCACGTAACCTGTGGCTCAGATTCCCCTGATATTAAACATTCCAAAACTGGACAGACCTCCTCTTTGTCATCTACTTCTTTTTCATTTTCTTGCACTGTTTCATGTGCCTTTCTAGAGACATCAAAGCCAAATGTAAACTTGTGCTTAATTTTTTGACCATTATTAGTAGATTGTGTTTCCTGTTGAATTTCAACTGTCTGGAAATATTCTTGTAATTCATTGTCAATCTCAGGAACAGGAGTAGGAGCAGTAACTTTAATTTCCACAGGCAGTGATAAGGATGCATCTGATTTGCAAGGTATATCATGGGTAAACAGTGGAGGCTGAAGGCTGAATCTATCAATACTATCTAGAACATGTTTATCCTCCGCATCAGCAAAAAGTGACACTAGCTCCTCATCTTCACCTTCAGTAAAATGTTTTGAAATGAGCACCTCACATTTTATTGTCATTTTAGCTTTATCCTTATCTTCATCTTCTCTGCTTTTAATCTTAAGTTTTCCAAGTGTTGTGTCAGTTCCATACTGGTTAAATATTACACATGTTATGGAACCATCATGTTGAGGAAGAACAGAAGAGAAAGTCAAAGTAGATTCGGTTTCTGTGGTGAGTATGACAAAGTCTTCATTACGGGGTATTGATTTGTCATTATTGTACCAAGAAACTGTTGGCTGAGGATAACCATGGAAATGACATGTAAATGTGCATGAGTCACCTTCAGAGGCTTCTTGATACTCAATATCATGAGTAAACATAGGTGGGCATGGAAATAATTTCACAGGAACAGACTTTTCAGAACCATTATAGATCTCCTTTCTGATCTCAGGTTCCATTTTATGAAGGGTTGTAATCTCAGTTTCTTTCAAAGCTGCCAATTCTAACTCCACATCCTCTTTTTCTATGGGGGCATAAGTAACATGATCTGTCTTGTCTTCTTCCATTCCAGAATATATTTTAATAAATGTATTGACTTCATCGGTTACTTCATTGTTTTTTTCATATTTCTCTGTTGTCATTGTCTCTTCTTGCTTTTTACTGCCAGACAAAATTTCTAAGTCAGTAGTTACTGAATCTCGTTTAATTTTAGACATAATTGGATCAATAATTCCAACTGATTCTGGGAACTCTAAATCACTATATTCATTTTCCGCTGAGAGATTAGAATCAGTAATTAATGGTTTGACAGTGAAATCAGATGAAGCTACTGATATTATTTTCTCATTACTGGCCAGAGGAACATAGTGCTCCCTCTTAGTTTCCCCCTCCTTGGATATCTGAGGAATAAATTCTTCTTTGCGGACTTTGTCGGATGGATTCAGTTTCATTATTTCCTGTTGGTTCTGCATAATTGGAGATGCACCAGATTTTTGTCGAATTTTCGATGTTACTGGTTGATTCAAGTTACTAGAATTTGGCAATTCTGACTCATAATAATCAATCAACTGTTTAACAACAGGAGTGTCCCCTTCTGTAAGTTGTAAACCCTTCTTAGTGTTTGAAAGAAAATTGCCCTCTTCCTCTTCATTTTTGTCTCTAAATATTTCATTAGAAGGTTGTTTGTCTATATTGACTTCAAATTTCTGCTGATCTTTTTCTCCCTGTTCCATTTTGCGTGTGCATGATTGAATTACATCTGATCGTAGCAGTTCCTGCAATATTCTACAAGATATGTCACTCTCAATAGATTCTAATTCCACATCAACTTTTCTTTCTTGGCCATCTACTTTGCTTATTGATGATGTAGATGTATTAAATTCTTTATATGTATGTTTCTTGGGAAAACCCAAAGGTAAATACTCTTTCTGGTCTTCATCTTTTCTATGGGATCCAAAAACATCATTAGATTCTAGTTTTTCTTCTTTCTTTTGCTGATGTGCAGTTAAGTGCACTAAACTTGCTTCTGAGCGGTTTTGTAGCACTTGAGATGTAACAGCCTTGTCTATATGAACTGACTCTGGTATTATTTTAGCTGTAATTGGTTCATAGATTTGAACTGGTTCTTTGAAACCTAAATCTTTCTCATCTCTTTGAACACTCTTAGCTAGTGGTGTAGCATCCGTTTCTGCAATTAATGCATTCCCTTCAATATCCAATGGCAAACTTTCTCTGTTTTCTTCATCCATTTTTATACACTCTAGTTTAATTTTCTGTGTGGTTGAAGGCACTGATTTAGTTTCAAAAGGTCCCTGTAAAAATCTAGATTTAACAGGTTTATTCAATAAAATAGATTCTGATGATTCTAATTTACTCTTTTCAATTTGTTTTTGGTTATCAGTCTTAACTACTGGTTTTATAAAAGTTTTTGATGTAAGTATTGGTTCGTCTTCAATATCATCTAATAGTGACTGCTTCTTATTCCTTACTTCTTCATTAAAAGTCCTTTCTTGCTTCTTATTTTGTGCTGTTTCATATGTATCAAACTTTTGCTGATAATGTTCTTGAATTCTTTCCGATGTTATGGGATGTATTGATTCTTGCAATTCCAACTGAATTTTTTCACTTGGTTTTTCAGCACTATTAGACAATGATTTAACAGAACTATATTCTGCAATGCTGGATTGTGTTTGATCACATCCTATAGAACATTCCTTGGCTCCATCATTACTTGAGAATGGCTCACTAAAAAAGCTTTTACCAAATCCAGTCAATCTATTAGATTTTTGCAGAATATGTTCTTCTTCCACGACATTGTCATAACTTGAATATAATGTACTAGCTTCAAGTGGTCCTTGTCGTATTCTAGACTTCACAGGTTTATTAATTTTCATTGGTTCTTCTGGTAATTCTATGGTATGCCTTTTTCCTTCTTTTTGGACTGATTCAGCAAATAGCTGATTTGAAAAAGTTTGTGTCTTTGCTGGAAATTTTAATTCTTCTTGTATGTCCAAAGGCAGCTTTTGATTGTCAGTGTCAGTTTCATTTATAAGTATTTCATTAAAATAGGTCTCAATGACTCTCTGTGGATGACGCAATTTAATTTCATTTTGGCTAAATTTTTGGGCTGTTCTACGCACATAACTTATTTCAGAACGATCTTGAAGTACTTTAGATGTAATGGGTTTGTTAATTTGAACAGACTCTGGTAATTCTAAATCTCTGTTCTTTTCTGTTGCCTCATTGTTAATGTTAACTAATGATTTTGGAGAGCATGTGGTCAGTTGTAAGAATTTTGATAACTCTTCGTGTTCCTTCTTCTGTTGTTCATTCCTCTCAATAAATATTTCGTGAAAGGCACCTTTTCTGAAGTCACTAACTCTCTCAGAGGTATCCACTTTAGTTTCTTTTTTATGCGCTATTCTCTGTGTAGATGAATCCAGAGAGCCAGGCTTGGGCATTTGCTGTAGGACTCTACTGAGTTTAGATTCTTGTATTTGTTCTACAGTTTCAGGAAATCTATCTAAGCCAACTTTGGGCATTTGCTGCAGGACACTGCTAATTTTAGGTTCTTGTACTTGTTCTATTGTTTCCGAAAATGTGTCTAGGACAGGTTTAGACATTTGTAGCAGAACACTGCTAAATGTAGGTTCTCGTGCTTGCTCGATTGTTTCAGAAACCCTGTCTAAGTCAGGTTTAGGCCTTTGCTGCAGGGCACTGCTAATTTTAGTGTCTTGTGCTTGCTCTATTGTTACCGAAAACATGTCTAGGACAGGTTTAGGCATTTGTGGCAGAACATTGGTAATTTTAGGTTCTTGTAATTGCTCCATTGTTTCAGAAACACTGTCTAGGTCAGGTTCAGGCCTTTGTTGCAGGATACTGCTAATTTTAAGTTCCTGTATTTCCTCCATTGGGTCAGAAAATGTGTCTAGGCCAGGATTAGGCATTTTTTTCAGGATACTGATAATTTTAGGTTCTTTCATTTGCTCTACAGTTTCAGAAAACAGGTCTAAACTAGGTTTAGGTATTTGTGGCAGAACACAACTAATTTTAGGTTCTTGTGTTTGCGTCATTGTTTCAGAAACCCTGTCTAGATCAGGTTCAGGCCTTTGTTGCAGGATACTGCTTATTTTAGGTTCCTGTATTTGCTCCATTGCTTCACAAAATGTGTCTATGCCAGGTTTAGACATTTCTTGCATGACACTGCTAATTTCAGGTTCTTTTAACTGCTCCAAAGTTTCATAAAATGTGTTTAGGTCAGCGACTTTTCTTCCATAGCTAGTGTCATCTGGTACATCCAAAAATGAGCTGAATTTGTATTTTTCTTTTTCAATGTGAAAACTTACAGAACTTGTGTCACTTTGAAAAGACTCCAGGTCTATATCAGAACACACATCAGAGGAGCACATGGAACTCCTGCTTCCTCTTGCTCTTTTAATTTCACGCAACTTTTGCAACTTGGCCTGAATTTCTTTGTCTAACAACTTATCGCTTTCAGAAATTTTTGTATCAAGACGTTTGTCTCCGGAAAATATTTTTTCAAAGCTTATAGTTTTTACAATCCCTTTCCTAGGGTACTGGCTTCGCAATATTTGTGTTTCCCTCCGTTTATCAAAGGGAGACCCAACACACTTCAGATCAACTTTTAATTTGCTTTCTCTTTTTTTCTGAACTAGTGAATCAATACTTTCATGAGTTTTCTCAGAATACCTGACAAAATCTAAATATTTTGGATTCTGCTCTTCTCTCAGAGCCACAAGCATTGAAGCTGTGCTCTCAGCTGAGCCTTCACTGTTTACTGCAAATATACGATAACTTCCAGAATCTTGATCCTCTACACTTTTAATTAACAGACTACATTTATGAATGTGCATATCACTTTCAGTCTTAATTACCCTGCGCTTATCTCTACCAATATGTTTATTGTTGTGAAACCAAGAAACTTTTGGCAATGGACAGGCAACCAGTTTACACCGAAAAACTGCAGGCTCTCCTTCTAAAACTGATCGAAACTTTAACTTCTGTGTGAAGGAAGGCTTTATGAACTCGGACCAAGAACCAATTGATGATGTCCGACTTGCGCATCTTTTAGAGGAGACAAGTCCATGATCCAAATAGTCTTCTGTATCTGAAAAGGCACCTCGTAAAGGTCTTCGATTTTCACTCTCAATTTCCATGTCCTCATTAAAAAACAACTCTGTCAAAAATAAAATAAGTATTTTAAAATGAGGTCACTTCCTCAAAAACTTGAATTTAAATTACATTTATTTTTCAACTATTTTTTTTATATTTAACCATATATAATTCATGCTAGATAGACTACAAATCCATAAAAATATTCACTCACCATATTTGTTCGAATAAACGCAATGCCTTGTTCTTTTTTAAAGACACCAAAATCGTTCGCTCTGTGTTCTTTCTTCAAACTGTGGAAATTTCTTCTTCATCGAATGCATAAATCTCAAAAATGTTTAAATAGCATGTTTTCTGTGTATGTACAGCTGTCTGAAAATTTCAGTGGGTTTAAAGTTTAAGATTAAAATTTTACCTGACTTGCAGACAGCAGAATAAACGCCCTTTCTGATCCTTTTGGATGGGAGTAACTTGTATCTATCCTTAAAATATCTACATTTGAATGAGAAGGCGTTTATTCGAACTAATACAGCCACAAAATTATGATGTAATGCGGAAAACAGCAAGCAACATTGATTACATACCAAACTAGATGCCATCTGCAAGCCAGGTAAAGTGTTTAAATGCACCAAGTTTTAACAAAGTATCAGATGTAAAACAAAGCAATTTGATCAAAATATTGCATTTCAATACATATCATAGCAGATTAAAAAATTTTTTTATCATGCAATAATTAGAAGCTGTAACACATTCTTTATGAATTTTTACAACTTGTACATGTCCCAGAAACTCTATAGAATCACTGTAAAACTACAGATTTGAAGAGCAATATCATGCACAGTTCAATATCATTTGACAAAAGATAATTATGAATATGGAGTAACTTTTACATTACATATTAATAAAACATTCTTATCCAGTTGAAAAAAATTACCTTTACTTGATTCATCTCCCATTGGTGTCGTTGCTGCCAGCATGTCATTCCTACTTTACATATATAACCTTATTAGAAAATAAACTTAATTTCAGCTTACCTTTCACTTCAAGTTCAATCTGTTGTTCTATCTTCTCCTGTAGTACTTTTTCTAGTGCTATAAAAGAAAAATAAGTGATTTAAGTTTTTAACTGTTTTAATTTTTTCTGGAGCTTAAGGTGTGTATTTTTTTAAAGACACTGACAAAGTTGACATTATAGACTAGGAATGAGCAAATATTTTTGACAAATATAAGTATATATATATATATATATATATATATATATATACAAAGCAGTAAGTGGCACGCACGGCTCCCAAATAGGGAAATGATGAGACGGTGTCTCATCATTTCCCTATTTGGGAGCCGTGAGTGCAGCTGACTGCTTTGTATATTTATGGACACCCACTCCGTGGTTGTCACCTGGAAGACACCAGCTTAATCATTATCCATTATTTTTGGATGAAGTGCTGCTGATTTCTACTTAATATATATATCTATATATATATATATATATATATATAATATTATATTATTTAGCCTATTATGTAACTAGAATTTTTTTTAATTACCCCCATTTTTAAGAAGCAAACATTTAATTAGCAACAACAGCCTCAGAAACCACACCAATAATTGATCAGCATAGATGAGTTTGCTAGAAGGAAAAAAAATTCTAATGGTTTCCAATACATTTGCCCATTCCTGTCTCAGACAATTAACACCCACACTAACATGTAAAAAGCACATGCAATAACAATGTAAAGATGTGAGCAGGTGTAGTTATATATCAAGTGTGATTTGTATTGAATGCTGTAAAGAATATCTTGTGAAGGGACATATCTGTACATGCCTTTACATGCCTCATATTTACGTGAATTATGCTTACATTTTAATACATTGCCAATTTTTTTTTACATTTTAATTGTTGTCCATTGCATACAGTGATATGCAAGAATTCATAGGTTGTAGGAACATGCAGTTGCCAACCTGTCACTTTCAGGTGAGTGTTGCACTCGGCTTGTCCTGCAGCATTAACTATTTTGCATGTGTATATGCCACTCTGCTTTGGAAGAACTTTCAATAGCTTTAAGCTGCAGAGTGACCCATCATTTCTTAAGAAACAAGCTGCAGACTCATCAACCAGAAGTTTGTTGAAGAGCCAGATAACACAAGGAGCAGGCATGCCCTTTATGATGCAAAACAGGGAGACATCGGTGCCTTCCTTTACAAAAGTTTCAGGGGGCAGTTTTTCAAGAAACGCTGGCACTACGGCACAAGATTCTATTAGATCTTCGTAAGGTATGATGTCCGGGTAGTATTCTCTGCTTCTTTGTCTTTCTAGATCTTGTGGTCTTTGCAATGGAGTAATAGATATACTGGAAGTTTTTGTGACGGTTTCCTGTTTAACTTCGTAAGAACTCTTAATTTGAATTTCTTTGTGAGTTTTAAAACTTTTTTTATCTGATTCAGGGACTATTTGCACTACTGCCTTGATGGCGGTTTCTTCAGCTAGGCAAGAATAAATTTTGGAAATTGTTAGTCAAAGTGCCTTTGAAATAAACTGCATAATACTATATAAAATTAGATCAAATTAGATAATTAGGTGGTTAGTATTATTAGTTTGCATTATAAATTATTTCTAAATGGTTCTTCTGTTAATTTCTCTGTGTTTAGTGCAATGGTTGTTACATTTCTAGTCAACCTATACATTACTAGTTTTCATAGTTTCATAGGAACATTTGATTAAATACAACTGAAGCTACAGTATACTGGTCAATCAATAAATATTTCTATGGGCTAGGCCTGCTAAAGGGCCATTTCAAATTCTAAGCACATATATTTCATGAGCGTTTAATTTCTGATCATACTGAGGCAAAATGAAGCAGAAATTAGAAGCGCAATGCTGAATATATATATATATATATATAATAGTTTCATTTGAGGAGCTCTATAATTAATTAGAAATGTCTCAATTGGTTATAAACCACTTAGAATAGTAGAGAATATGAACTGAGGAATGACTGTTATTACCTTAATGCACACACCCAATGTATTCATATATAAAGATTTATTTATTAAAATACAGTAAAAACAATTGTTAAAATATTCGAGATTTCATATTCACAAAACAGTTTTTCACCAAAAATAGCAATGACAACTTTCAGGCTTTTAATGGCCCATTCACTTTTACAGATATAACATATAGTTTTCACCCAATGCGTTTCATCTTAGGCAACTTCTTCAGGGGTGTTAATTTTCTTTATATTTTTATGTTTTTTTAATGATATAAATGATTTCCATTCATTGCTGACTGGTGCAGGTTATGCACCTAATGTAGTAGTAAACAATTTTGCTGAGATAATAGCAGTGTTCCTTTTTAAAAATTAAAGATTGTTTTTTATATTTCTATAGTAGTCTTATTTGAATTCCGCCGACAGAATGATTTGTAAGCTGAGTTCGTACTGTGGATTCTTAAAGACTTAAAATGTGGTTTTTAACTTTAGAAAACAGTTTTGAAATTCTCTGTGGTTGAAAAATCTCAAACTCCTCTGGGAACAAGCAATATTGCAGCAGCTCTGTTCAGTCTGGATTTCAAAAGAGATTTTACTTTTGAACTCCAGACTGAACAGAGCTGCTGCAATATTGCTGGTACTCAGAGGAGATTGAGATTTTTCATACAGAGAATTTCAAAACTGTTTTCTAAAGATTAAAGCCAGATTTTAAGTATTTAAGAATTCTCAGTATGAACTCAGATTACAAATCATTCTGTCGGCGGAATTCAAATAAGACTACTATAGAAATATAAAAAACAATCTTTAATTTTTAAAAAGGAACACTGCTATTATCTCAGCAAAATTGTTTACTACTACATTAGGTGCATAACCTGCACCAGTCAGCAATGAATGGAAATCATTTATATCATTAAAAAACATAAAAATATAAAGAAAATTAACACCCCTGAAGAAGTCGCCTAAGACAAAATGTGTTGGGTGAAAACTATATGTTATATCTGTAAAAGTGAATGGGCCATTAAAAGCCTGAAAGTTGTCATTGCTATTTTTGGTGAAAAACTGTTTTGTGAAAGTGAAATCTCAAATATTTTAACAATTGTTTTTACTGTATTTTAATAAATAAATCTTTTTATATGAATACATTGGGTGTGTGCATTAAGGTAATAACAGTCATTCCTCAGTTCATATTCTCTACTATTCTAAGTGGTTTATAACCAATTGAGACATTTCTAATTAATTATAGCGCTCCTCAAATAAAACTATTTTATATTATTTCTCTAAGGACCATATTGGCAAGGGGCTTCTATTTGAGGTAGCAGCATAAGATAACTACTAAACTATTTTTGTTTAATGTGACATTCTGGATCACACTCAAAAGGTATATCATAAAAGGAATACCTTGGTTAAAGCGCAACAAGGATTATTTTGTTATATCTATATCTATCTATATATATATATATCTATATATCTATATATCTATACATATATACAGTGTGTATATATATATATATACTACATTTTTATATACATTCCCTTGCACATTGTAAATACATAAATTATATATACATATATATAATTGTTTTAATCATTTTGTATTTTATTTTTTTACTTAGTGTATAAGTAACAGTCCCCATTATTAAAATTTAGTAGTTTCAGAAAATGAGGATTGAAACGTCTCTCCTTAGCATGTTTAGCCCTCAGCAGTGACAAATATTAGCAGCCTAACAAATAAAATTGATCACCATGCAGCTATAGAAAAGTACTGAAGAGCTGAATACTGTTTAGAATTGCTAGATCTTTTTAACTACAGTATAGAAGTCATCACTTTATAAGTGCCGCTTTATAGTATAAGGTTGTAATGCCATATTTGTGGTTTTAAGTCTAGCTATTAACAAATAAAGCTAATTAGGGTGAGAAAGAACCATCATTTTACTTATTTGGAAACACTGTAGGTAAGCTGTAATAGCAAAATTAATAGCCACCTTCTACAGTTAGTACTGCAGTAGTTGTCTTCTCTCCATATTCATTATGTACAGTGCAACTGTATGTGCCTTGATCTGTCAGCTGAACAATCTCTATTGTAAGCAACATGACATTTCCATTTTTCGACATTTTAACTCTTGCTGAGTCCTGTAGGATTTGGTCTTCATGCTTCCAAATAAATTGTAGGTTTCCATCTTGCACAGCACAGATAAACTGGGCTATTTCCCCGCACTTCACTGTCATGTCATGCAGTTTGAGCAGGATTTTCGGTTTTAGATCACTGGTATCTTGCACTTCAGCTTTGCTAGGCTCCTCTGTTGAGATTTGGCAGACCATTTCTTTATGGTGTGTTTCCAGTTTCTTCATCGATGATGCGTTTATTGTAGACCTTTCGGAAACACTTTCAAAAACCTGTATACCTTCTTCAGAGGAAAGGCCTTGTACTGAATTAAACTCTTTTAAATACACTGTGGCTTCTGACACTGACTTTGTGCTGACAGACTCTGTAATGCTTTTCGCGGAGCTTGTAAAGCTTTGACTAACTACCGATTGCACTGTGTAATCATGTGAAGAAAAAAAAAGAAAATTAACAACTAAATTGTCCATTGGTCCTTATGAGAAAAACAAATACGTTGATCAAGACGACTTAAACAGACCACTTGAGTATACTGCATGCCAAATGCATGCTCGTTTACAAAAAGTGACAAAGGATGGAGCACTGGAAATTCATGCTGACATAGAAGGTGGCATCTTCTTTCGTTGTCGCTTTCCAAATTTCAGATTTAGAATGTTCTTTATTGATCCACAGTAAGAGTGATACCTGTTTTACTACTGGAATTAAAATATAAATTTGGATACGTTAAATAATTTAGCTAAGATTGATTCAACTGATAAATTTTGCTGCACTGCAGGCTCAAAGTGAAAATGTTTTCCATGTGAACAAAAGTAAGGTTCTAGAGTATTGGCAATGTTGTAGACACTGGGAAGGTCAGTATAAGGAGGTGGGTTTGTGTTGTATGAAGATTTGAGAAGAAAATAAAGTGTCATTAGTTCAAATTCATTCTATAGGAGTAAATTAACTGCAGAAGGTGAATACTGTAAGAAGGACAAAAATATTATTAGTAAGAGTGCAGTTGTGCCAGTTGTCAATATTTATCCCCCAGGAAGTGAGGGGCATTTACCTTCAGGAGTCACTGTTAAAGTGGCTACACAAGACACTTCACCAGCAATATTCCTTGCATTGCAAATATACTCTCCAACATGCTCTACGAAAGCATCCACTATAATAAGTATAGCGGTATTTGTAGATTCGTCAAAATGAAAAACTATATTTTTGGAAGGAAAAACTGTTTTTTGGTTGTGAAACCACTGAATTTCTGGCTTCGGCAAGCCGCAAACTCTTGCAACGAAGCGCACAGTCTCCCCGCTCTTTACTGAGCAGCTTGAAATAGGCTGAATGAAGACGGGAATTTGTGTAACCAGCTCCTTCTTAAATGACCCAGGCGAAGCAATCTGCCAATGGGGAACTGCTATAACCTCCGTTGCATTTTTAAACCCTGAAAAGAAGCAATTACCATTTTATTTTAAAAACTTGGCTTGCAGATGGTTATAGTTATGTAAAATGAGATTAACACTGCCCAACCAATATACAGAGTGTGTGTTCAGGTCTTCATAAAAGAAAAAAGAGTGCCAAGTTATCAAATTATGGGTCTAGAGCCCAAAAAGTTTTGCTCAGTTTAACTATAAGGCTCCTCGCATTCACTAGACACTTCACTATCTTTTGACAACTACTGACCGTGGATAGTAGTGAGTGTCAAATAATGACCAGGCCTGAAAGAAAAATGTTGAGGAGTTCGACCAAACCATTGATACTCTCAGGCATAATGGCCCTTCTGGCAAATTCCTGACTGTGAAAATACATTTACTATGATGTACCACTAGATTTGAATTACCAAAATATGAGATTAAGGTCAGTAAGGATACAGCAGTTAAAATGTATTATATTACAACAAATACTGTCCATTGTTTGTGATATTTTATTTGTGCAACTGGATTAATGTTTTGTTTGTGTGACATCGTTATCTGTTTGATGTGTTTTGTTTTATTACCTATGCGCCTTAACTTTTGATTTCCTTGTGACACAGAAAGACTGCACCTTTGAATATATATGATCAACGGGATGGAGAAGAGCTGACAGAAATGCATCACAGAGGAAAAAGAAAGATAATGACGTACCAAAGAACAAGGGAGGCAACACTGCTAATCCATATTCTGGAGAAGAATATGTATGCTTTAATTACATAGATAATGTTTGTTTTAGTGGAATTAGTCAACAATGGCAGACAAAGACTATTTTAGACCACTGTTAAAATGATTGACATATACAGTATGTACATACAGAAGATTTCTGCCTATATACCTTCAAGCCGGAGATGTGCAGTGCATGAGACTTGGCCAAGGGCATTGCTTGCAGCGAAAGTGTAAATGCCTTCATCTTCAGCGTAAGCTTCTGCAATTTCAAGTTGATAGGTGTCTTCATACTGGGTCATTTTAAAGAAGCGTGATGGTTTGATCTCCTTGTCTTTGCTGTACCAGGAAACCTTAAGATCTGTATTAATAAAAATAGTATATCATACCTTCAAGTTTGTGATTTCTATTTTTTTTAAAAAAGTAATAATATGTGGGATTTGGGTTAAGTGTATTAGTGTGACATTCATCATGGTGACACATTCATTATGTTGACATTGGCCATGTCGACAATCAGCATCATGCTGGCATGGATGCAATGTCAACATGGTCAGAATGTTGACAACGTGGTTTTAATGTAAGTATATCCCTAACCCTAAACCTTGTACCTAAGAATAACCCATAAAGCTAACCCCTAATCCTAAAAATAATCCCTAATCCTAACCCCTAAACCTATGAACAACCACTAAACCTAACCCTTAAACCTAAGAATAGCCACTAACCCTAAACCTAGAAATAACCCTTAACCTAACCTCTAAATGTCAGAATAACGCTTAAAACTAACCTCTAAACCTAAGAATAACTCCTAAACCTAACCCCGAAACCTAAGAATAATCCCTAAAACTAACCCCTAAATTTAAGAATAACCCCAACCAATAACCCTAACCCCTAAACCTAAGAATAATCCCTAATCCTATACCGTAAACCTAAGAATAGCCACTAAACCTAACCCCTAAACCTAAAAATAACCACTAAACCTAACCCCAAAACCTAAGAATAACCACTAACACTAAACCCTAAACCTAAGAATAACCCCTAAACACCAAACCTATAAAGCTAACCCCTAATCCTAAAAATAATCCCTAATCCTAACCCCTAAACCTATGAACAGCCAATAAACCTAACCCCTAAACCTAATAATAGCCACTAACCCTAAACCTAGAAATAACCCTTAACCTAACCTCTAAATGTCAGAATAACGCTTAAAACTAACCTCTAAACCTAAGAATAACTCCTAAACCTAACCCCGAAACCTAAGAATAATCCCTAAAACTAACCCCTAAATTTAAGAATAACCCCAACCAATAACCCTAACCCCTAAACCTAAGAATAATCCCTAATCCTATACCGTAAATCTAAGAATAGCCACTAAACCTAACCCCTAAACCTAAAAATAACCACTAAACCTAACCCCAAAAACTAAGAATAACCACTAACACTAACCTCTAAACCTAAGAATAACCCCTAAACACCAAACCTAACAATAATCCCTAAAAATAACCCCTAAATTTAAGAATAATCCATAAAACCAACCCCTAACCCTAAAAATAACCCCTAAACCCAAGAACTGCCCCTAACCCAATCCCATAAATATAAGAATAACCCCTAAAACTAAACCCTATAATGAAGAGTAATCTTTAAACCTAATCCCTAAACCTAAGAATAATCCATAAACCTAACCCCTAAACCTAGTAATAACCCCTAGGCCTAACCCCTAAACCTAAGAATAATCCTTAAACCTAACCCCTAAAAATAATCTGTAAACCTAACCCCTAAACCTAAGAATAATCCCTAAGCATAACCCCTAAACCTAAAAATTAACCCCTAAACCTAAGAATAACCCTAACCCCTAAACCTAAATATAATCCCTAAAACTAACACCTAAACCTACAAATAAAACCTGAACCTAATCCCTAAACCTAAACTCTAAACCTAAAAATAACCCCTATACCTAAGAATAATCCCTAAATCTATACCTTAAACCTAAAAATAGCCACTAAACCTAACCCCTAAATTTAAGAATAACCACTAACCCTAACCCCTAAACCTAGAAATAACGCTTAACCCAGAGGTTCCCAACGCGGTCCTCAAGGCACCACCAACAGTCCAGGATTTATGTATATCCATGGCTCAGCACAGGTGGTTAAATCAAATCAAATTAATTTAGGTGCTAATTAATTCACCTGTGGCCAAGCATGGATACATTTAAAACCTGGACCGTTGGGGTGCCTTGGGGACTGCGTTTGGGAACCTCTGCCTTAACCTAACCTCTAAATGTAAGAATTACACCTAAAACTAACCTCTAAACCTAAGAATAACCCCTAACCCCTAAACATATGAATAATCCCTAAAGGTAACCTCGAAACCTAAGAATAATCCCTAAACATAACCCCTAAACCTAAGAATAACCCCTAACCCCCAAACATAAGAATAATCCCTAAAAATAACCCCTACATGTAAGAATAATCCATGAAACCAACCTCTAAACCTAAGAATAACCCCTAAACCTAACCCCTAAACCTAACCCCTAAACCTAAGAATTGCACCTAATCTAAATCTAAGAATAACCCCTAAAACTACCCCCTAAACCGAAGAATAATCCTTAAACCTAATCCCTAAACCTAAGAATAATCTGTAAATCTAAACCCTAAACCTAGTAATAACCCCTAGGCCTAACCCCTAAACCTAAGAATAATCCTTAAACCTAACCCCTAAAAATATTCCATAAACCTAACCCCTAAACCTAAAAATAATCCTAAACATAACCCCTAAACCTAAAAATTAACCCCTAAACCTAAGAATAACCCCAACCCCTAAACCCAAGAACAACCACTAACACTAACCTTAAACCTAAGTATAATCCCTAAAACTAACCCCTAAACCTAATAATAAATTATAACCCCCTAAAATGAAGAATAACCCCTAAAAGTAGCTCTAAACCTAATGATCACATTTTGACAATCTCAAGATTTTGGGCTGGATTTAATGGCATCTGAGATCGCCGGAGGTGTGGGTTGCAGGCAGATCTTTTTTAAAGGGGCATTCCCTTACAATGCATGGTCTTGCCTTATAAGTAATTGCCCCTTTAAAAAAATGTCAGAGTTCGGCTGGAAACCCGTACCTTTGGCCAACTCGGACCACATTACATCCAGCCCTTTATCTGTCAACATTCTGTCCATGTTGATATTTTCCAAGGGGTCTACATTTATGATGTCAACATTTTAACCATGTCAAAATAATAAATGTCAACATTATAAATGTTGACATTGTTACCATCAACAATTTGCCCGCATGCAGTGAGATTGTATCACCAGTGTCAAATACTCAAATACTGCATAAAGATATTGACAGATGATTTGGGTGACCATTGTAATATCTATACTATTTGCATACTACTGGTTCTATTGAATACAGTGCCATAGCAGTCACCAAGCACACTATCATGGTCTCATAACAGTTGAAGGCCCAATCTGCAACAGTATATGCTCAAAATCAGCTACTTCCAATGGCAATATACTGCAGAAATGTTACTTCTGCTCTGTCCATATTCTTATGCACAAAGGTGGCTAAAGTCTAGAGATAAGAGAATTGTCACCACAACCAAAGACCCTAACTGCTCTTTCTTATAAGACAAAAGGTTAGCATCAGAGATATCAGAGACTTTCACAATTGTAACTTTGTTACCTCCCAAGGGTGTAGCTACCATAGGTGCACGGAGTGCAGCTGCTATGGGGCCCAAGGCTGAGAGGGGCCCGCCTTCCCTGTCACAGTTACATGTAATATATACATTTTTCATCATTGGGTGGTACATAGGGGCCCTTACAAACTTTTGACTTGGAACCTGCACTATATCTAGTTATGCCCCAGGAGCTGCTCATTGTAATGTAGTATAAAATGAACTGGAGGACATCATAATGGGTCACAGTATAAAGTTGATGCACTATAGTGTAGCATAATATGAACTGAGGGCCCTGCAATGTGACATAATATGAATTGTTGACACTGTAATGTAGCATAATATGAACTGGGGAACTATAATGTGACATTGTAATATGAATTTGGGACACTATGTCATAATGTGAGTTGGGGGTACTGTGTTGCATAATGTGTACTGGCAGCCCTACAATGTGATATGAGAACTAGGTTCCTACTATGGTTCAGAAAATAAAATAGGGCACTACTATGGTGCATAACATTAACTAGGGCACTACTATGGTTCAGAAAATTAACTAGTGCACTACTATACGGCATAACATTAGCAACTGCTGCGGAGAGGTGTCTCTCTAGAAGCATTAGGACAGGGGCCCCTTCAAGATGTTGCTATGGGACCACAAATTTCTGGCTATGCCCCTGTTACCACCGCTTACAATGGTGCCAATAGACACCTATTGGGATGTAGAAAGTAGTTAAATCATCAAGTGGTGAGAAGCAAAGCTTTTCACTGCAAAAAAGTAGCACCATCCCAGGATGGCGTAACCTGCCCCATCCCAGGATGGCATGACCTTTTTACATAGAGTTGAGTGCTGTTGTAGACTCTGGATCCTTCTCTCCGTCTGGATCAGTCTGTGCATGCACCAACAACAGCAGCAAATGAACAATATATAAATAAGGAAATTAATTATCACTTTGGCTTTACCGTTAGGCAATTAGGTTATTGGTGAAAGGCATGTCATTGTTACAGAGCAGGGAGATGTTCACCTGGTACCACACATGTACTGCCGGAACTACATTATGTTATGATAGTTTCTATCACCCATTAGCCACCGATGATAAACAGAAAATGGACACTACAATACTAATATATTGCTCTGTTTCTCAATTTGTTCAACTGACCTGTGCCAGAGACGCGACACTGGAAGACGGCAGACTGCCCTTCTGCAGTAATGGCTTCTCGGAGAGGAATGATAATTTCAGGGGGGTACAATGGTGCCTCAAGATCCGGGGACACTACTTCTGGCACTAAAATAAAAGGCAGGATTAGTCAGTTTAGCCACAGTCTCAGCCGGTAATGCCCCGACCACATTTCCAGATTTTATAAAACTATGCAGAAGTGTCTTTTATATGACTTAGAATGTGTATACTAACTCGCAGAGGTCAAATACAAGGAAAGCTTATTCTGATGGACATTTAAAAAAAATAATAATAATCTATATTATTCATATTTGTAAAATATGGAAGGACAACTAAACTTAATATATTATTAAAAAATAATGGGGTCTATTTACTAAGCCTTGGAGAGCAATAAAGTGTCCAGAGATAAAGTACCAACCAACTAGCTCCTAACATTTTCCAAACAAAGTCTGCAACACAGCAGTTAGGAGCTGATTAACTGGTACTTTATCCTTGTCCACTTTATCACTCTCTAAGGCTTAGTACATACTGTAGACCCCTATATCTTCAAACAATCACATAGTTACATTCCTCATAAAATGACAGATTAGATTAGGCCAGAGGTTCCCAAACTGTGTGCCGTGGCTCCCTGGGGTGCCTTGGGACACTTGCAGGGGTGCCCTGGGTTGGTGGTCAAGGACCAATTCAAATTATTCATGGTCAATATAATAGGCAAAACCAGTGCTGGTGGCTGCCAGTCATAAAATATGTGGCCAAACAGAAGTAAATCTTGTCCCTCACCACACAACTGACCATAAGGATGACATATAAATAAACGCAATCTAATTAATGTAATATTTCTTTCTAAATTTCTCAATAAGAAATTTTTGGCCTTGGGGTGCCGTGAAAAAAATTCTTATATTCTAGGGCGCCGTGATTCAAAAAAATTTGGAAACCACTGGATAAGGCTAAACCATGCCTTGTAAGTGATTGCCCCTTTAAAAAAGAGTCAGAGTTCAGCCGGCATCCCTCACGGCCGCTGATATCGGACTTACATCCTATATGTTGGATGCAGTATAAAGTTGCCATACTGTAAATGCTCCTAACTGTCCAGAATTTAAAAAGGCTTATCCAAAACATCACAAGCTGATAGTCCATCTTGTAGTATCTTTTTTGAACTAAAATTTTTGAAAGAATCCCCACCTTCGACTGTCAGTGTAGCAGATGTACAGGCCATCCCAGAATCATTGCTGGCTTCACATGTGTACAGTGCTGCATCCTCAGGGAATGCCTCTATTAGCAATAGGGTGTATTCCTGCCCATCGTGAAGGAACTTGGACTTGAAGCCTGGAGAAAGCTGTGTTGAATCCTTAAACCAAGCTACCGTGGGCTGTGGCCTGCCGCTCACTACGGTACAGAAGCGAGCCGGTTTGCCAGATTCCACGTGCACAGGTTCAAGTTTTTGTAATATCACAGGAGGCTCTGGAGCTGGTAAATATATAAAAAAAAGATTAGATAACAATATATATCTACATGAGCAAAAAAAGCTGCCCGTAGTAAATACAAAGTGTAAGCTCATTGGGGAAGGGACTGATGTGAATTATTAAACATTCTCTGCGGAATATGTGAGTGCTAGTGAGGTGCAGGGATGTGCAGGCAGGGGAGGCAGTGCCTCCTCTGTCATTAATGATTAAAATAATACAAAGAAGATACTTATGACACATATTATTTGTCATAAGTACCTTCTTTATATTAATATAATAATTTTCCTACTTTAAATTAGTTTGGGAGGCACTGAGAGCAGTACCTCCCGTTGACAATGGAAACTGGGGATAAAGCAGGGGGCGGAGCCAAACAGTGGGCTGTAAAAGCCCATTTACAAAAGTGAGGAATGCGGCACCTATATAAGTGCCTCGTTGACAAGGACGGGCTTTCAGCCCACATCAAAGCCCGCCCGTGACAACGAGGCAGATGTGATTGGACAGTGGATCCAGTGCTAGATCTGCTGGTCCAATCACCCATATGCGGCGGGACCCGGCGGATTGCAGAGTAACACACCAGGCAGCAGAGGATGTGACATGGGAGTACTTGCGGCGGCCGGCATCTTCCTTCTCCTTCATCCTCTTCTGTCCTCCCAGCCGGCAGCAGCTGCAGCAGCACCTGCACCCGCATTATCTCGGATGGAGGGGCTCTGCACACGTGTGCCCAGGACCCAGGTAAGAAAAGTGTGCAGCTGGGCTGGACGTGTGTTGCTTGCATGATGTGTGAGTGCAGCAGTGCCTCCATGGCCATCGACCGCACTGCACGTCACTTTGGTGCGGTGATGTCAGTGGCTGGGGAGACACTGGCTAGTATCAGAGTCAGATTTACCCACACATACAGTATATGATTTGGTGGTGAGTTTTGACTATAAAAATGATTAGAATAACACAAATATGACATGAATAATACAAAGATGATATTTATAAGTTATAAAAAAATCTTCTTTGTATTATTCTTATCATTTTTGTAGTCAAGACTCTGGAGTATAGTGGAGTATGACAGATGAGGCTCTGCCTACGCTGACCGCACGTCACTGGTCAGCGTTATATAAGTAACGGTTATAAAATAAATTATGGATAGGTTTTCATTGATTTATTTAAGTACCTGACTATTAACTACCAAATATTTGTACAAGGAGGAGCAGATGAAAGTGCAAAATACAGGAAATACATTTTTATCTTGAGAACATCTAAGGTGAGTATCAAATGATTTCACTATTCATTCCCTCACCATTCACATAGAGAGTAACAGAACTCCTGTTTTTGCCAGCCAAAAAGGTGTATTCTCCGCTGTCGCTTATCTGAGTTTCGGTGATGCACATGCGATGTACGCGTCTTTCCACAATGTACTCGTATCTCTCTTCCACGTGGAAATTGATGTCAATGCCATCCTTCATCCAGCGGGCATCTACGTCATCCTCATTGACTTCAAACTCAACCACTGCCCGTTGTCTCTCAACAGCCTAGAGATGAAACAACACATTTATAGGGTAATACAAAATAGTATTTTAGAAAATAATCAAGAAAATGTCAGTTGAAATAAACGTATCAACTAATTCAAGATAATGTATATTTTAGAAAGCAGCTGTGCCAATTTAACAAAAATAACCATAAAATAATCTATTTAAAAAAATATTTTTTATGTTTTTATATATCACTATAAAAGAAAAATATAAAAAAAGTACCTGAACTGCTTTGCTAACACATGTGATACGGACATCACGACCTTCCACGTGTAAGCTGGCTGTGGACATGTTTCCACCAGCAACCGCAGAGTATTGTCCAGCATCAGACATGCGCACAATAGGAATTACGAGGCGGTGAACATATCTCTCACTTTGAATTTTTACTCTGAATTAAAAATAAAAACATAGAAACAGCAGATATTATATTCCGATAACAATGATCTTCTTGCCTGTAAAAATGTTTTCTTATTTTCAAAGTAGTGTTTTGAAACAGAAATAAACTTAGTTACCTGTCCGTGACTTGGAGCTCTTGTCCATCCTTCATCCATTGAACATTCAAGTCAGGTTCAGAGATCTCACATTCAAATGTTGCTCTTTTCTTCTCAAGAACTTTAATTTCCTTTATTGGTTTTCTGAATTCTATGTGACGGGCTAGAGGAAAGTAGCACAGAAAAATTACAGTCAAAATACTTATTGATAAGAATTTATTTTACACACACAATATATATATATATATATATATATATATATATATACATACAGTGCTCGAAGTTTGCAGCCACGTTCCAATTACTGTGGCCAGCAGTGATCGGGAAGCATGCTGCTTCCCCTCCCCACCTGGTGGCTGCAGAACAGGTAGTCCGCAGCAACCCCCTCCCCACCTGGTGGCTGTAGAGCCGGCAGTCCACGGCACTCCTCTCCCCACCTGGCAGCTGCATAGCAGGTGGCCCGTGGCACCACCCTCCCCATCCCAGGGAGGAGAGCAAATCAAAGGAGGCGCGTCGGGAGAGATGAGCAAGACGGTGGCATCTGTAAGACAAGATCTCACCCAGTTGATGAGCTCCTGTGGCTCCCACAAGGACCTGGCCAAGAAGTGAGTGTCAGGGTGGGCAATGGGCTTCTCTAGGTGTACAATGCATAGAGAGGATGTACTGTGTTGCTATGCAGCCACACTGGTGCTAGTACAAAGTACAATGGTGCAGTGCACAGATTTCATGGCTTCATTAGCCCTGGTGTCAGGCATTATCTACATCTTTACAGCCAAACTGAGGAAAGACCAATACTATGAGCATGAGCCTTAGCAACGTGTGACAGGTCCGTAGCGCATCAGCCCATGGCTATACGGTACTATGTTGTAGCAATAATCCTCCCCATCCTCTACAAAGGTATTGAGGGATGAAGAAGATACTGAGGGCTGAGTATGGTGTTGAGGGGCAGAGGAAGGTGATGAAGGCCTCACCACCCCAGTCTGCCTCACCGCCCCTGTCCTCTTAGACTCTTTAACAGGAGTGACCTTACCTTCCACATACAAGGTGGCTTTAGAAACTGCTTTTCCAGCAACAAAGCTGTATTCTGCAGCATCACCGAAGTGGACATTTCTAATAGTAAGGGAATGGGATTGCTGTTTGGCTTTTATCTGGCAACGCTCTGTAGCCTTTATTTCAACACCATTCTTCAACCACTTATAAGTGATGCCCTCATGGTTGACTGTCACTTCGAAAGTGATGGTGTCTTTTTCTTCAGCATTGATGTCTTTCAACATAGAAGTAATCAGGATAGCTGTAAAAAAAAATCAAAAGCATATCTATTTAGTTTGATTGTAGATACACACATATACAAAAGAGGCAAATAAATGACTGTACACTAGAGGGCATTTTTCCTTTTAAGGTTGTTTAAATTTATTATGACAACATGGAATAAACATACTTTAATGACAATTCTCTTTCTTTTTCTAAAACTCATGTGTAATAGGAAGGCATAATGGATTGTTAAAGCAAGCATTTCACTCTACTTAATATTAAAGTTGTAAAAAACAATACTTTAGTTATATTGTTTATTTTTGTAACAATTTCTAATGTCTTTAATTTAGATACAAGCGATAATTTATGAATCTGTTAATCATCACTTGATAAGCCACAAAGTTATCATTCAATTTATCTGATACAGTATATTTAGTTTCTCAAACTTGAAAAAATGGCTTTTTAGAAAATCTATATGTATATACACAGTATACTGTACATACATATATATATATATATATATATATACACTGCTCAAAAAAATAAAGGGAACACTAAAATAACACATCCTAGATCTGAATGAATGAAATATTCTTATTAAATACTTTGTTCTTTACATAGTTGAATGTACTGACATGAAAATCATACAAAAACTATCAATGGAAATCAGATTTATTAACCCATGGAGGTCTGGATTTGGAGTTACCCTCAAAATTAAAGTGGAAAAACACACTACAGGCTGATCCAACTTTGCTGTAATGTCCTTAAAACAAGTCAAAATGAGGCTCAGTAGTGTCTGTGGCCTCCTCGTGCCTGTATGACCTCCCTACAACGCCTGGGCATGCTCCTGATGAGGTGGGGGATGGTCTCCTGAGGGATCTCCTCCCAGACCTGGACTAAAGCATCCACCAACTCCTGGACAGTCTGTGGTGCAACGTGGCATTGGTGGATGGAGCGAGACATGATGTCCCAGATATGCTCAATTGGATTCAGCTCTGGGGAACGGGCGGGCCAGTCCATAGCATCAATGCCTTCGTCTTGCAGGAACTGCTGACACACTCCAGCCACATGAGGTCTAGCATTGTCTTGCATTAGGAGGAACCCAGGGCCAACCGCACCAGCATATGGTCTCACAAGGGGTCTGAGGATCTCATCTCGGTATCTAATGGCAGTCAGGCTACCTCTGGCGAGCGCATGGAGGGCTGTGCGCCCCCCCAAAGAAATGCCACCCCACACCATTACTGACCCACTGCCAAACCGGTCATGCTGGAGGATGTTGCAGGCAGCAGAACGTTCTCCTTGGCGTCTCCAGACTCTTTCACGTCTGTCACATGTGCTCAGTGAGAACCTGCTAATCATCTGTGAAGAGCACAGTGCGCCAGTGGCAAATTTGCCAATCTTGGTGTTCTCTGGCAAATGCCAAACGTCCTGCACGGTGTTGGGCTGTAAGCACAACCCCCACCTGTGGGCGTCGGGCCCTCATACCACCCTCATGGAGTCTGTTTCTGATCGTTTGAGTAGACACATGCACATTTGTGGCTTGCTGGAGGTCATTTTGCAGGGCTCTGGCAGTGCTCCTCCTGTTCCTCCTTGCACAAAGGCGGAGGTAGCGGTCGTGCTGCTGGGTTGTTGCCCTCCTACGGCCTCCTCCACGTCTCCTGATGTACTGGCCTGTCTCCTGGTAGCGCCTCCATGCTCT